>NC_138145.1:32644647-32824647 GCF_964199315.1 Orbicella franksi | reverse complement strand
TGATACATGTCAGGTCTCGATAGGCCTTCAAAAAATATTAAATTGATTGTAGTTAGTACTATAGAACCACAAACTAAAAGTTAATACTGTCTAGTACTACTCCAAATATTTACCATAATAATCATTAATAGTGACTAAATTTCTAAAATTCTGAATAGCTTAAATTTTGATCAAAAGATACAACAGGGTCTGAAATTGTGACCAGGTGGTCACACATGTGACTGAAAATTCAGTGTTGGTACCAGAATTTCAAGGATAATCACCAGCAGGTGGGTAAATTTAAGTGTCTTCTCCAAGGTTTTGAAATAGCCTTCAAGGAATTAATTTCATTGTAAATTTAAAAATGACTGTTGTGAGTGATTTCCTACACCTTGTCAAAATTTAATATCCAGGGAAAATAATTTAGGTCAAAAATAAAGGCAAGGCTGCCATTAAATGATCACAACAGTAATCCACACCCTGCATTGGACATTTAGTGGCCACTTTTGTTTTTGAGGGTTTCATCTGACAGGCATAAGGTGCACACATTATATCATGTCTTCCTTTCAATGTCATGTTTGTGCTCTGCAAATCTTTTGTCATCTCAGGAGACAGTCCAGTCCAGTCTTCAAACTAAGGGAGCTATCTATTTTCACACGAAAACCCTTTTTCAACTAAAACGTAAGCTACAGTATATTGTGCAAAAGTAATGCAAGCGAATTTAAACAAAATTCCTGGCTTTTCTGGGCTTTTTGAAGAAATTTCACTTGAAACAATTTTCAAGGAAATTTCCCTGCATTTTTGTGACACCTATTGTTCCGGTCTGCATGAATTTTCAAGCAATAATTCACTCCTCCCGAAATTTCTCTGCAATTTTTTGAACGGTAATTCACTGCTCCCAAAAGTTGGGTGCAATTTTTCTAATGATCTTCCATTCATCAATAGGCTAAAAGCTATGAGTAAAATACATAAATGACCTCTCTGAAGATTGAGCGTTAAAGAAGCCGTTAATCTGTTGAAATAACATCACAACTCCACGAACTGTTAGCTATGAAACTCACCTAGGTATTTCACTAGGAACACAAAATTGTTGACTTAATCCAAAACGCCAACAAACCGCAGTTCCGATAAAATACGTGTACTTGATCTTAATCGCTGAATATACTTGCCAAAACACCTTTTTTACAGCATGCCAATCCCAGTCTCTGCACAGCCTTTTATAGTTTGCTGCCAATTCATCTGCTTTGAGTGAAGAAATTAAGCTACAAATTACTAGTTCTGTGGAGGATATACCGCACTCGAGAAGACCAGCAAAGCTGTCTACAGATACAAAAGAATTTTTTGATCAGCAGATGCACAAAAATGGCAAGATGAAAAGCTACTAGATCGAGTAGAAGCTTGCAAAACGTAGGATTGCCGTGAGTTCATCCGCCACGCAAAGGTCTCGCCACTGGCAAGGCTTAAAGGTTAAAAACTCGTATTAAAATAATGTTACAAGCAAATCATAGTGTAACTGCTGTAATGGAGGTCTTCCAGAATTGTTTATCCCGGTAAGTTTAAGCCTAAAGAATACTATATAGGCAACAATCAAAGTGCTCAATGAGCAAACCTGTTGATTTCGCAGTGGATGATGATTGACATGAGTGGCAACTCTGCTCGCAGGGTAGCTGCAAAAGATCTTCAGAGAAGTCGAGGTTTACAAGAATAAAATTATGAATTACAAACACACAACATGTAAACCATCAGATGCAATTTGAGGTTGATTATGCAAAACAGCAAGGGCTCGTAATGTCAAAAACCGTGTTCTTATCGATTCCAAACTTGAAATAAGTACATGTGGATATTCTTCACCAAAAAAGGGTTGAACAATAAAAGAAAAAGATCAGTGGCTTTTAAAAAAGGAAAAAAAAAAGCCAGAATCAAACTTGAACGAATCCCAAAATCAAACTTGGGTCCACTAGATTGGAATGTAGGTGCTAACTATAGTAACACGTAAGAAGCCTTGCTTCAAGGGGGAAAGATACAAAGTGCTTCACGCCTTATCTCAAATTGGCTAGCAAATGTGCGAATTAACTAACAAATATGCGACATATAGTCTCTTAAATTGCAAACTTCTTGGATGCCGACTTTTAGTGTGGCTAGTACACAGGGAACAGAAGAGTCCTATTTGACCTTTTTTCCAGTTAAATTCACTGTACAATTGTAGCCCAGATAGAATTTTTGTTGATTCAAATGACCTCAAAATCAAACTGTACACATGATCATGTTGCGATGATTAATCTACTATAACTAGACATACAAAGCTTTTCGCAAGAGCTGTTGTGTCACTTTGCGATATGATAGCTCCTCAGCCTATTCAAGTGTCAAAGTGTATCTGCTTGAACAAGCCCAAAAATTGTTGTCTGTGGGTAAACTTTTAATGCTCGGATTGGAGTTCTGGCTAGTTCTCCTCGCTTCCGTTATGTGGGATTTGTCTTCCAATGCAACTTATGTTTCTTCCCTGTTATTTGCCTAACATGGAGAGTTTGTGGTCAAGATCAGGATTTTCTCATGGTGGAATCCATGCCTTGTGCTCACAAGACCACAGTGTTCTTTATTAGACTTTTCGACAAATGCTACGGTGCCCTCAACGAAACTGTTCGCTTTGATTTCTGAAATTTAATTTCAGGAGCTCAACCCTCCAGTAGTAGTACCATTGACATGTAGAGTGGATTGGCTCTTGTCAATCTTTACTAAACCTCAGAGCACAAATTTACAATAGCAGCTTCCAGCAACTTCACCTCTGTCATCAAAAACGTTCCAAATACATATTACAAAGGCCAACATTAACTTTGGTCTTATTTACAGTTACACGTAACTGTTCATTTAAGATTAGAATTATAATAGAAATGTCAAATGAGCTATACCCAGAAAGCAAACAAAACAAGTTTCAATCAAAATTTCAATCAAACTTTTGAGAGAACTTTCGTCGAAAATCATGAGAACAAAGAACACAATTCATGCATTTTGCTTGCATTACTTTTGCACAATACTACACTTCTTTAGGCTTTTTGGTTATTAGTTGTTGTTTTTTTTTGGCCTTTCCTTCTTCTCCTTTTCTTATCTTTTTGCTGCAGTGATTGACCTTCTACTGGGCTTAGTTCTACTGGCCAGTTGAAAAATACCTGAGAAAGCATCATCAAAACAGGCAATTTTTACCATGGAGAAGCTAAGGGTAGTCGCAGGAAATTTTGCTGCAAGTTTCAGGCTCCATTGAGCCAATCACTCTGATCTGGTATTATTGGAAAGATCTTTTCCTCCTGCAGAAGTTGAGTATAGACGATGCCAATTTTGGTCAAAGGTGATGATGTCAGAAGTGGAACAAAGGCCAACACTCATCACAGCCGGTTATGGCTGGCACAGGAGTCAGTGGGTTAAGAAGTTAAAAAGGAACCTTCATTTCAAAAAGTTCGCTAAAGAAGGTTTTGTTGTCTTTGTTTTGTGAATGGTGTGTTTTAAGGATATGCAAGCCCTGGTTAGTTAAAAGAGAATTTCCATCAAAAATCAGCAATAGAAAACTCAACAAGTGTTAATTCCACAAGTCTTTTTTTTTCTCAGAAAAAGGGCAGCCCTTATTTTTTAATTCTTGGTTATGTTATTCGCCTACACAGACATTCTTTGGCCTGTCGCTCAATCCCTGCACGTGAAGACCCTAAGAATGTGTTCATATAAGGCTAAAGTTACGTTTCCTGAGCAAACAATTTAGAACTTCTGTTGCCGTAACGAAACTGACATATATCTACTGGTCTCCTAGCCTTTCAGACATTCTTAAGCCCGCCTTACAATCGTTCCTCTGTGTGACAGGCCTAAGAATGTCTGCAAAGGAGCTACTGGTCAACATGACTCCTTTAACTTTTATTTTTGCTTTAAAGCAATATTCTTTTAAAAGCTGAGAAGTGTTTATACCCCCCTTTATATTTCAATGTACAACACTAATAATATTATTATGTAATTTAAAGTTTGACCCTTGTCTAAAATCATGTACTTCAAGACTTAAGGGTAAAACACAGAGTATTGGAAAGAGGAGCCAAATCCATCCTTGCATTGGCAGTATGTCAGATCTTTTCACCCTACTAGCATTGGATCTTTTTGCTTACCTACACAAAAAGATCTGATAGCAGTTAAACCCAGTGGGTAGTGAGTTTACTTTGTTAATACTCTGAGTTTGACCGCAGACCACCTGATGGTGCCATGACTTCTGGCTCTTCGCACCTGACCTACCGTTCAGAAAAGTTTCTTTCCGTTTGTTGCCCACCTGTTGCATCAACAAAACGTCACATAACGAAAGATCGGAGAACATGACAAAAGCGTCAAGATAAGATTAGTCTCCTTTCCAACTGTTTTTAGGGGGAACATTGTGTGACACATATAGGGAATGTCCGCACTACACCGGAGAAATTTGGAATTGCAGCTTCATTTCTACGGTTAGGACTTCATCCACACTAATCCATAATGGAATTTGAAAACGCCAGCTCTTCATTTTCACATGGACGGAAAACATTTTGAAAGCTGACAATTTTCGGCTTTCAAAAGCTGAAAATTTCGACTTTTCAAAAATGATAGCTTCACGATAATCATGTGATTTTCCTCTCTGAGTTTTCCTCAAACACAAATCCAAAATGACCAGTAATTGTTGCGTTTTTAAATTCTCTAGAGTAGTGTGGAAGAAAACGTTTGATGCATTTTCAGAGTAAAACCTCCATTTTCAAATTCCTCCAGCGTATTCCTCCACCCTAACCCTAACCCAGAAAATTGTCCGACCGGTATCCCCAACCCCCTCCAAAAGAATAATGGTCTGTCCCTAAGATAAAATTGAACATTCCAAGTAATAATTCCTAAGGTCAAATTTGGCTCCTCTACTCCCTGTGCTTAAAGAAAATTTTATCTGTATTAATACTAGCTAGATCTTTATCTATTTTGTGTTTGTTTCCTCTCAAAACTAGATGCTCTAAGAGCGTTGACTCGGGCTTCATACCGCAAGTAAGCATATTGAACACAATAAATCTTTTCATTGTGTCTAGATACCCGGCAGCCGGGAATTGTTTTCAGAAAACTAGATACCTGGCAGTCTGAAATTATTATAGAATTTCCACAAAACAACTCACTCTTAGAATAGTAGATCTTTGTTCAGAGAATGTCAAGCAATTTCAAGTATTATTTTGGCTTTGTAGTTGAGGAAATTTTCAAGCTTGGACATACTATAAAATCTTCATGTTTTGACATTTAGTCCACTATGAAAATAATATTTTGTTCAGAAATGCCAAGCAACTGTAATAACGCTGTGGCTTTGAAGTGGACGAACTACAAAAATCTTGACTCATGGGCAGGATTGTTTAAGGTCAAAAATTCATAGGTAATCAATTTCCACAAAATTATTGTTATTATTAGAAACCTCCTGAGATTATTTGAGTATTTTGATCTTTGGTCATAAACACCAAGCGATTTTATTCAATGATTTGAGTTTGCAAGTTGTCTGATGAACTTTGTGTGACTCACGGGCACAGTTTTTCAAAAAAACTATATATACATGTACCCGGCAGTCAGAAATTCTTTCCATTTTTCCACCGAAATGACCATTCAAACCTGCTGAGAATGCTTAATCTGCATAGAAATACCAATGGATTTCCAAACTGCATTGAATTCACACTGCCTCGGCATGGAAGACCATGGAAGCAAAATTAATAACAGACAGACCATAACATGACGAAAGACCACTATAGGTTGCGTGACATTGTTGATACCAAGACCTACTGAGTGACGGCAGATCTACTGTATTCTAAGAATTGAATGAATTATTCTGTGGAAATTCTATAATAATTTCAGACTGCCAGGTATCTAGCTTTTTGAAAACACTTCCCGGCTGCTGGGTAAAAACAAATAAAAGAATCAGGATACTTTTTAACATAAAGAGTTACCCTTAGATATTTACTATTCAAGTTGCTTCATTGAGTATCCTCTTTATCCAATTGCATGTTGTTTGCCTGATCTTCCAAGTTCTGCTTACGACAACTCTGAGTTATTCGTCTCAGTATCATGATTTGTTTTTTGTCGGTGTTTTAGTAGTTGGACTCATAAATGGCTCCTTTGTTATTTGTGAGAACGAGCATGAACTTTGCTTATCTGGCAGGCTTTCAAGCAGTATAATTCATGGGCCAACCCGTTCTAAAAACAATCAACATCTTCTTCGAGTCTTTCCCAAACTTTCTTCGCAAAACACAGCATTTACATAATTTTTTGTTCATGAAGAGTGAGAGTTGTCTCATCCCCAGTTTCCTCGCACTATGCTAGGAACGCCTGGGACCATGACCCCCAATTTGGCAACCAAACACAACAACAATGACCAATGGCTTGCATTTTTTGACTCAGGCTTTCCTACAGAAGCCCAAGTAACAAGAACCAGCCTGCCATGTTTTTACTCACTTTTTTGTATCTTTTAGATCTTTCTTATTATTTTGCGAAAGATAAAAATAACAATTTTCGCTTCTAAAAAATTAACCACAGCATCAGAAAAAAATCCTGTCACACTGTTTATTGTTATGCCGTTACCTGTTACACCGTTACAAGTTTTACTAACAACCCATTACACAATGTTAAATGTTTGTTTTCATTACATGCAGCCAGTTGAACGACTGTGTGTAATTTTAGCCATAATCTCAAGTCTACTGCATGTAATTATCAGTTTTTCTGTTACACGCATTTGCGTGTACATGTGTGTGTTTCGTGTGTGTAAAATGTGTGGTCAATGTGTGTAATATGCATATAATGTTGCAATCCCTTTGGCCTGTAAAGTAGATGTATATATATTCCATGCAAAATTGCTCAAAGACATGTACAGTGTAGTCAGCAATGACTCAACATGACAAATAGTACTAAACAAAAAATAAAGACTCATTTGAAACCTTTGCTGCAGCAGCTGGTTCCACTAATATGATGTAAAGGAGCCCAAGAGATGCTTCCTCGTGCTGCTGAGGACCTTTACACACCTAATAAAAATAAAACCTATTAATTATTTATCAGTAAATATTATAGTCTAAGCTTCCTGGCATATCATAAATCACTCAAATAATTAGTACAACTTTAGGTAATAGCAATATTTTACATTACAGTTCATAAAACAAAAGGACCTTCTCCAACCCAACAACCTATTGTTTATAAGGCTTTTTATGATTTTTTGACAGCGTTGTATGTTTTTAATGTATCAAAATTCTCTCTTGAGTAATGCATACCAGCACTCTCTTGTGACAAATCTTACCTTCCACAGATTAAGACAACAAAAACCTCTCAGTTATTGATAACACTACTGGTATAGAATGCAAAATCTGTTCCAGAAGCATCAAAGTAGACCAAAGAGACAATTCTAGACAGTACTAGACACAGCAAGGAACAAGTAAATTCAACTGGCTGCCATTTTATGAACCTCATATTGCCATAGAAGTTTTCATAGGGCATTACACCTCTACACCTTTATCATCGATCACTTTGTATTTCTTCTCTTTTTTTTTTTTTTTTTTGAATTGAATTTTATTTACAGCCTGAGCACTTACACTACTTACTACTTGTATTTCTTCTCTTGCAAGTACACATAAAACGGTGGCATGTTACCACGGTTACCAATGGCTTTTGGTCTGTTGTTCATAGTAGTTTTTATTCAGCCTTATGCCTGAATTCGTTGGTTAACGATCATTTTACATATCTTTGATCACACATGAACTCTATGGCTCTACGATCAAACATTTCTAGCTAATGACCTCTACAGCTCTGTGGCTCTATGATCACACATTTCTAGATAATGCACAGCTGTATGGCTCTACAGCACTACAACTCTATGGTTCTACAGCTCCAAGCACAGAATAGGAATCGTTTATTTTAATTTTTTTCTTTACTTTAAATAGTACCATACTAAGTATTTAATAAAGTGTATTATCGTTTGTCTCACGATGTAGTCACTTGAGATGTAGATCGCAACATTTCGACTGCTTACTACTAGTCTTCTTCAGGCGATAAGGTTAACTGATTGCACGGTATCATTTATATCACAAAGGTCGGCTGTGATTGGTGCATTTCGATCCTCCTATTGTGCCATTGTTCCGGCGAGTAGCTGTTCCCTCAGTGGTCCGCTGTTGTACCGTTCTCCTGTTGTTGTGTATTTTGATCGTGGGCATCCATGCTTCAGGAATTTCAATTCCACTATCCCTGTTGATATCATTAGGGTGAAGTCTTACGTGAATAGCTTCCTTGACCCTATGCGTGTACCAGTGAGGATCTCGATCAATAAACTTGAGCTCATTCCAGATAGGATAGTGGCCAGTCTCGTGGGTGTGTTCAGAAACGGCAGAGGTCTGGGTATGGGTGAGTCGTATATCCCCGTCATGTTCTTTGATCCTCTCCTGCATAGATCTCCCTGTTTCCCAGATGTAGACTTTGCCGCACTCACAGGGAATCCTGTACACAACACCACCCTGTTTAGCTGGGTTGACGGTGTCCTTTGGTTGCACCAGTATGACCTGTCTGCTTTCTTGGCTAACACATTATCTCCTCTTGCAGGTAAGTCAAACTTCACAGCGAAAAACTCGACTGACTTCACCTCCACCATCGCCAGTGAAGAGATCCAGGACCATGAGATCATGGTGTCTTTCGACGTAGAGTCACTGTTTACCAACATACCAATCGAGGGTGCCGTAAAGCCATGCTAATAAAAATGGAGACCAACGCAGGCCTGGCTGACCGCACAACACTTACACCAGTTCAAATCGTGGACGTCTTGGATTTTGTATTAAGATCTACGTACTTCCACTACAACGGATCGATTTACAAACAACGAGATAGCGCAGCCATGGGGAGCCCTGTATCCACAGTTATTGTTAATCTCTACATGGAGATATTTGAAGAACAAGCAATAGAGTCTGCACCTTGCAAGCCTAAGATGTAGAAATGCTACGTAGATGATACTTTCACCATCCTGAATCGGGATAGAGTTGACATCTTCCTGCAACACCTAAGCAGTCAACGACCATCAATCCGTTTCACCATGGAGATCGAGAATAACAGCAAGAGCACCTTTCTCGACACGTCAGTTTAGAGAGAACCTGATGGCCCCCTTACCACCGGTGTCTACCAGAAACCAACACATACTGATCAGTACCTAGCATATGATTCACACCACCCTCAGTCAGTAAAGCGCGATATCATGAAGTGTCTGTACGACCGGGCTAAACGTCTCATGACCAAACCATCAGTAATCGCTGGAGAGAAGAAACATCTGTCATCTGTACTTGTTTCTAATGGATATCCCTCCTCTTTTGTACAGAAGATCACAAGGGTACAAATTGACTTAGTTTAACTTCACAAGAATAAGGTAGTTCGATACCCGTAATTTTAGGATTTTGACGTATTTTTTGTGCCAGAATTTCTACACATAGGATGAATAATAAGGGACTCACAGGGAATCCTTGCCTTACGCCTCTAGACACTCGGAAATAGTTAGTCATGTATCCTCCATTGTTAACCCCACTCTCAACATCACTATAAAGTACCGAGATCCATTTCCGACTGTTTGGGCCAAAATTGAAAAATTTTAGTGTGTGTTGGATAAAGGACCATTCCAACATATCAAAGGCTTTTTCAAAGTCTATGAACAGCAATATACCAGGAGGTTTACTTGATTCAGTGAATTTCATTAGGTAATTTAAAGCCTCACGCTTTGACGGATAGATCGTCCTTTTACAAAGCCTGTTTGATCTGAGTGAACCAATTTTGGCAGCTTCAGTTCTATTCTTTTCGCAATGGCTCTAGCAAGTATTTTGTAGTCGACATGAAGCAATGTTATCGGCCGCCAGTTACTGAAAAGCATAAGATTATTTTCATCCTTTGGTATAAGCGATATAATTCCTCGCCTCTGAGATATAGATAGCTTGCCTGTTTGAAAGCCTTCATTAAAAGAGTCAATGAGATTTCTCCATAAAAGTTCAAAGAAAGTTTCTTAAAATTCTTTTGTAAAACCACTGTCACCTGGAGTTTTGCTGGGTTGGAAGCCTTTTAAGGCATTTAACAATGCATCTTTCATCAGGTCATGTTCAAGTTCACTTACTTCGTCTTGGCAAAGTTTGGATTTTGTAGGTTCAAGGTGAATAAAGCAAACTGATCCTCATAGTCATTATTTTCTTCTTGCGGGATTCTAGAGGTCAGGAAATTTTTGTAACAATTTTCTATTTCCTTGTTTATCTTAGTCATATCAGAGATAATTTCACCATCTGTTGTTTTAAGCTGGGTTATAATCTTGTTCTCATAATTCTGTTTTTCCAAATTGAAGAAGTATTTCGTCAGTTTCTCACCATTTTCGATCCACCTGGTTCTTGATCTGAACATTGCCTCGTTTCCCTTTATAGAATAGATTTCAGTCAGTTCTTTTTTAAGGTTTTCAAACTCCATTAGAATATCGTCATCTCAATTTTCATTATTACAAATTTCTATACCTAGCTCTTCTAATTGGCGTTGAATGATAGTTTCGCGGTTTCTCAAATTGAACTTTTTATTTTTGGAACAGGTAATTGTCGTGCTTCTTATTTCCATTTTCAGTAGTTCCCAGTACAATCGACGGTTCTCGACGTTTTGGTATTTTTCTTGAAAGGAAGGGCAGTTACTTTTAATTAAGTTAATATACTCATTGTCTTTTAGTAGCATGTTATTAAATTTCCAATTTCTGGGCCCGCGTGCTGGTGCTTGGTCAATCTCAATACTAAGGAATATAGCCTTATGATTGGGGGCGATTGAGGTTCGTGTTTCTATTCTCCTTACTTGATTGATTAATTGTTTTGTAATTATAAAGAAATCTATCCTGGACTTAAGTTTTCTATTTTTAGTTTCATAGGTATATGTTTTTGAATTTGGGTGAAGTCTTCTGTAAACCTTAACCAAATTAAGCTCTTTCATCAGGCTCAATAGACCGTTGCTATAACTTGCCTCTCTCCATGGAAGCCCACCAGTCTTATCTAAGTGGCCAAGTGTAGTATTCCAATCTCCTACCATAATGACCTAGCTTAGAGATACACGTTTAAGATAGTAGAAGATGGGTGAGTTCTTGCAAGAAAGGAATTTGCAATCGGCAGTCAGTCGGTGCATAAACAATTACTACAAACAATTTCTCTGTTGTTAATTTCAAATTAGCAAAAATATACCGCCCCTCTTCGTCACTTTCTATGGTTTCTAAAGGATAACCGTTTGGTTTTACTAGTATACTTACACCTCTGGAATGTTCTGAGCCGTGAGAGAATATAACCTGTCCACCCCATTCAGCATGCCAAATTGTTTCATCTTCCTTTTTAGAAAATGTTTTTTGAAGGCAAAAGATTGATGCTTTTTGTTTCTTTAGATAACAGAAAATGGCTCTTCATTTTTCTTGTTTATGAAGACCACGGACATTCAGTGACAAAATCTTCAATTGTGACATGAATTTGCATACAACAATAAAGCATAAGTTATTCTAAAGGGAACAAAAGTAACACAGATTGCAAAACAACATTATACCAAGACAAAAACAAAAACCAAAAAAAACAAAAGCACAGTAACACTTAAACCTTACTCTTCTGGGATTTACCTGTGTCCTTCCAAAAACTCAACACAAATAACCAAGGTCAAGTGAAAATTATCAACAAAATCCTGAAAACGCCTAAGTTGTCGAAGCAAAATTAGTATAATGATGACAATTATGTAACATTGAATTCTATGAAAAAATAAAATGCCATTTACCATTTGCAAATATCTGCATTAGTTCTGGAAATATATAAGTTTGAAAAATGTGTAAAATATGCAAATGAGATGACTGATGATGTCATACACTCAACCCAATTTTCTATCAAGCATATAAATAGAGAGCTATCTTGGCCAATTGGCAGCACAGACCAGTGAAACTTGGGGGCTAATAGTTCTACAGGAAACACACATACAGAACGGCTATAAAAAATTATGTTCCCATGGTAACTTGCTCTTTTCCAGTCCCCACCCACTTGATTTCAACATGTTAGTGATTTCAATCACAAACTTGAGCTTACATATTTATATGCTTGCTGGATCATGCATCTGTGGCACCATTAGCAAATATCAAAATGGAATGTCAAAGGTGGCCAGAAAAACCTTCAATATTGGGGAGGTCTGGAACCCATGGTAACAAAACCGTTGAGCTTGTATTGTGGAGCACATTTAGTAGAATCTTACTCCAAAGAATCAGTATTTCTGATACAAATTGGCTGAGATATCCTTCTTCATCTTATTTGATCCCAATTTGGTTGAATGTACGATGTCATCACTTCCAAGGCAAATTTGCATATTTTGAAAACTTGAACATCTCTGGAACAAAAAGAGAGATTTGAAAACAGTTAATAGCATTTTTCTTCTAATACAGACTACTAGTCTTAAAATGGCTTAGATAAGACAGATGCAATTTTCATCATAGTTATACCACTTTAAGTAGGATGGTATAGCATGTCTGAGACCTGCCCATACCAAAATGTTTGCTTTTTTCATCTTTTTTTTGTAATAATATTATAAGACTCTGTAATATTTAAATCAAACCAAAGATCAGTTACATACCTAATACCGGACTTGAAAAACGTTTCATAGAACATTGGTTTATTATCTGTACGAATATCTTTGTCATTCCATATATTATATTGTGCCACGGTTTCTCTGCAGAAAACTTGTCTCGAAAATCCGCTCACCACTGAAGCAGCTCGGTATAAAATTGAGAAGAGATTGTGAGATTCTTTATATTATAATTACAATGAAACAAGAAAGTAGGTGATGTAAGTAATTTTTCCATGTGCCGTCATTTTCAATGAAAATTCTCTTTAGCCAGGCTAGTCTTAAGGATTTAACCTCAATGATTGTTTCTAGATCAATCACTTTCAACCCATTCTTTTGATAATCCTTTATTGCTGACAAACCCGTGTCTTTATCTACACCTTTCCATAGAACTTAAAAATCAATCGGTTCAGTTCTTGAATAACTCCCTTGGGGGTAGTTAATAATGACGATACATAAACATAAATCTGGCGACAATCAGGATTTTATTACTCTTACCTTCCCATAGAGAGAGACCTCCTGCAGACCAAATATTTATGAGTTTCTTAACACTGTCCAGGTTTTCTATGAAGTTTTCCTCGTGTAGTAATTTTTGATCCTGAGAGTAATAAACCCCTACGGCTTTAATTAGTTCATTTGGCCATTTAATACCACAGGCTTTTGTTTTATTTTCTCTTGAAGATCCAATCCACATTCCTTCAGTTTTGGTTGGATTAACCTCTAAACCTGAAAGCTTCTTAAAATTGTCAAGCAGCCTGAAAAGAGTTTGAGCTGAGTTAATGCCCCGGGCAAGAGGACTGCCATTGTGTCGTCTGCATATTGGTCAGAGTAACTTTGTTTCTACCTTTCCAATAGTGATGCCTTTTATCGTTGAATATTGTCTAATTGCAATAGCCAAGGTTTCAATGCCCACCATATTAAGATATGGAAAAAGTGGATCTCCTTGCAGCCTAACTTCTCGTTCAATTGTGAAGTGATTAGAGGTGATAACATTGTTAATAATGCAGCTTTGTATGTTTTTATAGAAAGTCACTACCCAACGAAAAAAATTTGGACCAAAATTAAATGGTTATAAACATCTTTGAAGAAAATTACGTTCCAAACTATCAAAGGCCTTCCAGAAATCAGTGAAGATCAATAAACCAGGAATATTATTTTCCTTTGGCTGTAAAGTCCATTACATCGAAAATTGATCATACTGTTTCAACGCTATAGTGGTCTTCTATAGAACCAGTTTGATTGTGATGGATAATGTTTGGCAGGACATTTTTTATTCTAGTGGCTATAACTTAAGACATAATTTTTGCATCCACATAATTTACAAGGGAGATTGGTCGCCAGTTATCCGGAAAAGAGTGGTCCTTTCCATTCTTTTCAATAAGTGTAATGACTGCTTGTTTCTGCGAGCATGACATTTTGTCTTTTTCGAAGAATTTATTTGTACATTGAATAAAAGGTTCACTAATTTATGGCCAGAATTTTTTTGTAGAATTCAATGGGAATTCCATCGTTCCCAAGGGTTTTGTTATTTTGAAAACTTTCTAAAAGCAAGGTGCATTCTTCTGAAGTAATTTTACCTTCACAGGACATCTTTTGTTCTTCCAAAAGTTTGGAAATTAATGGATCTTTTAAGAAATATTAGATCACTTTATTGTTCTTGTTTCTGTTTATGTACAATTGTTGAAAAAGCATCATTGTTCAGACAAGATACTGTATCAAATGGATCTGTGGTAATCAAACCATTGATATTTGATTTTCTCATGTGCTTTTTAATATTTCTCTTTTCTAGATTCTGGAAATATTTGGTACTTTTCCCACCATATTCATGCCAGGGGGCTCATCCACAGATAATTATTCCTTTGGCTTTTTCTTCATAAAACAATTCTAAAGTATCTATAGCAGAATTAAGAATAATTGCATTTACTGTAGGTTGCTGGGATCTGTTTCAAAAATATACTTCACTTTAGCGCATTCTTCTTGAAGATTTTTTCTCTTTCATTTCTCTCCCATGCTTTTCTTTTCAAATACCAAATTGTGTGTGCTCAGTTCCAGATCCTTCAACTGTCCCAGTGTTTCAGCCAGAAAATTTAACTTGGGGCCAAAGTGGCCCCTGAAGAGCTTTTAGGAAAGGGGCAATACTGGTAAATTGAAAGCTACAGATGGAAAAAAATGCATCAGGGTACCAAGGAAAATAAAGCAGTTTGTTAGTTTGCATTTAAGTGGTTTTTGAAGTGTTTCTACTCAATAAAGTTTCTTTTGAATCAGATACTAGTATCAAGGATTCATGCATTGCAAGAGAACAATCCATAGGCATACATGACGTAGTCAATGATTAAGGGTTTGCAATGCATCATAGGGTGATTTCAAGCTTAGAAGTTTTCCAATGTGAGAGAATCAATACAACATTGAGCAGAGCAAACGGATGGATTGACTCCTTTTCTTATCTTCAATGTTTTAGAAGCAGAGTTCTTTCAATAAAATTTTCTACAAGAACATATGTGACAAAATGACCATTATTAATCGTCAACTAAATGTGACTAAACCAGAATTTTTGGTTGACAAAGATGAATGTTAGTTGCATTGGCAACCGTATGGGTCGCAATTTCAAACCCTGAGATGGCTTTTAAAATACTACATGTATGCCTGTGTTAAGGACCTTCACACAAAAATTTTCCAGTTGATAGATTTTTTTTAAATTTTTAATGCAGTCAGATAATGAGTTACTTGTGTCAGAAAAGCATAAAAAAATCAGGGTCACCGACTTCATTGCAAAGATAAGCGTGTGGAAAACTACCCTGATTTGGAAAAATTGGCACACATAATTCTGCATGGTCTACAGGGGTTTATAGTTAAAAATATTGACAGTGAGTCAATGGAGGCAAACGATCTTAGTCGTACTTCGTAGAAGTGGATCTGTTGTGTAAATATTTCCACATTTTACCAACGTTTTCACAAAACGTAACCCTTCAAGAGGCATTTCAAACCATCACACAGATAAACAAAGAGCTTAAAAGAACAGAATTTGATGGTGCATTTTGCAAAAAAATCAAACTTCTTCAAACTTCTCGATAGATTTTCTTCATTTTTGCGGTAAATGTAGAAAATAGGTAGAGAAAATGATCCATCAAAAGAAAAATAGGGGTCACAGAACATCCAAGATCATTAAATCCAGGCAAAGCTATAGCAATGGCCATCTGCCTTATCATTTTTCATTTTATTACTAGCGTGCGTTCTCATGCATGATGTGGCGTGTGAATTTGCATGCGCAGAAACAATTAGTGTGAACGTCCGTAAGCCTGCATCCTTGTAAAAGGAAAGGGCCAAATTGGCCTTTCTTTTATATTTCTGGGGGCCATCTCTGATTGCAACACGGGATTCCTGCAATGGCGTGGTCTAGTGGAAACACTCCTGTCTGACAATGTTCTTTACAGCCTTCTGCTAACCAAAAATTGGTATCTTCTCTGTGATATCATTACATGTAATATAGTCTTCACCATATAATAGAAGACAATTCATTTTCCAGAGACCAGGTCCTTTGATAACATTAGAATCGTCTACAAGTTCCAAGGAAATTGCAGCATGATCTGTTTTAAGGTGGCTGAACACAGTTTTTGATACCTGTGTTTCATTCACCTTTTTCTCTAAAACCCTTGACCCCTCAGTCGTCAAAAATGGCAGCAAGCAAATTAACAACACAAACCTTGATTTTTCGATGGTTAAGCTGACATATGTGCTGTTTCCATGGCAACACGAGTAAATATAAACAGGCCTTTAAAATCGGTTTTGTTTATTTGTAGAAAATCTAGTCATTAGATTTTCTTTATAATTTGCATGCAACAAGCTTGTAACGATTCTCACAAGTTAACACCATTTTTCTAATAATTTAACAGAGAGATCTTTAATTATCCCTTGTTGAAGGTTCAGTGGAATATCTAGAATTTCCTTTGTTAAAGTTCAATTATTTTCAATACTCCAGTTACTTATTTCCTAAAGTATTTTCCTGCAAATTTTGTGAAATTCTAATGAGTGGTTCTTGAGAAATAGGCGTATTTCCAAGAGTGCAATTTTTCATTCAGTCGCAATTTTTTGACTTACTACACATGCGCTGCATTTAACTGGGTTCTTTCGGTAACAAAGAATAAGCTGAGAATTGCTGGGTTCTTTGCATCATTACCTTTTCTAACATATCTTTATAATAAAAGACTAGAGCCATTAATATGCTGCGTTGAGAAAAATAGCACAGATAGAGCGGGTGTTGAGTGAATAAAATGATCGCTCTATTGACGGCATGTTTGTTTTTTGCAATCCTTGTGCGCACACTAAATTGCATCAGCAAAAGCATGTGTGAAAACTGTGTTTGGCCACCTTTATGGATGGAATTGTATCTGATGTTTTAACTACATGTAAATCCAATAAGGTATTTGAAATCAGTCAGTAATCTAAACAACAAAAAATCATTGGAGAATTTTGGCTCCATGTAAAAGTTTTTTTCAGGGTTCTTGACTCTCCATAATTTATATCAACAAGATCAAGCTTCTTCTTGCATATTTTCAATTGTTACCACAGATTTTCTTGGATTTAATAGACCTCCTTTCTTATCAAGAATTGGATTAGAAGGGCAGTTAAAATCTCCACCTAAAATAATGTTTTCTTCTTTACCAAAGTTATTTTTTTGCAGAGTTGTAAGTAGATTGTTAAGAAAGTTAACAATATTTGTGTCCTTGTTAGGAGCATAAACATTGATCAAAACATACATTTTACTATTAATCTCTGCTTTTAGTACGACATGCTGTCCCAAGGGATCTAGAATTTTAGAGTGGACAGTACAATTAACACCCTTTTTGACAAGAATTGCCACCCCAAATGAATTGGAGCTGCCATAAGCCATGATAATCTTACTTCCCCATTCATTTTTCCAACGAGTTTCTGAGCCTTTTTTGAGTGGTCAAGTTTCTTGAAAGAAAATAAAATCTCCTTTCTGTTTTCAACACCAAGTAAATACCATTTTCCTTGTCTTAAAGTTGCATATGCTCCTCACATTTAACAAAATTAATTTACCCATACTATCGCTTATTCCATAGAAATATGATAACTCTAGGATTGCAGAAGAAAACAAGAAAATATAATTTGTATATGTTAATTAGAAAATGCTTCAATGGGCCTCTGCTGCATTTAATTACTAATGAACTAAAGATTCTATTCAGGTTATTGGCACAACATACTTTGGCAATATGTATCTGTCTGGATGCGTAAAAACATAGCCACAGAATTTGACTCGTCACTGATAATCTTGACACAATTCCGTACTAGAGCTACAATCATGGACAAAAGTCTTGGGCTTCTGCTGCATTTAATTACTAATCAACTAAAGATTCTATTTGGGTTATCGGCACAACATACTTCGTCAATATATATCTGTCTGGATGCATAAAAACATAGCCACAGAATTTGGCTCGTCACTGGTGATCTGGACACAATTCTGTACTAGAGCTTCAATCATGGACAAGAGTCTTGGGACAAATTTGCACTTTTAATGCCTTTGCACACACGCCAGATGCGAATACTACTTCACCTACCTAACCTTGCCCCCCACCCCCCATACAATGTTAAAAACTACTACCTGCAATTTCTTCTGATTGTCAACATTGTATGGGGGGAAGGGGGAACAGTAACGCAGTTTTAAAAGGAAAGCAGCGCTTTTTTCGAACTCAGTAGTAAAACACAGATAATTTGTTAAATTACATACATGTGTGTAAGTGTCCCAAGGACTTTTGTTTACGATCGTAGCTTTCCATAGGGCCTATCATAGCTCAGATAAAAGCAAATAACTCTCCTGTATGCCTTTTAAGGACAGGAAGACGTTGAATCACGAATTATACAATTTAATTTAATTGTCAACATTGTATGGGGGGAAGGAGGAACAGTAACGCAGTTTTAAAAGGAAAGCAGCGCTTTTTTCGAACTCAGTAGTAAAACACAGATAATTTGTTAAATTACGTACATGTGTGGAAGTGTCCCAAGGACTTTTGTTTACGATCGTAGCTTTCCATAAGGCCTATCATAGCTCAGATAAAAGCAAGTAACTCTCCTGTATGCCTTTTAAGGACAGGAAGACTAAATTCAATGTCTTTTCGTTGAATCACAAATTATACAATTTAATTAGGAGTGCTTTTAACATGAAATTGAAGTCTAAATCAACACAAAGTTACAGTTATCAAAACCGCAGCAGAGGGCTATCTATAGTTTTCTAAAGGCCTGCATCGTCCTAAACGGACTGAACAAGAGCTTCCTACATTGAGAATCAATTGAACTTCAAACAAAATAGGCCATAGTTAGCAGTAAGTGAACACTCGACATGTTGTCCTTATGTCAATTATCGCCTGGAAGCCATGCAAATAAATTTCTTCCGCACTAGCAAATCTGATAGTTAGCTAGGCCAAGAATGCCTAAAATTGATAAAACAAGGAAATGCTACTCACGATCAGCGCTTGACCTAATGTTCGTAACTCTGCTCGGGGCCATGTTTTGCTCGCAAATAGCAATGTCCCGGACATACTTGAGTTTTGTCAGGCACGAAATGCCATCTCCAGACGTCAACAGATTTTTTCCTAAGTCTTTCTCTAGATCAAAGTTCAGAGCAAATAATGTCAACAGCAGCTAGAAGTGTCTACGCCCTAAATTGATGTGGCTAAAGTTCTTTGCTGTCTAAAGCAAGCACAACATTATCGGTACAAATGGCCTAATACTACGGGGCTAAATGACATCCCGTTTTAGTACATCTCAGGGCCCTCTCGTGTACGATAATGGAGGACGCTTGCTAGCAAATCGTTAGACTTGCACCTTCATTGGACTTAATGATGTCCTCGGGCAGACTTCCTTTAGACAGCAGTTATAGAACGCTAATCGGTCAACTTCTTGTCAGAGTCACAGCACAAACTGAAATTCAGACGAAAATAAGTAGCAGCAGCAGCAGCAGCAGCAGTAGTAGTAGTAGTAGTAATATTAGGGAGTTTAAGCAAATCACTACGGCTGGCTCTGATACAGCTGCCGGAAGTAAATTTCTTCCAAAATGAGACAATACGCATGTACATTGGTTGCATCCAGCCGTAGCGTGAAATCTGACTACGTGAGTCGGGATGTTTTGCCATAGTGGCTACTACATGTACATCGGGTTTATTTCACTTCTCTGGCCCTTTTCAACAGACATCTCGGCATTTTAAGAATTCTATTGGATACTATACCCTTTAAACTCAATTTAGGTCAAAGATTGTGTCAAGGTTGCCTTTCATAAGCTTGTAAATCCATATCCTGAATTTACGATAAGTTTTGGCAAAGGTGTTGGAATGGGGAAGCGAGTCAAGTGAAATATTCGCGTTGAGCACGAGCTTGTTTTTCTTCGGTTAAGTTTGCTTTGAGGGTTTAGTGAAGATGTTTTATATCTGGATAACTATACGATGCTATTTTCTTTCTTTGAGTATTGATATATTTGTGTTCTTCACTCGATATTCCTTGAGATATTTGTCTCTGTAATTATATATTTCATCCATCAAATTGTTATGGTACAAAGTGTATGGCATTCACTTTCGCTCAGAAATAATCTGTTCATCCTACTGAACAACAGCCATTGTCCTTTGAGTGAAGCCATTTGGCTGTGAGAAATTAAATAAAAGAGATTCTAAACTCCTTAGCCGATGTTTCTTTCATCTTTGTATTTCGCTTTACTCGCTAAACTTAAAATTTGGCAGACCACCGAGACGTACTCTCCCCAGACCTTTTCAGTCACGGCAGCCGTAGTAGCACCAGCCGTAGTGATTTGCTTAAACTCCCTAATAAAAAAATAGATAGCAGCAAGAAGTTCTCTACATTTCATGCTAGGTAAACTCCACAAGCTACTGCCATTACGAAAGCCCCCCTCCCCACTCAAAAAGAAAAAAACCACAAGCTAACAGAATAGAGGGGTTCAAATCAGCGGGCATGTTTTTGGAAAATCGGACAGATATAACATATAATCAATGAAACATTCTATTGCCCTCACACCCACAAAAACAGGGTTGGAACCGAAGGAAAAAAGCATGATGAAACAACTGCCTCATGTCCCAGATAAATAACCATCTACTAAACAATAAAACGACTTTCCTAGGAAAAACTACTCCACTACAATTCAAATGTAGTCAGAATATCAAGGCAACTATGGAGCAAATTTTAATTTAATTTCAAAAGGGAGGTGATTTGGTCTATTGCTATGATAGGGAAAGGAAAGATTTATGTAGTATTGAACAAACCTAAATCGTAGCAACAGCAAAACATTGTAAGCTCTGACTAACCAACACAAGACCAAATAAGCTTCATCCAAAAAGAAAGTAATTTAAGTCACATTTTAACATGTTTTCCATCGATATATAATTTATCTGGCTCAGACGTACTAAACGCCAGTACCAGTCAACGTTACTCCGTTAGTTTCGCTGCGTGCACTTGTTGCGCCCTCCTCAGCCATGTTGTGTTTTGGTTCACGCGCGTGTTAGATTTACTCGTTAACTACTGGGGTGGTGGCAGCTTGTGGTTGAATTCACGTCCAAAACATACTTCAGAGAGCCCGAAGACAGTTCCACTTAAGCCCAACCCAAGTCAGCACTTGTCGTAAGTCTAAACCTCCAAGATTTTTGTTTTTAGAACACGACCGATACCACAAACATGGCTAGCACCCAC
Source organism: Orbicella franksi (assembly GCF_964199315.1). NCBI lineage: Eukaryota > Metazoa > Cnidaria > Anthozoa > Scleractinia > Merulinidae > Orbicella > Orbicella franksi. Next base: position 32,803,347 of record NC_138145.1, on the reverse strand, counting down.
CGAGCACCAAATCAGTGGTGTTTATCGAATTCAGCGACTATAAATAGTTTCAAGAACTAGCACCAAAATTTGTTATATACATTATCCCTTGACAATAATTTTGTCCTGTTCCTTAACAAGGGCATCACTTGGTGTAAAAAGAGAAAGGCTGACCTATTAAGAGGCTTTACAAATGATCAAGACGTACCCAAGGCCAGCCGCCTGACTGCCTAACAGAAAGTAGACTTTGTGGAACTCATGATTGGGCAAGTTGCCAATTAATGCCCAATAATTTCAAGAAATACTTTGGTGAAAAATTCCACCTCAATCCAGTCAGTTTGGAATACCATCAGGCAGCATTTCAGATTTCAGATCACAGGTGCCCATTTTATCGATTTCGCTGACATCCATTTAGAGAGCAATGAAAGACCCGAAGATCTGTACAAGAGATTGATGGCATTTGAAGAGGATGTTTTACTCAAGGCTAACAGCTTATCTCACCACGGCAACCTAATCACAGAAGACGAGGAGTTAACCCTGTCTCTAGAAAATTATGTTGTCCTCACATGGTTACAGCATGTTCACCTGAAGCTCCCTAAACTTGTCAAACAGAGGTATGGGACCGAGCTAAGATCAAGGACATTAGTGTCTATAAAACCAGAAATCTCCCAGGCCTTGGACTCCTTACTTGATGAAATTAGAGCCTCAGATGATGCAGAAGTCATGCGTACTGCAACCAACACCTTCCGCAGGACAACCCTCGCCAAGCGTCTACCTAGGAGAGGAATAAGGCCCCCACACCAACTGAAAACGTGCCCCATTTGCAAACAGACCAGGCAACCTGACATCTACCACTTCCTTAGTGAATGCCGTCATCTCCCAGAGGAAGATCGCAAATACATCGTTCAAGCAAGGCAAATCGCTGACATCTTTGATGATCACCTCGAGGACATTGGCGAAATGACTCCATGCATGGAGGAAAGTGAGTCCAACAATGAGGAACGTACCCTTGATCGTGGCCCGGAGCCCTCAGCCCTCCATATTCAGACCTGCCAATCCCCTGATATGGATACCTTCCACGCCCGTCACCCAGTGCACATCACCTTAGACAGTGGCACTACCAGCAACATGATTCATCAGTCTGTTACCTCATGCCTGGGATGCCATGTCACTCCCAGTTCACAATCTGCACACCAGGCAGATGGTTCCTCGGGCCCTTAGCGCTGGTTAGAGAGGCTTGTCTACCATTCATACGTGATAACTGAGAGTTCTCGTTTGAAGGTTTAGTAGTAGAGAACCTTGACGTAGACGTATTGACAGGAACCCCTTTTAAGGAGACCAATGACCTTTCCGTCCGCCCAGCCAAACGTCAAGTCATTCTCGGCAATGGTACTGCCTACATTTATGGATCCCAAGGTCCCCCAGTTGTAAACACAACTGTCTGTTGTGCCATGGTCTTACGCGCCCTGCCTACCTCAACCACCATTTTGCCAGGCAAGTTTGTTGAAGTCAGTTTACCTAAAGAAGCTCCTCCTGACTGCGTGTATGCCCTTGTGCTGCAGTCTGATTCCCCAAGTGTCAGAAAGTTGACAACCCCGAACTCTGGCCGACCCCAGCATTGTCTCAAGCATCACTGGTGAAATACCAATTCTTAACCTCTCATCTGATCTGCACTCCCTTAAGCATAACAAACACTTTTGCCAAGTCTGTCCCGTCTTCACACCTGCCACTGATAATGCAGCTCCTCCTCCGCCCTCATATGAGCCACACCCTCAATCAGCCATCCCACCTGCTGAACTCAAGCATAACTCCAATGTACGCCTCAATCTGGAGAATTCACTCCCACACGACATCAGAGCGAGACTCCAGGAACTCCACAACAAGTATGATGAGGTCTTCAACCCCCACAACACACATATATAGTGAGGGTTCTGGCGCAGCACTCACGCACACAGTGTAAGCGTAACGCAACTCCTCATCTGAAGATTCGGAGTTGCGTTACGCTTGCACTGTGTGCGTTCACTTGCGATCAGAACCCTCACTATATATGTGTGTGTATAACGCAACAGCAGTTGTCGAAAGTGCACCCAGTACTAGGAGCGCATTTTTCGACAACCAATTTTCGACAAGGATACAGTGTTGCGTGAGAGCCGTGCCAGAAACGTGTGTGTAACGCAACAGTAAAATTTGGCGAAATAACGGGTCCAGTGAAGCTGCAACGTCTGTAATCAATATGCGTGGATGTGCCCTTCACTAGTATATACAAAAATGCGCCAGAAATATTTTCGTATTGAACAAGTATATGCACAGTGTATACGTCGACATGGCTGCCACAAGACATTCGTCCAATGTTCAACTTTCCGAGGCCATCCAAAATCTCCCCCCAGAGCTTCGTGAGATGATTCTCAAGGAGTACATCACGATAAAAATCAAGGAAAAAAGGAAATGGGGTGGGGCAAGGTACACGAGAACATTTTAAAACTGCCATTCTGCGAACTCAAGCAGCAGATTACCCCGATAATATGCTTCGAATACCCGGACTGCCCTTTTGAGGGAAAATGTTACCACTGTTTAGATGAGGGAAATGTCCATGAAATGTTGCTGAGCCGCGAGATGGAGGAAATTCCTCTCATTGAAGCCACCCCTGAGTACAAGGGTTTTTTGAAACCATGTTCCTGGTGTGGCTATGATTATCACGAGTTGTTCCTTGACGACGGCATACTGCTTTAGCGAAAAACATCAGCATCAGTCTCAACCATGCCAGCAAATCGAGCTCGAGTACAGTGTCACAAAAAAAGGGGGAAGGGGAAAACCTTTTTTAGCCAGTCAAGGAAACTGTAACAAAACAAAATGTCGACAAGGTGTCGTCAACAAAGCTTGAAATCGTAGAAGACATTCCCTGTTTCCACTGACAACTTAGCGCCAAGATTCAAGGTGAAGTTTGTTTTTTCCCTTTTCTCCATTGCATAAAACAGCGAAGACCTTGCCCACACCAAAAAGGTTGAACCGTTCTCTTTTTCGAGTTTTAACACAACTGAAGGGCCGTATTTGTTCCGTCCATGGTTGTACAATGCAAGGACTCTGTACGTACCCACCTCAATATCACGCCATCTAAGCATTTCTTCTGGCTCTTGAAAGTCTTCCAGAGAAGGCCAGTTGAGCTTGTCTGGTGGAGGTGTGTCAACAACATCGAAAGCTTGTCCACGATCCATCGTAGAATACCAAATATTCGCATCTCTTCAACACGAAATTCACATATCGTTATCTGCCTCAACCATGGCAGCAACGACCTCGCGCGTAATATAGCGAGCCTCTTTTTGCTTCTCAGGAGTGAAATATTCATTCACAAGAAACGCGACCAAGTGGAAGCAGACAATCATGTTCTTATTACATGCAAATGAAACCGTCTGTTTCTAAAAGTCAGTTCGAAGCAGGAGGGTTCGTGATTTTTTTTATCATTTCTGCTTCAAGTCTGCCGCGGATGTCTTTCTCCATTTTCTTGACATCAACCTCGGCAAGCCCTCTCTTCGACGGTTGACGAAGCATCCTTGCTCAGACCTGATCTTTCAGAAAGTTATACTGTTGAGACTCGGAAAGGATAGTGTCAAACTCATGAGAAGACACTTCGTTGTTATTCAAAGCGTTGGAGAGAAGTCTGTTGACGGTATCCCGCTTGGCAACGGCGAGCGTGGTAATCTCTTGATGTTTCTTTATTTTCGAATCGAGTTTTTTGCTGGCGATTCAGCCCCAACGAAACAAGAGCGAAGCATCCACCAGCGCCGCCAAGAGGAATGGCTGCCGCTTGGCCAACCACAGACAGAGCGGAGCCAAAACTTGCGCTGGAAAACGCTGCCGAGAGAACGCTGGAGCCGGCAGCACCCCAATTAACGAACTTCCTCGCGCGTTTGTATTTTTTAGCGACGAGGCGATAGTGGTGGACCTCAACGCCCAAAGTGTTGGAAATCTCGTTGACCTTCTGCAAGTGGAAATTTTGAGAAGGCTCCACCACCACCGGATAAAGAGGGTCGGCAGGCGGCGCGCTTGGTGGCAACAGATTCGCCGAAGACATTGCGTATATATAGAAATTTAATTTAACGCTAATTCAAAAAGAAGAGGGAAACCCTTGAAATCAAAGAGCTTCCCTTTCACATCAAACAAGGCTAATACATCTGACCTTTTGCCATTGAACAGATTCTTTTGTTTGTCGATCAAACTACAATGAATAAAATATGTCGTTGGATCTGTAAGCCTTTTTATGAAGGTTATAGGCGACAACTTTTGCCCAGTACCAAGCAAATTGGCTAAATTGCTATCAAATTCAAGATTTTTTTTTCCCAAATTTCTGATTACAAGCTGGCCAACAGGATGATTTATTGCTGTTTGCAAATCTTTATATTTATCTTTGATGAACAGACCTTCTATTTCTTTTGCCATTCTTTCTAAAGTATAATGCCCTGGCATTATTTTACTAACTAACAAAGGTATATTTTTGCCTTTATCTTCCAAGGTGGCCGAACCTTCTCTTGTCAAATTGTACCAGCTGTTGCACAAACTGCAAGAAATGAGTTTCATGAAATCGACTCTCGGTATTGGCTTTTCAAAATTGATAGTCCCTCCATTCTGTTGCGTGACAATAGTGAGAACAACCATTTTTATATTCAACAAATAAAATTGTGTTCAAATAAGATGGCCAATTTGTGGAATGGTCCTGCGTTAAAAAAAGCGGAGACGGCGAAGAAAAAGGCGTGGACAAACTTTTTAAACCGCTTCCCCAAAGCGGACAAAAGCCGGTTCGTTTCGCAAGGAAGCGTCGACGAGAAAAATAACATGACCGCAGAGGTGTTTTTCAAAGAAAACGAAGACTCGTTTCAAAGCGTCTTCAGCTCAGACAGGAAATATTGGAGCACCAAAATGAAAGAAGCGCTTGGTTTGGGAGACAGCGGGGGTTTTCCTTACCAGCTGTCACCACTTGGTTCAAAAGTTTCTTTGGCCATCCCTGCGGTACCTTTCGACGGCAAAGCGCCAAGCTTGAAGAAAATATTTGACGATGCAATCCAAATATACGTCACGCCTGACCAATATTTCACAACGAAATTCAGAGAAATATTTCAAGACACCAAACTCAAACACACATCTGGAACTGAATCAAAACACTGGTTAGGAGGGCCTGACATGAAACATTGGCCACAACAGCTCAACGTTGCTGTTTTCTGCACGACACAGGGGTGCGGAGTTTCTCGCGAAATCTTTGACAGCAGGATGAATCTCCCCCCGCAGATAAGAGCTTTCTACAAATTCCACGTCTATTTCACGGTCAGGCGCATTTTGTATCAGCTTGGAGGTGTTCAGAGCATAAGCACTTTGCCCGGAGACCCAACGTTCGACCAGATGAACAATCATTATGACGTCGCTTCGTACAAAAGGATATGCAGCGAATTTGGAATAGACTCATCAAGCGACTTTAGGTTTACTTCGGGTGCAAATAGTGGTTTGGGGGTGTTGTATGTTAAGCCTTGGGCTTGTCGAGAATCAACCAGTCAATTGAGGCTTTTGTTTACTGCGTCCTAGGCGCGCAGGTCAACCTCCGCAGCAGCATTCTCGGCTCAGGTGGCCGGGCGAAAGAAGCCAAGAGCGAGTTCCTGGTGCTGATGAAAGATGTGATCAGACAGCCCGAATTGGCCGCGAGCGTGCAAAGGTACCAGCTCGCGGTGGACCAAGCGAAGGTCAGGCTCAATCTCGCTGTTGCCCCCATGGCCTGGCTCATGCCCGTGCAAATGATAATAAACACCGCAAGCACAATCGGTTACAACAACAAGCTGAAACAGGCGGTCTCCGGGATGAAACTTGGGGTCAACGAGGTAAACCCGGGGACAAAAAAAGCTGGGCTCAAACTAATGGCAGGCGGCCCGTCAAAAATTAATCCTCCCAACAGCCATCTGTCCAACCTGATACACAAAGCCGGAACAGCCGAATCAAGGAAATCAGCTTCGACCGAAACTCAGCAAGCACAGCCAACGGTGCAAAAAATAGAGTCCACGGCTCCAGACAAAACACCGCAACATGAAATAAACAAAACAGCTGTCATTCTCGGTGTAGTTGGATTATCGGTGTTGCTGTTCATGGCTTGGCGGTAAAGTTAACGCTGCTTCTTAAAATATTGTTCGAACAAAAAGGCCACCACTGCAAGAATGAGAAGCCAGGTGTGCTCGGCCAGAAACCCGACGACTTGGCCGGCTGCTTTGAAAAGGAAGCTCACAATTGAGCCAATGAGCCCGGGCAGTAGAGAACCAAGTTTCGCAGCAATATCTTTGAGGCCATTTCCGAAAGCTTTGCCAGTGGCTTTCAAACCTCTCGTGAGTACCCCGATGACAGCTCCGATTGTGGTCCCGGCGGCAATAACAATAGCAGTCAAGGTCACGCCATATTTTTTGAAGATCTCTTTGACCCTTTCCAAGAGAGGCTGCCCCCTTTCCCTTTCCGCGATCTGAGTTTGCAAATGCGCGAGCTCCTCGTTTCTTTCTGCCACTCTGCCTTCTGCGGCTTCTTTTTCGGAGGGCGAGGCATTCTCATCTTGGATGATCGCCTGGTCTTCCTCGTTTTGGCGCTGCAGCTCGCTTTCCTGCTCTTTAGGGTCGTCCAACGGTTTTGTTTGGTTGTACCTTCCTTCCATGGCATTTGTTTCGCTTTCTTTTGCTGTGAGGCTGGCCCTGAGTCTGTCAACCTTGGCTTGTTCTTTTTCTCTGTTTTTTGCTTGTTTTGTAAGCGAGTCCAAAGCTTTTCTTGTTTTCAAGATCAGTTTCATAGTTCTTTTTCATTTGTTTCAGCCTACGCAGCTCTGCTTCACTTTCAAGATTCGAACCTTGCTCATCCTGAATGGCATCAATCTGAGTGTCAGTTTGCTCGGTTTGCTTGTCTCAGAGCTTCTAATTCTTTTTTTTCTTCTTCTCTTTGCGAAGAGAGTGTTTCTGCCTGTTGAAGTTGTTTTTCAGCTTCTTGCAGTCTTTGGCGTTGTTCTCTGATTGTATCTCGGTCTTCTTTAATTTATAATTTCACTATTCTCCAGCCCAAGTTCATTTTTGAATCTTTCCATAAAACTTTTCATTAAGCCTGACTCGTCTTCTTTCAGAATCTTGTACTCGGTATTTTTAGACCCCTGCGACACGGCAACAATTTTTCCCTCAAATTTTCCAGTGCCTCTTCTGATTCTGAGTTTTTCAAAGTTCGCTTTATCGAATTTGTCTTTTATCATATCAACAGCTTTTTTGAGTTTTTGCTGCAAATGGCTTTCTTTTTGAAGATCGCTGATTGAAGGTGTTCTTCCAAGCAAAGGGGTTTCTTCCTGATAAGAAGTGTCAGGAAGGCCGGACTTCTCATGAGGAAAAGTACTCATTTCCGTTTGTTCACCCCCGTGGTAGGGGTCGCCAGGTTGGTAGAGAGTGGGCGTCGCTCCTGGCTGAAAAGGATGGGTTGTGTCAACCTCTTGTTCGCCATCATCAGTTGTGGTCAAGCCGATTGTCGAGTTCCGGGTCTTTGTAACCAAATTCGCCACCGCCTTCCGCCATAGTGATATATTGCAAGCCTATTATTTTTCAAATTAGAAATAATCGCCGGGATATTTATACAATGTCAGTTCCAGAGAACCTTCGCGCAACGTACAGCAAAAAAACATTACACGCCATGCAGGCCGAGCGCGCGGTCAAGCGAATCACCTTTTCCCACACTGAAGCCGAACCCGGCGATACGCTGTATGTTTCAGTGCCCAAGCTGAACATGAACGATGTTCTGGTGCCGGGCTCGCTAGCGCTTGTCTTTAACATAGACCTTTCTGGAGGGCACGCCAACAACTCCCTTGTCCAGAACGTCACGCGAGCGCTCGTTGACAGGCTTCACGTAAAGTTTGGAGGCACTACCCTGCAAGACACGGTTGGCTACGACATCTACAAAATCTTTGATGACCTTTTCCTTTCGCAGGAAGAATGAGACAACAGGATTCTCGAAGGGATCCAGAGCGAGGATCTATGCAAGATCCGCTCAGACGCGGAAGACAAGAAAACCTCGGGCGTTGACGCTGAAAAAAAGCTGAATGATGTGTACGGGAGCAAGTACCGGATCAGGCTAGACCATCAGATCCTAACTGATCACGGTGTTTTCTACCCCCAGGCCCTTTACAACGACCTCACGTTCGAAGTAACCCTTGCTGGAGCTGAACATGTGGTCAAGGGCAGCACCGAGCTGAAATACAAGCTGACCAACCTCCAGCTCGAGTACGAAATGATCCGCAGCAAGACTCTGGCAGACGAGGCGCACAGCGTTTACTCCAGTGGAAAAGAGTTCGCCAATGACAACGTGTTGCGTTCCAAAGTGGTGCCCTTCAAAAAAGACACCGACACGAGGAACAACATCAAAGTCGACGCCCAAAAAAGGTCGCTAAAAGCCATCCTTCTAATTTTCATAGAGCCATATGCTGATGGAGCCAGAGATTCAGAAAAATACGTCTTCCCAGATCTGACGAAAGTCACCGTCACGATCAACGGCTCGACCAACATAATTTACAACAACAGCATCGAAGGCAAGGACATGTGGGAAGAGGCCCAACGTTTCTTCGTGAAGGAAAAAAATAAAACCGAGCACATGGATGTGACAAAGTTTTACACCGGAGATAATTTCAGGCTTCTGATTGATATGCGCTCCATGGCAGACCAAGAAATGCACGGAAGCGGCAAGCGCCTTGTGAACAGTACAGACAGCATCCAGCTGGAAATTGAGAGGAAAGCCGAAGGCTCAGGCAATTTGAACTGCCACGTATTCGTCATCGCCGACTACCAGTTCAACATTATGGACAGACAGCTGGAATCTGTACAGAATTGAATAAATATGACATGGACCCGAGCAAGATACCCTTCAACGCTCTCATCGTGGGTCCAACTGATTCAGGCAAATCGAGGTTCGTGGTGGACCAGCTCTACAGCCTGTTCCATGGAAAGTTCGACTACATCGTGCTCATCTGCCCGACGTCCATGCACAACAAGACCTACCACCGGCTTGGTGAAAATGATCCAAGAATAGATGTGATAGTCTGCGAACAGCACGCCGTGGAAAAGTGGTTGAAGCTCGTGAGATGGCTTTCCAAGGGAACCAACACGCTCATAATCCTCGATGACTGCACAGCCTCCAAAGATGTGAAAGGGCGTACAGGCGAGCTGGTGAATCCCGCCTTTTCTGCCCGACATATGGGCATCAGCGTTTGGGCGCTGACCCAGAAGTTGACCGGCATAACAGCTTCCTTTCGGGAGAACATGGCGGCGATCGTCCTCTTTTACACCCCCTCGGCCCAGACGACGAAACCCATCTTCGATGATTACGCTGGCGAGCTCTCTCAGGATGAGTAAAAAGGTCTGGTTTCAAAGCTGAAGGAGCGAAAGTTCTCTTATCTTGTGTTCTCGCTTCGCTGCCCGTATGGGCTAAGTTCTTTTGAATAAAAAAATCAAAGTTGTATATAGCCTTGAACAATGGGTGAAGAGGCCGCATTTGCAGAAGCTATAAACCTACTTCAAACCGAGCCCGAGCCGAGTGTTCCAGCAGGCGGCCTTGTTCCAACCGCCCCCAGACCTGACATTCCCGCTCTTCGCGAGCAGCTGGCCGTGCTGGTGTCCACAGGCAAAGCCAAAGAGGCCATGGGAGTGCAGCTAACCCACGAGCATGTGAAGCGCCTTAGCGACAAAGAGGTCAAGAAATACACCAAACGCTACGAGACGTACGTGGGCTCAAAGACAAGAGAAAGCCTGATCAACAGCTTTATTTTTCTTGCAACCAAAGTGGTCAGAATGACTGTCAAAATCAAAGACATTGATGCTTATCAGAAAGACCTCAGAAACGACTACATCTTGAACAAAGAGCTCTCCAATCTGGCCGGCAACCTTGCTTTGAAGTGCGGCCGGTTTCTTGCTGCGGCCAACGCGGTGTTCATCACCACTAAACATGTTGATTTTAGTCCAAAGTTGCCGGAGCCGAGCCACCCTTCTCGTGATGAAAACGGCTATCCGCTTGAGGGCATTGATGAAGTACCCGACTTGGCAACTGCAAAATAACTTGTCAGCAATCGTCAACAACTGCTGGGGGCTTGCTGTGAAATTGTTAACAATTAAACTTTTTTCATTTGCTTAGAATACGGTTTGCTTCAGAATGTCAACCGAACAATCCAAGAGCGCATCTCAGGTCGAGACCCAGGCAGCACCTGCCGCCAATAACACACAGCAAGCGACAACTCCGACTGCAACCACGCAGCACGTAAAAAATTCAAAGCGTGTGGCCACCGGAAAAATGGTTGCCGAAAGAACACAGCAGGCACGGGAACAACAGAAGAAAGATGCTGAGGCTTATCACGCAGAAAATAAGGCGAAAGCCGCCACAGCTTCCCCCGAGCCAGCCCCTGAGCCATCCCCGAACACAGAAGGCGAAAGCACAAAGAGCAGCGGCCTCAGCATCAACCAATGGATTGCTATTGGCAGCGTAGGCGTTTCACTTCTCGGGATTTATTACAAACGGGAAGAGCTCAAGGGTGTGGCCAATGCCGCATTTGACAAAATAAAAACGCCGGTGCCCACACCTGTGCCCGCACGTGTCAAGTCAGAACCTGCTCACGCGACACAACGAAAAGGATTTTAAAAAATGATTTAAACTTTTGGGTGAAAAGTATATCGCGATGTCAAAGCCATCCGTTGCGCATCTTCTCATCTCTACAGCCACAATGGGCGGAATTACGGTATTATGGCTCGAATTCACCGCAAATGCTGTCAAAAAGGTGGTGCAACTTGCCAACGAAACGTTTACTGAAAAGGGCGCAGAAGAAAAAAAAAGGTAAAGAGAAATACAAGAAGAAGTAAGAAGACTAGAACGAATACTAAGAAGAGAAGAAGAAGAAGAAAAAGAAGCAGAAGAAGCCGCGGGGAAGACAGATTAAATTATCACAGTTTGGAGAAAAGCTTTTTGAAAATATACTCAGATGGAAGCCTACTGCGTGAAAGACAGGCCAGTGACGCTGAACGTCCGAGGAACAGCAAAAATTGTTGCTACAAAAAGCAACCGGCGACTGCTAAAAGTGAAGTGTGCTGTGTGTGGAATCACCAAAACAAAGCTTTTTCCTGGAATTCGCAGAAAGGCAGCCAAATGGAAATAACGAGCAAGCGGGAAAGACAGATTAATTTTGTTTTAAACTTTCGTTCTTTACTTATATCGAACGCACCATGTCCGACAACAAGCTTGTCAAGACCGTCATTGACGCCGCAACTCTCACGTTATTAGCCGCGGGCATCAGCTGGGCCGCAAAAAAGGTTGTGAAAGAGAATTTCACTTCTGATCCCAGCAGCAGCGTGATGAATTACGCTAAGTTCACCGCCGTCATGGCGGGCAGCATTGCACTCAAAAAGTTCCTCGAGGACCAGAAAATCCTTCCCACCAGCGTTTAGAAAAAATATTATTATAGCGCAATGCCGAGTTCTTATTTCTCCATCAAAGCCCTCACAACTGTTGCTTTGTCATATTTTCTATACAATATTATGTCTTATACTGTTGATGCCATAGATTTTGTTTGGGCGGTTAAGATTGTCACCCGCGAAGACTCCAATTCTGAGGATTAAGACTCCGTTTTTGAAGATCTTGATAGTGAGGGTCAAGACTCCGTTTTTGAGGATCTTGATACTGAGGAGTTCCCATTATCTGAAAATGCCCTGCGCCTCCTCCCTACGAACCCCCGCTGCCGCCATACGAGAACAATTAAAAATAGATTTCGCAATATATACAATGGCGAGCATCGCGATTATGATTGGCGGGGCCGTGTTGAACGCCACGGCTTTTATTGGTGGCAATTATCTAGCGAGGGCGCTTGGCGGGGGCGACAAAGCTGCGCTTGCAGAAAAAAAGTGCCACGACAAAGCTCTCAAGGATTACCAAGCTGCTTACACCAAATACACGCGAGACCGAACACAACTTCTCGACTGGATCACGACAAACGCGCAAACAAAGGAGCAGGCCAAGCAGAACTTCACCAACACTGACTATGCCTTCAAACTCTACAACCAGGCGCATCCTGACGAATGAATGGTACCCCCCAAGGAGCCCAAGTTCTCAGATTTCTATCAACCAAGCGAGCAGCAGAAAAAGGGTGAACTCGCGTTTGCGGGCGCCAGGGCGCTCACTCTGGGCTATGCGGCCTTCCGGTTCCTTTAAACTTTTTTTACGCCTTACTTATATGGACGCCAAACTTGACTACGGCCCCGAGGGCTACTGGAAAGGAATTGCCGTGATCAAAAAATTAGCTGAGGCCGCCAAGGTACCTGAAGAAGCCGCAAAAAAGTGGCTAAGGCAAGTGCTCTGGCAGATATTCCTCCCCATGCCGAAGCGAATTCCTCCTCTGAAATTCGATGTTCCCACGCCCAACAAGGTCCATCAGGCGGACCTTCTTTCTCTGCCGCACAACAAGCTCCCTCGCGGCCGCAAAGTTTTCAAATACACGCTGACTGTTGTCGACATGGCCAGCCGCTACAAAGAGGCCGAACCCCTGACTTCGAAAAATTCTGATGAGGTCGCCCAGGCCTTTCAGAAGATTTACAAGCACGGGCCTCTGGAATGGCCTGAAATGCTGCAGGTTGACCCTGGGCGCGAATTCATGGGCGCTGTCACAAAAGAGATGAGCAACCACAAAACCTTCATCCGGCGCGGGCACGCTAACATTCACCGCGACCAGGCCATTGTCGAACGTTTCCACCGCACTATGGCTGAGCGCTTGTTCGGCCACCAGTATGCCGTGGAAATGCTTCTCCCTGAGGGCAAGCGGTCCACTGCCTGGGTGAAAAGACTTCCTGAAGTTGTTTTGGCTTTGAACAACGAGGTCACAAGCCTTATCGGCGAGAAACCCGCCGTTGCCATCAAAGAAAGATCTGTTTATGCGAGGCCATCGACACCTTACTCGAGGCCTGTTGGAAAACGTGAAAAAATACTCCCCTCTCTTGTACAAGTTCGTTATCTCTACCAGCCTGGCGAGCTCGAAGGGGGCATGAAGGGGGCATCGAAGGGGGCGTCGTCCCTCCAAACACACAGTGACCACCAGAGCAACTTTGAAACTTCGGCTTCCAACCCTCTAAGTTCATTGTCTGTTAATGTTGACAATATATCCATGCAGGTGTACCTGTAAGCTTTTGTATGGATACCATCGTCACCTATCCATCGCTTTGAATCGAACGGTGAAAGCGAAATTTTGTTCAGATGCATGCCATAGATCTCATGCCCCTCGCTTCGAAGAATGTTCATTCCATGCGATTGCTGCTTCACATCAAAAAGTGTTTCCTTGTACTGTTCATGCGTTATTTGTTTCTTGACAACACTCTTTTTCACGCCCTTCGCTTTTTTGATATTTTTTTCGTCCGCCTTCAAGATGGAGTACATTTTCGGTCTCAGACCAACATACTCTGCGATGTGGGTTCCTGCAAATTCGTCTTTCATCTTGCCCAAGACCTTTTTGTTGGTGTTTGAGTGGAGTGGATGCTCCTTCAGGTACTCGCTTGTGTCGTAAAGGTCCATGTTGTTTTTCATGTCTTCGTAGACGTCTTCTGTTTCGATCAGAATCAGAAGGCTGTCGGTGTCCGTGTACAAGAGCTCGCACTTCGAGCCGTACTGCTTTTTAAGCTCGTTGTAAAAGAAGTCGTACATCAGGATCTTGCTGTTGTCGAGGATCGTCATCCCTGTGTAGACCGGCTTGTTGAGAAGCAGCTTGCTTTTTCGCATGTTGATTCCCACCATGTCGTTTGAAAATAAAACATGCCTTGAGTACAAAGGGCTGGCGATCAATTTCCTTATTTTGTCCGTCTCATTGCTGTGCACTATTTTCATGTCAACGTGGTTACACAGGTTTTCCATGGTTTTGCCGAAAACTGAGTTGTTCATGAGCTTGTAAAAGTTGTTTTCGAAGTCGCTCTTCGCTTTCTTCCTGAACTCTGTGTTCATCCGGATGTATGGGTCCATCCAGCATTCTTGTTCGAACTCCAGCACCCTGTGCACACGCTTCAGTTTCATTCCCTGGTTCAGATAAAACTGCAAGTTTCTGTAATGCACAACGTAGTTCTTTTTGTCTTGAAGCGTTAGCAGCAGCTTCTTGCTGTCCGGGGGTTTCAGATCCAGGTCTTTCATCAACCCATTTTGGTAGTCCGACATCCACTCCTTTTTTACGGCCTTTTTCTCCGGCGCCAGGGGATAGCTGTTGTGCTCCTCGTGCAGTTCTGCAGGGTATTCAAGATCGACCTCGAGAATCCACCCATGTTTATCGTTCTCTTTCTTATTCAAGATATCCTCCAATGTGGGGATGACACGCTTCCATTTAAAATCTCTTATCGGGAGGGGCTTGCACATCGCCCATCCGTAAAGGTTGTTTGCGTCGAGATAGATGATGAATTTTTTTGGCTTGCTTGGGTCGTATCCCGGTACTAGCAGGTTGTTTGCCTTAGCGTACCTGTTGCTCACCATGGAGATTCCGCCCCGCATTCCCCTTTCCACGAAGAGATGCATTTCGTAGTCTGTGAATAGCTCAAGCTCGACTCCCGTCTTTTTCAAGAGCACATCCCATGAGAGGCCTGGCGACGTGTAATAATGCGCCGGATCCAACCTGTACTGCTCAAGGCACAGGTTTCGGAAGTGCTCCAAAACATCCACCAGCAGCGCGACGTCCATTTTCACATAAAGATCGTGGTAATCTCCCAGCATTTTGCATTCAAAATACTCCCAGACAGCCTGCGCATGTGCGTACTCTTCGTCTGTTATGTGCTCGTCGTTCAGCTTGCTGTAAAACTTCTCTTTGTCAGGAAGCCTCATCTTGCCAAACCTTTCCCTTGAGTCCATGTACTTGTAAGGGTAGATCCCTTTTTTGTAAAGCAGGTGGCTGCCTTTCGAAATCTTTGATGCTATTTTCAATGCCTCTTTCGGTGTTGCGCTTACAAGTGAATCAAGGCTTCCTTGCAAAAAGTTCAAGCTGTCAATGAAACGCAGACCTCCGACCGAAAATGTGATGTATTTCTCCATGTTGTTGGCGATGCATTTCACCTCTTTCTCCAGCTTCGACATCGCTTGCATCAAGTGGTGCGTGTCGTAGCCCCTCAGGTTGTGAAATACGACTGGTATTGGGTCCGTCTTGGGGTTTATTTGCAATTTCTTGTTACATTCGCTGTGCGCGGCTCCACGAAACCTGCCCGTTGTGGCAATGGTCCTTTACCGCGTCTCTGAAGTTTTTCTGAAGTAAAGGTTTTTCACAGTACTTACAGTTTTCCTGTGATTTTGCTTCCAACTGGTCTTTTTCGTCTTCCAGTCTTTTCAGCCTTTGTACACCCCATTTCTCCTTCTTTTTCTGCGCTTCGTAAAAACATTTTTTGTGGCCTTGCCCCCAATAACTCCATTTTTCACCTTCACCTTCTTTGCCTGCTTCTTCAACGTTCCAGACAGGCAAAGAATCCATGAATTCTTCTTTTATGAGAGTTTTGTTGCAAATGCAGCAATCAGTCGCTTTCTTGAAATTATACCAGTCCTTCCACGTCATAATAATCGGTTCCAGGGTGGCCAAACTCTCTCTTATTTTTTCCTCTTCCCGCAGAACATCACTTAAAAACTCCCCCACCGTGTTTTCGCCCCTGTAAGTGTTCAAACCTACCACTTTACCATCGCTTCTCACAACAAGGTAAGAGTAACCGCATGCCTCGTGCTTTTCGGTCTTCTCTGTGTAGCTTGTTTGCATTCTCTCACGTTCACAGCCCATAATCTTTCTGATAAGAGCCTCAAAGTCTGCGTAAATAACGTAGTGCATCTTCATCTGTTTTTTGTAGTTTTGGAATGAAAGGATGTTTTCCCCCTCTTCTGGCATCACAATCCTTGTCGGCCTGCCATTCACACCGTTGCAATATTTTTTGTGACTCACGAGCAAGTCTGCTCTTGAGAAACCGGTTAAGCACATCATACAAAAGTGCTTTCCGTTTCTGTTCTTGCTCTGATCGAAAAGCAAAGCGCTTTCTCTTTTTACGTAACAATAGTGCTGGATTTCCCCTGACTCGATTAACATCAGGTTTATCCACGGCACATTCACTTGTTTTTGGCTTATCCGGTGCACAATCACACAATCGTTTTCCCAGCCAAGTTTCGGGTTTTGGGCCTCGAGCTTTTCTATCTGCTTTACCAGTGTTGGGAAATCGATGCCTACGTAGTTGATACCGTCGGTAACCGGATATTTGCTTGGTCTTTGCGGGTCTTTCATGTTTTTCGGAGGGAATAAAGCGGCTCTGAGTGCCCACTTCAAACATTTGTTATCCCTGTTTTTCACGTTGATTATTGCCTTCTTTTTTGCCAGTTTGGCTGGAAGAGGCAAATAGGTCCCTCCGCAAAGTGGCTGGTAACGCGCAACATTCACATACGCGATCTGTATCTTTTCAACTACCCATCCTGATCCCTTCTCGGACCAGTGTTCTATTTCTCCTTTTGCGTTTTCAATGAATTCATCGAATTTTTGTTTTAGCAGGTCCTCATCACTCCTTTTGAAAACGTGAGGTTCATTGTCTTTGAAATAATGCTCCATGAATTGCGTTTCACCGTTTCTTTCTATTGAGAACTTTACTTGTAACCCGAAACTTACTTTAACGCTATTTAACCTTTGGGTTTCTTGTCCAACCAAATTGGCGATCTTTTCTTTGTTTTCTCTTGCGAACTTTAAAAGATCTTTCTTGTTTGGATTCCTTTCGGATACATTCATTCTCCACACACAAAGCCATTCTTGGAAATTGTTTTGGGATATTTGGAACCCGTCAAATAATGCGGTAAAATTTGGTTTTAACAGCTCGGGAAGGTTTGTTTTTTCCTCCCTCGGTATTGGGCCGTAGAACATTTGCAGAACATTGGACGAATATCTTGCGGCAGCCATGTCGGCATATACACTGTGCATATACTTGTTCAATACGAAAATATTTCTGGCGCATTTTTGTATATACTAGTGAAGGGCACATCCGCGCATATTGATTACAGATGTTGCAGCTTTGCTGGATCCGTTATTTCGCCAAATTTTACTGTTGCGTTACACACACGTTTCTGGCACGGCTCTCACGCAACACTGTATCCTTGTCGAAAATTGGTTGTCGAAAAATGCGCTCCTAGTATTGGGTGCACTTTCGACAACTGCTGTTGCATTATACACACACATATATAGTGAGGGTTCTGGTCGCAAGCAAACGCACACAGTGCAAGCGTAACGCAACTCCGAATCTTCAGATGAGGAGTTGCGTTACGCTTGCACTGTGTGCGTGAGTGCTGCGCCAGAACCCTCACTATATATGTGTGTCCACATCAAAGGAAACAATGGCGCCATGGGCCCGTTCATGGCTCGGGTCAACACGGCTTCCCCAATATGCTGGAGACAAGCTTGTGAAACTCCAAGTCAAATTCGATAAAGTAGAGGAACTAGGTGTCTTCAGGCGTTCAGAGGACATTGGAATTTCTGTTGAGGACTTAGAACCGTCCTTTCTGGTGAAGAAATCAAGTGGAGGCTCCCGGCCGGTAACAGCCTTTGCTGATGTAGGGTGCTATGGTAAACCTCAACCTGATGTGGACTCCACTTTACGCCACATCCCAAAATGGAAACACTTAATCGCCACCGACTTAAAAAGTGCCTTCTATCAAATACCTCTCGCTCAGGACTCTATGAAGTACTGTGGCATCACAACACCATTCAAAGCGGTCAGGGTTTATGTACACTCCGCGATGGGCATGCCTGGATCGGACACGGCTCCTGAAGAGCTCCTGTTCAGTGTTCTTGGTCAACTTCTACAAGACGGAGTACTTGCCAAAATAGCAGATGACCTCCATTGTGGCAGAGACACCCCTCTCAAGCTGCTGGAGAACTGGCAACAGGTCCTCCAGGCCCTCTACCAATGTGATTTACGCCTCTCCACATCTAAGACCGTCATTAACCCTAAGTCGCCAACAATACTTTGATGGATCTGGAGCTCTGGAACCCTACATGCTAGCCCTTATCGTGTCACTACCCTAGCTTCCTGTCCCGCACCAGAGACAGTAGGTCGCTTGCATTCCTTCATCGGCGTTTACAAGGTCCTCGCTAGGGTAATCCCTAAGTGTTTGACATTTCTGGCCCCACTTGACGACACAGCAGCTGGTCGACTGTCCAACGAAACCATTACATGGTCCAATGACCTCAGAACTGCATTCCATGCAGCCCAACATGGTCTATACACTAATCGCCCCATCATCCTCCCAAGACCTGATGATCTGCCTTGGATAGTGACCGATGGAGCAGTTAGGAAACCCGGTATCAGTGCCACGTTATACGTAAGCTGTAGGGGCCAGCTTCTTCTCAATGCTTTCTTCAGCGTGAAGCTCAGAGGTTCCCAAGTTTCTTGGCTACCATGAAGTAGAAGCTCTCTGCATTACCATTGCCACGCAGCATTTCATTCCCTACATCATCCAGTCCAACCACAATGCATCCATCCTTACAGATAGCAAACCATGTGTCCAAGCATTTGAGAAACTATGCCATGGCAAATTTTCGACCAGCCCACGCGTTTCTACCTTTCTCTCAGTCGTAAGTCATTTCCAAGTGTCAGTTAGACACATCTCTGGCTGCACCATTGTACTGTCCGACTTCGCCAGTCAAAATGTGCCCCCTTGACAAGATCCCACCTGCCAAGTGTGCACCTTTATACATTACACTGAAGAATCCGTAGTTCGACAGGCTTCAATTCAAGACATAAACATTGGCAATGTGAGACTACCGTTCACCAGCCGTGCATCTTGGTTGGCTATACAGTCCGAGTGCAAAGACCTCTGCCATACGTATGCTCACCTGGCCCAAGGGACAAGACCATCAAAGAAGCTCACTAATTTAAAGATGTAGAGATACTTAAATGTTGTGACAATCACTAAGGATGGTTTATTAGTAGTCAAACGTGACGAGCCCTTTGCTCCTTCGCAAGAGTGCATCGTTATCCCTCATCAAGTTCTAGACAGCCTGTTAACAGCCTTACACATTAGGTTAAGCCACCCTTCAAGTCATCAACTTAAGCTGGTCACTAAACAATACCTCTTTGCCTTAGGCATGGATAAAGCAATAGAGCGAGTAGCTCAGAGTTGTACCTGTTGCTTTGCTTTAAGCCACACTCCACGAGCTCACGTTGAGCAGTCTTCAAGTGAGCCGCCCGCTGCTGTCTGCTTCTCCTTTGCAGCCAACATCCTCAAACATTCTCAACAGCTTATTCTAGTCTTGCAAGAATGTGTAACATCTTACACCTCTACACTGGTACTTGAGGATGAACGCCATCATATATTACGAGATGCCCTCATTCGCCTTTGCATTCAGTTACACCCTCTAGACTGCCCTCCCGCTATCATCCGAACAGACCCTGCTCCTGGATTCAAGGCCCTCATTAACAATCAGCAGTTACAACACCACAGAATCATTCTTGAGATAGGAAACTCCAAGAACCACAACAAGAACCCGGTGGCAGAAAAGGCTGTACAAGAGCTGGAGACATAATTCCTTCGCCTAGAGCCTCTCGGTGGTGCAGTGACTGAGGTTAGCCTGGCAATATCAATGGCCAACTTGAATTCTCGCATCTGTTCCCGCGGGTTGTCTTCTCGAGAAATGTGGTCTCAGCATGACCAGTTCTCGAATCACCAACTCCCCTTGTCTGATCAAGACCTGATAACCACACAGCATGACCAAAGGCAACCCAATCATCCTCACAGTATGAAATCCAAAGCCCCTTTGGCTCACCCATGACCTTCTAGCAAACTTGAAGTCGGTGACCTCGTATATATTTACTCTGACAGAAACAACTCAAAGGCAAGGGACCGTTATCTGGTGAAGGCGACTTCTGCAATGTGAGGAAGTTCACCGGTTCCCAGGTATGCAGCACTTCCTGCCGCGTAAGAAACTCAGAGTGCTACCGAGTACCTGGGGAACTCTCAGAAAACTACTACCTGCAAACGCAAGATGACTCCTCTGCAGATGAAGAGGACCCGATCCAACCAGAACGCATTCCACCCACTCCACCAGATATTCCGCAGACAATCTCTTATCCAGCGGATCATAATATACCAGAGCCAGGTGAAGGTGACTTTGCTCCAGGTCCAAGCATAAGCGACCCTGAGGATTCTCGCTTTGCCCAACCTGGGGAAATGCCATCTGTTTCCACCAAAGTCGCTCACCAGCCTGGACGTTCACTGCGCCACTGTCAGCCCCCAGCACACTACAATGACTACAGGGCTCGAAATTAACATCCTTAAGTCATCATTTGGCGACTACGTGGTAAAAAATAGTTGCTAAATGTAAAATTTTAGTCGCAAAATCAAATAGAAGAGACACAATCCATAGACATACATGACAAACTCAATACTCAAGGGTTTGCAATGTATTATAGGGCAATTTCGAACAGGGGTAGCCATTTTGAAGTTTTCGAGAGAGAAAGAGAGAAAGTCGTTTACTTTAGTGTGCCTTAGAATAATCAAACATGGCCATCCAGTTGGTGATCAAAGAATCGTGGGTTTGTTTTATTACATGTATTCAAATAAATTGTTCTTTCATCCACAAGTAATGTTCTTTTTCCTTTGAGATTACTGCTAGCCCTTTTAATTTGCATCAGTCAAGGCAAAACCTAGTCACAAATTTGCAACTACTCCCGTTTTTCTAGTTGCAAATAAGTAAAGTTAAGTCGCAAATGCAACTGTATTGGTCACAATTTTGAGCGCTGGACTATATTACTGACTTTCAAGTATACCTAATGTGGTGAACAGAGCGTTACGTGCAAGGCTGCTGACATCACGAGAACTTGACTACTGTTTTGTTAGTTAGCAACTTACCCTCGTCAGGAGACAGTCATTTATCCAATAGGGGACACACACTTAGTATGTTCATATTCTGTAGTCGGATACTATTCATATGTTCATGTTCGTTAGTTAAAATATAAACGACTGTTAGTAATTAGTCAGCCCTTAAATTCACAGGGGACAGTAGTTTTATGGCTTTTCATCGGTAGGAGAAAAGAGCAGTTACGCCAGTACCGGTCAGCGGTACTTTGTTAGTTTCGCTGCGTGCCCTTGTTGTGCCCTCCTCGGCCATGTTGTGTTTTGGTTCACACATGTATTAGATTTACTTGTTAACTACCGGCAAAGGTTAGCGCATCTATCTTCTTCCTTGCCTCCTTCAGTCTTCCCAGTCCTCAATTCCAAGGATGTTTTCTGGAAACTCCAGGGGGACATCTTCCGTGTCCTCACTTTTAATTGATGTTGTATTGTTTTGGGAAGCTCCTGTACAGTTACAGATGATATGTATACGTACAACCAGGTTAACTTGGTATTGGGGTGCGTCACTCTGGTCAGAGGAAGGTGTCCGTTATTGGGATTAAGCGGACCATTGTAAGGGAACATAAGTAGGGTTTTGGATAAGCTAAAAACAGAGGAGCTTAAATAAGGGTAGCTTATAAGTGGATGAAAAAAACGTTTCAAAATGAGCTTCAGCAATTACATTTGCCCATAATACTATAAAATATGCATTTGGTGAAATGAAACAGGCAGGGTAGTTAGGTTTTGCAATTGTCCGTGCTGTCAATAGCCTTAATTTGAAACAGAGACTGTGGTTAGGTACCAATAGTTATGTTAGTGTGACCACATATTTTACTTCTTTCACCACATTAATACAATCATGTATTTTACTTGCTTTCCTTCAGTACGTTAGTATAACCGCCTATTTGACTTGCCTTCTTTCAGTACATTAGTACGATCAAATTTTACTTACTTTCTTTCAGTAGGACATTAGTATGACTGCATATTTGACTTGCTTTCCTCCAGTACGTTAGTACATAATAATGTAGACGTAAATGCAAAGTTGTGGGGTTTATCATGTAGAAATGTTTGAACGTCTGATCGTAGAGCTGTAGAGTTCAATGTGTGATCATACGGCCGTAGAGCCATAGAGCCATATAGTTCATTATCTAGATATGTGTGAGCCATAGTGCTGTAGAGCCGTACAGTTCATTACTTTGAAATGAGTGATCGTAGATCCGTAGAGTTCATTATTTAGAAATGTATGGAGTTCATTATCTAGATCATAGAGCCATAGAGCCATACAATTCATTATCTAGATATGTGTGATTGTAGAGCCCTGGAGTTCATTATGTACAAATGATCATTAACGAACAAGTTCAGTGGTAGGGTTGAATAAAAATGTCTACAACAACAGACCAAAAAACAGTTGGCAACCATGGTAACATGCCACCATTTTATATGTACACACAAGAGAAGAAACTCAGTGATCCGTGATAAACGCGTGGAGGTGTAGTGCACTACAAAAACTTCTATGCCTATTCAAGCTTCATAAAACAGGCTGGGTATAACTAAGTTGTAAATATTCCAGTGTAACATTAAGTACCAACCATTTGATTAAGGGCATCATGAGCTTCATTTTCTGAAAGGTTGGAAATTACTGCAGTAAGAATGCCATGGCACTTCTCTAATCTCTGAAATTGAACAGTCAGAATAACAACTGTTAGTAGAGGTATGAAGATACTGCAATTTGATTAGCTGAGCGACTTGTATTCCCATCAGCCATCAGCCAATCATATCACCCATTAGCTCACAGTAGCTGGTCAGGAGGTACTTTACAAAATGGAGATGCTTTCTAATTCTTAAGAAAGATTTAAAAAAAACAGTAAGTGCTCAAATTTAGCTGTCTTTGAGTCATCTGAGATGACCTAAACGTTTACCAGGCAGATGATGAGCTGTATGAATTTTGCAATAATTAAAACCTTGACTGAAATTTTTGGAAACAGACAGGAAAATTAAGAAGAATTTGAGTGCTGCATTTCCCCATGATATAACGCTATATAAATAACGTATAGTCAGGTAGTTATGTGCAGAATATTACATGAATTGTGCACTTTCGGCTAAAAGCGTGAAATTTGGTGTAAGTGTAGGGTTTTTATGCCCATCAACATCTGATATGGAGCCAGTGTAAAAATGTACTCAGTGGGGTGTTATAGGGGTGTTTCCAACATGGCCGCCATTTTGACCGGAAGTAGAATGTAAAATTACCGGAAGTTATCAGAGGAGAATCAAAACGCCCTGGAAAGACATTTTGTCTTAATCCAAGATACAAAAACGTCTTATTTAAATGTTGAGGGAGGAAAAAAGTGAAAAACATGGGCAATGTATCCTATATTCCACAATGACAGCAAAACCGAAAGTGAGAAGGCCCTTGATTATGAAATGTTTCATTTGAGAACAAGCATATGATAAGGTTGAGAGTGATTGTGCAATGCGCTCTCTTATACTTATATTCAATTTTATACTTATACTTATACAAGAAACAAGAATACTTAAAAAAATACAGCCCTATCTTGCAATTTATGACATCTATTTATTTTCCTGTAAACTACTTCAATTTAATCTTAAGGTCAGCTTGCATTGAGGTTTTGTTATGCACTGATATAGGATAGGAAAAAAGTGTGTAAAAGACTTGCCGCAAAATTTATTTACAACTTACGGTGTCAAAACAGTGGAGCATTTCTGCTCAAACAAAATTGGCCGGGAGAGACTGGTTCAGTTACCCACAGTACTCCATGGCCTTAAAAGTTTTGGCATGGATGGCAGCCAATTAAGTATTTGTATGTTTTTTTTCCCATCAAATGCAAGCTAACAGAAAACGTTTTGTGTCCCTTACTGAACAGAACTGAGTGAAATTATAATGAACACTCCAAGTAAAGAGTTTGGCATCATTTCAATGCAAAGAATGTAGCGAATCTAGTAATAGTGGCCAAAATTTAGATAATCAAGAGATGAAGCAGATATAAAATTATATCATTTCCTCAAAGGCCATAAAGCAGGATGACCAAGGCAGCTCGAGCATCATTTTTCCTAAACGTTTAGTCATTCAAGAGCAAGTATTTATTGTGAGTTTTACTTCATTTAATGACCACTTTCATCCATTTCAATTAAAATATTTAGGTCCAATTGAGTACGTTTGAATGAATTTTATTTCTTAACGTGACATCTATAGTCAGATTCATTAAGCTGGTCATGTCAATGGTAGGACGAATAAACCGATTGGCAGGGAATCATTTTTCTAGTATTTTTCAATTAAATCCACAGCCAAATGATGAACGAAAAGTCAGCAAGTTCAAAGACTGGCTGGAATCTAAGTGTTGTATGTCAAGGGAGTAAGGCCGAGACACTTCAGTGCCCTGTAGACTCAAAGAGGTCAGATGTTGGGGCAGGTTACAAGACCCTTGCAGAAAATAATCACCAATTTAATCAACTGGGATGAATGCCAGTTCAAATAAACTTATCTACACTGAATGAAGGTGACGGAATAGAAAGTACGTTTTTGCGTTACAAGGCCCGATAGCATAAGAGTTACTATTTGCCAAAAAAGAGCATGCTCCAACACCACATGAATCAGTGAACAGTAAATATACCCGATCTAGTGCCTCAACCTCTTCACAGGTAGATGACTCGGAGAAGAGTTGCTATTTTTGTGTTCTGCTGGGTGCCTTGAAAAATCTGCTTCGTAATGTTTGCACTTTTGAATTGGATGCTAGTGTCCGGAAATGTGCCTTTGTTCTTCAAGATCAGAAGCTGTTGGCCAAATTGAGTGCCAGAGATTTGCTAGCTTTAGAAGCAAGCTATCATTCTTTGTGTATAACTTCGCTGTACAAGAGAGCTGAAACAGTTTGCATAGATGAGGCCGCTGATACCAAATTTCAGCTTGAAGGTACTATACCGGCAGCGTTTATCACCTATATTGAAGATGCTCGTGAATCCAGAGATTCAATTACTGTATTCAAATTGGTTGATCTAGCTAATGTGTATACCGCACAGGTGGAGCAGTTGGGTGCAGATAAAGGCCCGTGTCCATACTACACGACTAAAAGAGCACCTTTTATCCCACATTCCTGAGCTTGAAGCCTACAAACAAGACTGTGACATTTTCCTTGGTTTCAAGGAAGATCTTGCACCAGCAGTACGTAGTGTTTAGAGATGATTGCAACGATGACGTAATTCATTTCGTCAGATCAGCAAGAATTATCCAGAGAGATATGCTAGAGTTGAAAAGCACATTTAATGGTCTTTTTGAACCCAACTGCCAGATCGAGTCTATACCAACATCACTGCTAGCTTTAGTTAACTTGATTCTGTATGGACCAAGCATTCAGACCCAAGCTTCTTCTTATGCAAAATCCCAAGCAGGACTTAGTATTTCTGCTGCAATATAATAGCTTCGTATGTCGGCGGGATGCAGATCGTAAACGAGAATGCCATAATAAGGCAAGAGAGACACCACTTCCAATCTACATTGAGTTAACGCTTCACGCTAAAACCTGCAGCCGTGACCTTGTAGAGAAGCTACGTGAATTGGGATTGTCGATATCGTATGACAGAGTGCTCACCATTTCAACAGACTTGGGAAACTCTATTTGCCGTCAGTGCCATCAAGATGATGTTGTGTGTCCACTAAGTCTTCGTAAGGGGTTGTTCACGTCATCCGCCGTCGATAACATCAACCATAACCCAAGCTCGACAACTGCTCATGACTCGTTTCATGGCACTGGGGTATCACTTTTTCAGCAACCCACAGCTCAAGTTCCAGGGGTTTGCAGAAACAGAGTATCCCTTAACCAGGCCACTTCCACTGGTACAAAGTCAGTTTTCTGAGTTACCAGAGTCCTACAACCAAGTTCCCCCAGTTTTACTTCCTAGTAAGAATCCATCTGTGTCCGTGGTGCAAAGTGGCATGTGAGGAAATGGTGAGATTGTTGCAAAAGCAATTGCAGAAGAATTTGAATGGCTGGAAGAGGTGAAAGAAACAGTTTCAAATGCTAGTCAGGGTCCGCCACAGAAAAAATGCATTTCATGGTCAGTCTATCACTCAAACCAAGATGGAAAAGAAGACAAAAACCCTGAGCCTGCGATATGATCTCTGTTGCCCCTCTTTCCTGACCACACGAAATCAGCTGCAATGATATGCCATTCCTTGAACATCATCAAAACACGCGTAGACCACCTTAACTACAGACAGATTCCAGTAGTAGCTATTAGGTGGCATGCCTGTGAACTAGCTAGGTGTAGCTAAGCACATTGACCACTATAAACAACAACCAACAACACTTTGAATTTGGATCAGCCATTGTACGCAGTAGCTAAGCAGATTCAATGGAATTTTCCAGAAAGGTATGGAGAGAGGCGATTTGTTATCATGTTCAGAGGGCTTCACATTGAAATGGCCTTCCAGAAAGCTATTGGAGGGTGGTTGGAGGGAAGTGGATGGGAGGCCGCTCTAACTGAAGCCAACGTTGCATCAGCAGGTCCTGCAGACTCTTTCAAGGCCACAAGCGTCACCCATACACGTCGTCGTAAAGAGAGTTTAGAGCCAGAAGCTGATGTTGTGTCATTCAGTGATTGGTGTCTGAAGAGGGTAGCTTCTTTCCCACAGTTCCACGTTTGGTACCTCACACTTCAACTGGAACTGCTGCTACTGGCGTTTGTAAGGTCATTCCAGGAGGCCAATTTTGAGCTCTACATTGAGGCACTTTCGAAGATGGTTCCATGGTTCTTTTTGCTGGACCATACAAATTATGCTAGATGGTTACCAATTCACCTACGATATATGTACTGTCTGAATGATGTAGCACCAGATGTTGCTGTTCAATTCCAGCAGGGAAAGTTTGCTGTGAGCAAGACATCAAACCCTTTCTCAGCTATCCCAATTGACCAAGCTCATGAACAAAACAACGCTCTTGTGAAAGGAGAGGGTGGAGCTGTGGGGTTGACAGTTGAGGCCAGCATGGTAACAGAATGCACAGAGACTCAGCAGAGTGCAAAACACCATGAAGATACCAGAAGTTTACAATCGCTGTTTTATAGAGATGTTGTATCGCTTACCACAACGATTGAAGAAATGGGCAACCCCTTCATAGAGGAAACCGACAATCTCTTTGCCTTAGATACCAAACAGATAATGAGTTTGGATGCATTGGTAAGACTGCGCAAGGGAGAAGAGGTTGGAATGGCACAGTATGAGTCTTTCATAGCTGAATGCTTGATGCAGGAAAGCAAGTCACTGTGTACCCCAATAAAGAGGAACAATCTTCGTGTGTTTAATGACCCTGCATCAAACGTGGCATCTAAGACCAAGCAGCAATTGTCATCTGTAAGGAATGATTGCTTGCTCTTTTCAAGGTTATACATCTCTTGCCAGATGAGGGAAGGAATCTGGATGAGTTTTTCCAGCATGAAAACCAAAGTTGTCCACCAGCACTGTCACAGGATGGTAAGTTGCGCCTACTTCAGGAAAAGTCGGAACTAGCAGTATGTCTCCTGTCCTTCACAACTCCACAATTGAACGTGCCCAAAGAAATCGATGCCATCATCATCAATGGATCAGTAATAGTAAATATGATCAAGCCTACAACAGAAAAGACACTTGCAGAATATTCAAGACAGTCCTTTCTGCCCTACATTCAATCTCAGCTCTCTCATGCAAAGTGCCTTGATGTCATATAGGATGAATATATTACAAACAGTTTAAAGGCCACTACTAGAAGTAAACGAGGGCAGGGAGCCAGGAGGCATGTACAGCCGTCCAGTCAAATACCACGCAACTGGCAGCAGTTCCTACAGAGTGAAGAAAACAAGCAAGAACTTTTCCAATTTCTCGCTCAATGTTTAGTATCCTTATATGAAGAAAAGTTTTTAAATTTTAAATTGTTAATTATTTACGTAATAGATATTTTAAAATTTTAAATTTTAGATTGTAATTTTAGTTAGGGGACCTAAATAGGAATAACCTCATGGTCCTCCTTTTCAAATACTCTTTGTACTCTGTATTTGAATAAAGTATTATTATTATTATAACAAGCCAACACAACTGGAGGCAAGGATATCCGATGTAGTCCTGCAGGTAACACCACGAATCTGGCTCCATGTACTCACGAAACAGACACAAGGATGATTTTGCATGCTGCAGATGCAGTCCAGGAGGACTACCGCAAGATTGTGCTTCGTACAGTTGACACCGATGTCCTTGTTCTGGCAATAGCATTCGCCGGAATTCTTCAGGAGCAACAGCTACAACAAGTAGAAGTTTGGGTTGGAATGGGCACTGGCTCTCATTTTCGTTACCTAGCTGCACATGAGATCTCAAACAAACTGGGGTCGGGAATGTCCAAAGCTCTACCAGTATTTCATGCCTTTACAGGATGTGATACTGTGTCTTGCTTTGCCTGGAGAGGCAAGAAGACTGCATTCACTGTTTGGAAGAACTTCCCAGCCGTCACAGATACCTTCCTACAGCTTGCAGCTACACCTACTAGTCCAATAAGTGAAGCATGCATGGAACATCTAGAACATTTCCTCATCTTGATGTACAACAGAACAAGTAAGAAGACAAATGTTAATGAAGCCAGGAAGTAATTGCTTGCACAGAAAGGCCGAGCATATGATGCTATCCCACCAACAAGGGTGGCCCTGTTACAGCACACAAACAGAGCTGCTTGTCAAGCTGGTCACTGCTGGGGCCAAGCACTTACACCAAGCCCAGATCTACCTTCACCAGGGGATTGGGGATAGATTCTCAAGGAGGGGGAATGGCGGCCTTTCTGGACAATGCATCAAGATGTGACCAAGTCATGCAGAGAGCTATTTCACTGTGGGTGCAAGCATGGGTGTAGAGGAGGTTGTTCCTGTACTAGAGCTGCCTTGAAGTGCACTGCTCTTTGCAGTTGTAATGACGAATGCAACAACTGATGATTGCAGAGTGTCGTAAGGTTCAATATCAAATATAGGACAATGATGAGAGTTAAGTGGAACAATTTTTGATGACACAATTACATGTATGTAAAGAATGCCGAGTTCTGTTATGACACCAGCTAGGTCGAACAAGTTTCAAAAGAATAATTGATTGTGTAAATCATACTTGTACAGTGTTTCAGCCAGAAAATTTTACTTGAGGGCCAAAGTGGCCCCTGAAGATCTTTTTTAGGGGCCAATTGTTTAGGAAAGGGGCCAATAAACTGAAAGCTACAGAAGGAAAAAATGCGTCAGGGTACCAAGGAAAATAAAGCAGTTTATAAGGATCTATGATAAAATTTAATAGTAAGTGCTTTTTGACGGGTTTCTATTCAATAAAGTTTCTTTTGAATCAGATACTAGCATGAAGGATCCGTGCATTACAAGAGAGCAATCCTTAGGCCTACATGACTTAGTCAATGATCAAGGGTTTGCAATGCATTATAGGGCGATTTCAAACACGGTCAGCCATTTGGAAGTTTTCCGATATGAGAGAATCAATACAGCGAAGCAAAAGGACGGGTTGACTTCTTTTCTTATGTTGAATGTTTTAGAAACAAAGATCTTTCAATATGATTTTCTAGAAGGACATAATGTGTGACAAAATAACCGTTATTGGTCGTCAACACGTGGAAATGACATATTTTGGCAACTAAACCAGAATTTTTGGTCGCCAAGGATGAAATGCTTGTTGCATTGGCAACCGTATCAAGCACAATTTCCAGCCCTGGGATGGCTTTTAAAATACTATGCCTGTATTAAGCCTGCAGTCTTGAAAAAGAAAGGGCCAAATTGGCCCTTTTTTCGTTTTTCTGGGGGCCATCTCTGATTGTAATGTGGGATTCCCACAATGGCGCGCTCTGGCGCAAACAGTGCTTATAGGTTCAGTACTACTAGCTGCAAAGCTGTGTGTGTTACCAGTTAGATCAAAAATGTTTACATGAACATAATAAAAAATTATGTAAATCATACTTAGGTAGCTACTAAGACCCTCGAATGTGGATATGATAGCAGTTAGTTCGAGCAAGTTTTCACGAACAGAATGATTCATTGTTTAATCACACTTATTCATCTACGTAAAGCCTCAAATGTGTGTGTGGGTGTGTGTGGTACAAGTGGATCACTGATTGTGTCAATCGTATTTAGTTATCTACTTAACGCCTCAGACTTGTGTCACGTTTTCATGAAAAGAATGATTGTACAAATCTCACTCAGTTGTGTACTGTCAACCTCAAGTTGAAGAGAAGAGTCAATTTGTTTTGTAAGTGCTTTATGGTTTTTTTTAATTATTGTAAACCTGGGTTATGCTTGTGGCAATTTTCAATGAAATAAACAACAATTTGAACCTCTTGCACTCTTGCGGTTTAAATACTTTTCACTTCCAGTACAAAATGGTGGCCATTTTGAAAAATTGACTTAAGTTATTAAATACATCATTTTTTTTAAAGTTAAAACATCAAATTCTTCCTTCAAAGACCACAATGATAACAACCGATAGAATTAAGTCTTGAAAGGGCAGAAAAGTAATATCAAACAAGTCCTAACGTTAGAAATAAATTCTAATTCCGGTTCAAAATGGCGGCCATTTTTGAAAAACGTCGTAACACGCCAAAAATTGATTTTTTTCAGTGGCTCCATATCCAGATCCATTTACCTCACAAATCTGCATCTTTCTACACATTTTGATGATTTTAGCCAAAAGTGCACAATTTTTTCACATAACCACCTGACTAGTACATGTATGTAAACAAAAGCGTAGATGAAAAGAAGAAAAGGTATAACACTCAATCTTAATTACTGGGAATGAATCCTACTACCTAAGAAATACGAAGCATTAATCCCATCCACTTCACTAAGTCAGCGCACAGTTTATAATGGTAATAGGACTGAGTGGAGTCCAATTCGGTCTGTATTCATACGAGTGATTAACAAAATCGGACAACCACAAAGCGGGAGTCCGATTTGTTAATCACGAGTATGATTACAGACCGAATTGGACGACACAATGTCCTGTTACCACTTAATCATAACAATTACAATTTCCCACAAAAGTAAAAGTTTCATTTGATAAAGAGCTTTTTATTGTCATTTTAAATATCATAATTATAAAATATGGAGAACAGCTCGCAAAATGGCTGTTAAGTCTCTTTCAAAACAGTCACCAGAGACTAAAGTCAGTCTCAGTCAGTGGTTACTATAGTGATTGCAATCAATGTTGTGATTGGTGGATTTAGTGGAGAGGACTTAAAATGATTGGCTCATGTAACTGTCCGATTACAGGTGTCCGATTACAGGTGTCCGATTACAGCCAACTGTCCGATTACACTGTCCGATTGCGACTTTGCAGATTAATTAGAGCAAAATACAGCAGTTTATGCACCGATCACATTTGAGGAAATTGTAATTGTTATGATTAAATAAAGAACAGGTATACATGTAGGTGAAATCAAAGGGCTGGGCTGCCTCGTGTCACTTGTCTAGTGCAAAGAGATCCCCTGCCAACCCAAACAAGTGAGGATACATTTCTACTTCTATCCATTAATTTTATGAATAAAATTAAATTTCTTTGTCTCTTGGGACACAGCAGAAATAAATTGTAGCATTCTTCATCGGCAAAATTCTACTTCGAACCCCAATAAAGCGTGTATTTTTTAGCAACTGCTCAAGCTTTGAAACCCATAAAGTTTGTCACGGCAACAATCAAAATACTCTGCCACCCCTCCCACCCAACAGATTTTTTAACCACCCAGATTCTGGGTGGTCACATGACCAGCCGCAACCAGGGTCTTTCTCCCAATGACCAAGGGAAGCAGAGGAGAGAGATCTGGGGAACGAGGTTGCCCCACTGCATGCTAAGAATTGTCCGTCTCAATGATGCTTTCTCGGGAATTCTTGAACTGGAAGCAAGCCCAGTACAAGTTCAACTGCTGCAGCAAAAAGATAAGAAATGGATGAAAACGAGAGGCAAAAAACAAATAATTAAAAAACCTGAAAAGCTTAAAGACATACTAGGTCACTTTCTTGTCCAAAAAATATCTTGAAATTTTGACTTCTGCACACGCGAGCAAAAATGTCAGAAAACACGATGCTAGGCATGCTGCCATGTCGTAAATTCCTTTTTTCGGCTCAAACCCAGGCTAAAAATGTCCAAAATGTCCAAAAATTGCATCTTTGCCAAAAAGCTCTGGTGTCAATGGGTTAACCATGCCAGTGAGTTTTAACTCCACTTTTCTCCCCTCTTGCTCAGTAACTAAATTAAAGAATGATATACTGTGTGGATTAATACCTATCAATTAATAAGTTACTGTGCACATTGGCCTCAAAATTGCCACTGTTCACAGGCAAATCCATTTTCTAAATTCTGTGGCTGATAGCTACCTGGATTAGTGAACTTACAAGCCTGGTTACCCAAAGACAACCCCAGCTAGAAATACATGAGTCATCTAGCATGCAAATCTGTACAATTTTGCTCAATAAAATTACTCCTTTACCCCCTAAGGCAATCAACAGTTTTTCCTAAATCAGCAAATAAAGGCTCTCTGCATGTGTGCAATATACCATTTAAAAGCCACTGATCAGCTTATTTAAGAAGTGACATCATCAACCATGAAGGAGGAAGTTATTTTGAGAGAAATTGTTTTGAAATGTGAAAATGAAAAGCTTCCAACATGTATCAATTCTCAAATATCATAGGTATGCCCCCGAACTGTAGCTTATTTAGCAGGTCTTAGTACATAGTTTGATGTGAAACAAGTCTTGCATTCCATGTGCATCTCAAAAAAGAAATTGTAAAATTATGGGGTTGGTCAACCATATCTTAGATAGGATGGGGTCACAATTTTATGCCTTCAATAAGCAGATCTTTACAAGACAATTTTCATGGCAAAAATTCATAGAAATCTCTCAAATATTCACAAAGTTATGATGTTGTGTGCCAAATGGCACTCTTAGCGAGTATTAACAACAGACACCAGGTTGAAATAGTCACATGTACCTGGGTGGGATATCATGCACAAACAAATACTGAACATTTTTTGCTTCTTGTAACAACAAATGAAGCATTAACTGTAAAAAGTTCTCCTCTTGGCTTGAGAAATTTATGTGTAAAGCTTTAAACCCAATTTTTTAGTGCATAGTTAACTGACACGCATATGTGTTGTTAATAATTTAACCTTGATTTAAGTAATTCATGAAAAGCAACTGTTATCCTTTTTTAAAATAGCTTGTTCAACAAGAAGTTCTTTTGGCAAGATAATTGTGTTTATTTTCTCACTCTGTTTTACGCCAGTTTTCCTCAATCTCGAAAAACTTAGTGTATGCAATGTCTCATGCAGTCAATGAAGGCAACCACCAATCCATCAGCGCAACCACATTCACTACCTGAAACATATTGTACCATGGTAAATCTTATTTTGCACAACTTCAACGACCTGAATATTAATCTTCTAGATTAGAACAAGTGCTGAGTACTGGACATGCTTGGGATGAAGTGAAGCAGGCAATGATTGAGAGAACTTTTCTAGTCTGTTCATCATGCTATCAAGGTGAACAGTGTAATCCTAAATAGGGCTTGTCAGTCACTCAGGGGGTTGTGAAATTTCTTTATTCCATCATTTAACCTGTGTACAGTTCTGTGGCCACAGCTTTCAGTGTATCATCTACAAATCCACTGCTTTGTTTTTGCCAATTGCTACAGGACGAGATGGATAAAGGACGGTGAGAAGACTTGCATATGAGTTAGATTTAAGTGAGGAAGAGTTGCCCTATGTCAGCCACACTTTGTCTTCCCATGTCCCACCTGGAACCAGTGCCAGAAGAAAATCCAGATAACTGGAGATAAAACATGTGACTGTATTGAATAACCAGGACATCCTTTGTTGCACTTCCTCTGTCATGTTCCATGCCAACCTTGTTCCCAGGCTCTCTCTTCTTTGCCTCCCTTGGTCATTGGGAGAAAGACCCTGATTGCAGCTGGTCACGTGACCACCTGTGACATAAACTTTTCCACCAGGATAGAGTCAACGAACAATTTTTGTCGATCTCAAGAGAAGCAAAAGAAAGGCAATCGCTGGTCATCGCTACATGTATGTTAAACTACTCACAGGCAAATACACCTTTGAAATACACCATTTCCTATTCTAAGTTTCACACAGGTCAAATGAAATATATTTACATATATCCAGCATATTGAAGTATCACTCTGATTTCAATTCCAGCTGGTTGAATTACTAAGAAGTAACACTGTTTCACTGTTTCGTGTTGCCTGAATTAACTTCACGGCACATTGTTCGCTATATAAAGCAGTGTTTTATTTAGTACCATTTTGCAAAATATAATTCTTGACTATGCCAAGGAACTGTGGTTAAACATCTGTCCAAATATAAACTTACATAAACCTGATGAAAATGAAATATAAGTGCAGGCTTATGTCAACAAAACTGTAAATTATTTTACATTGCTGTAAATCAAATGCAAGTCGGCTAATCGGCCATGTGACAGAAATAATTTTTAACATCCAAAGTACTGCATAAAGAAGAAAATAAATTACCTCTGTATTCAAAGATTCAAGAGACTTATCCACTGGTTTCACATCGATTCAGTGCGTGACGTTTTACATGTGCTAACCATCAAAAAATTTAAGCCCAATTCTGCTGCCGAATTTCTTTGAGAACAAAAGTCTTCTATATTTTGGAGATGGCGAAAATAATGTAGCATTCTTCATTGGCAAAATTCTACTTCATAACCCCAATAAAGCGGTTAGTTTTAAGCAACTGCTCAAGGTTTTGAAACCCACAAAGTTTGCCACAGAAAAAATCAAAACACTCTGCCACCCAACAGATGTTTTTACCACCCAGATTCTGGGTGGCCACGTGACCAGCTGCAACCAGGGTCTTCCTCCCAATGACACAGGGAGGCAAAGGAGAGAAAGCCTGGGAATGAGGGTGGCTCCATGCACTCCATGCTGCCTTAGTGACAATACCTTCTTGACTGTTCCTCTACTCAATCTCTAACTAGGATAGACAAGCCTTAACTCACCAAAGGTATAAGAACTGATGGCCACGCTCGCCTCCTTTAGGTTGCAAGTTCAAGCAATTAACCAGGTTGTGGCTGCTGTTGCATAGAAACAGCTACTTGGAGACAGGCGAGGGGGTTAAAGGGATGCTCTACACCATATTCCACTTTTACTCAAAATGTAGCATTTGCAAATTGAATTTTTCGCTGTTTTGCACTATTTTTGGGTCAAGTAATAAGAATCTGATAGGGTTCAAATTTTCAGACCCTGTCTTCTCATGTTTCTGGCTACTTAAGGCTTTAATTTATGCTAATTTATGCTAATTCGATGCAAAAAGAGGTTTTGCGAATATCTTTGCTCTAACTCAAGATACATCGACTGAACTTGAAACGAAGCTTGATGACATAGGTCGTACGACTTAAATTGGTTTTTTCCCCGGGGAAAAAACGAGTTTAAGTCAATTTAAGTTTGATACATAATGTTTCAACTTAACCATTATATTTATATTTTTGCTAATTTTGCCACATATGTAGTCAATATGGTCATGCCAAGTAAGGTGACAATCAATATACACACCAAGATATTTTACATAAAAGGACTTCTCTAAATGAACATTTGCTACAGTTAGTGGTGGATAAAGATTGTAACTTTCCTTTTGACAGGGCATAAAAATAAGAAACTTAGTTTTTGTAAAATTTAGGGTCAATTTATTACGGCACAACCATTTGTAGACAGCAGGTAAATGATTGTTGATTTTACATAATAGACTGTTAAGATCATGTCCGGAAACTGTTAAAGATGTATCACCTGCATATAATCTTGTAGAAAAAAAGGTGGAAGACTTTGGAAGGTCATTAATGAAAATAATAAACAGCAAAAGTCCTAGTATCGATCCTTGAGGCACTCCAATGGAGATAAAATGTGTGTCAGAAACACCACCATTTGCATGTACCTGCTGTTTCCTGTTACTTAAGTAAGATTGAAACCAGTTATATTCACTTTACTTTCTATACGTTATATTTACATATCTATGTATTAGCTAGGAATTGGAGGAATAAAATAAAATACAAAAAAAAAATTTAAGTTTGGCTTGTCTGGCGGAAAAAACACACTGCTGTCTCATTCCAATTAGTACTGTCCTGGGTTTCTCCTTTCTGACACAAACAGAGAAGAGTGAACGAGTAAGGTAAGCATAGTTTCAGTTTTATCTGAAGGAAAAAGGTTTGAGAGCTTGTTTCACAAGAAAAAGCAAAGATTTAATAATTGAATAAGAATAAAATGCAGGGCTCGAAGCATTGGCGTAATTTAACGTCTAGTAGGAAACATTTAGGGGTATTTAAAGTTAGGTGCAGTTGAATTACTTGGAGATCCAGAAATCTGTCATTTATTAGCGCACGTTCACACCTAAAAAAAACAGCTGCAAAACTCCAAACTCTAGCCATATTTTCACAATTTGGAGCCCTGAAAAGAAACTTGTTAGCTTGAGCAGCACATAAGCGTACAGACACAAAAATTCTTTATTTTGATTTGTTGTTGTTTAGCATCAGAGAGGAAAAAAGAAATCTGATGTTATTTCAAAGTCAAGTAGTAGCAAAGTAATCATGTCTGATTTGGTGTGTATTATCTGCCACGAGGGTGCCTCCCCTAATAAGAGTCTTATAAGCAACCCTGAAATGATTGAGCATCTGTACGAGTCCTGCAAAGAACGACTGTCCTTGGAACAGACTGACATCAAGTCACTTACAGACCGCTTAGCAAGCCTGAGTGATGTTGAATGTAAATCTGCGTACTACCACAGTGAGTGCCGCAAACCAATTGTTAACAGGGGCATGATTGAGCGACTGAGAGGTGCAAAGAGGTATTCGATGAAAATAACCAAGTCAGGAAACTACCGAAAGTACTTGAAACAACTTTTAAGTGAGCGGCTTCCAAATCTGCAGTTTGTTAAGTCGCTGCGCAAAAGTGAGCCTGACAAAGTTGTATTGCCAGCAGCAGTCAGTAAGGCTATCGATGTACTGTCAGCTCAAATGGATAGTAGGGATACGATTAAGCATTTAGAAACCATGGCCCGGATGTTGCGGGGAGAAATTATGCAGCAATAGAAGTGGGCCTTCACTGGAAGCTTTGAAGATTTTCCGAATCTGCCTTTAATCCAATTTTTTCTCACACATCTGCTCTTTGGCTCCCAGGCACTCAATGTTTCAGGGATGCGTGATAAGGAAGTCAACAAAATGGTTGACGTAGCGTGTCAGTTTGTTGTCCAAAACACGAAAACTGATCGTCAAGTCAAACATCAACCTAAGGCAAATGAAGGATTCAAACAGACCATGAAAACGCCCCTCTCAGTCGGTCTGCACCTCGCTATTCGCTCAAGAGTGCGCAACAAGAAGCTCGTCAATACCCTATCGGACGTGTACATCGGAAGTGACTACAAAATTCCTCCTTGACATCGAAAAGCACGTCAAGCAGAGTGTTCTTCTGCGTATCGTTGAAACAGGAGGATTTTGTCTTCCTGATTTTGTTAAATGGGGTGTAAATATCTGGTTCGCTGTCAACAACATCGACCACTTAGAAGACACTCCAACAGGACAGAATACATTACATGGCACAGTGATTGTTTTGAACCAGCGTGCAGAAGATGGTGAGGCAGTCAATCAACCACTCGCCCTCCCACCAAAGGCACCAGATGCATCATCGCAAGTTGGCTTTGAAGTGAAATACTGTGAACAGCTAGTCATCAAGCCCAAACCAGTTTGATTTGAGACCTACAAGCTCGGAAACCGAATGGAGCTGATATCAAATGATTACACACACACACATGGGCATTCGCAAACTACCTTGCTACTGAAGACGCCAATGATGAGAGCCTAGATGCTCTCCTGACGGCAAAACGAGAACGGCAAGAAATCAATGAAAACCAAGACCAAAGTGAATTTGAATCAGAAAATGTCCAAGATTCTGGTGAGCCAATTCTTGTGGTGAAAGAGTAAACACAAACAAGAAAGAAGACAGTGAAGAAAGAGGTCCTTACAACATGGGCCTGTACTAAGTCGCACTCCCCTGAAAATCAGGTCAACAAGCTGACACACTCAAAGGTGATTGCTCCTTTGTTCAGGACTTCACCAACAGACTATACTACTCTCTATACCGTCTTGAAACTAACACAGGAGATTTCTGCTTTCGTCATTGGCCCTGAGAGGCAGACTGTCATTACT
Source organism: Orbicella franksi (assembly GCF_964199315.1). Lineage (NCBI taxonomy): Eukaryota > Metazoa > Cnidaria > Anthozoa > Scleractinia > Merulinidae > Orbicella > Orbicella franksi. Next base: position 32,765,268 of record NC_138145.1, on the reverse strand, counting down.
CTTGATTTGGATCTGTACAGCCGTGCCCTTCAGATTCAGCGGTCAGTAGGCAACCATAACTGGAAATCTTCTGCAAGCTGGCGTTTTACACATCACCTTTGCTGCACTACAATCTCTTGGAAAGACTCTTGACGGAAGTGGCATTGATACGTGTGCCATTGAAAGTGGAATTTACACTTCTGCAGCTCTTCATGGGATATATAGCAGCAAACCATACACGCATGCCGTTGAGTACCACATAACAACCAGCCTGGCACTCTTGATGACGAGATTTGACCATCTGTTCACCACCCTTGCCGCAAATGAGGATATACCTCGCGCACAGTGCATGGCCTTTAGAGAGGCCGTCCACGAGCGCAGTCCAGAGATGGTTAACATCTATGACGACATCCAGTCCTGGTATTCTGAAAAGATCAAACCACAAGAGCGTGAGAAACAAGGACTTGAGGATCTTGCGAGATTTTTGATAGAATACCTCAAGAAAGTGGACAACCTGTTACAGCTCATTCATGCTTACCGTGCTGGGGACTGGGAAGGCTACCTGGCAGCATTGGAATGCCTCATAAGGTACTTCTTTGCGCATGATCTGCTCAACTACGCTCCGTTAATGTCAGTTCACCTTACGCTAATGAATGCACTTGAGCATGAGGACCCTATGACATGGGAGGCATTAAAGTCCGGGGACTTTGTTGTAGCGAAGTCAGAGATCCCGTTCACAAGGTTGTTCTCAGATCAGACGCTAGAACAGGAGATCAAAGTATTAAAGCATCACAGAGGTATGGTCGGGTTAAGTCAAGACGAAGCCGCCCTTGACAGCCTTCTTATCACGTCACCGCATCTCACCCGTATGGTAAAGCAGTATCTCAACAGCTTTCCTAAAGTATCCAGGGCGAAACAAGCACTATCAGCTCTCTGGGGATGTTGCTTTAAGAATGCGAGAAAACGCCATGAAACTCTGCCAGTCGATAGAGCTGCACTGTGAAGGCAACCCATTTACATTAGGGTCTCCCTTGAAGAGTGTCGTGTTGTCTGCTCTTGTACCATAAAAAGCAAAGGAAGATATCCTGTGCTACGCAGAGAAAGGCCAAAAGCGGTTTGAAGAATTCGTTAAAGACAGACTGTTGCCATCTTCCAAGCAGTCGTTATGGGACGCTATGAAAAAGCTGAAACTGAAGACCTTCTCAAACTGGATGAAGAAAACTAAAGTTCATGTGGGGGACAAAGTCATAGAACTGCGCAAAGAACGGGAGTTACTCAGAAGGTTTCTCATAATCCAAGGAAGTCAGCCAGAGCTTTTGCCAAGACTCAAGGAAACATCAGTCAGTACAAGATGGCAGTGGTGCCACGTTCCTTATGCACGGTTGATGGATCTCTTTATATTCCAACTGACAAAGCCAACCTGATGCATTTGATAGAGGAAGCCAACCCACAGCCACAACTAGAAACACCGCCAGCAACAGGAAATCTACATTGAATAGTTGTTATTAATGCTATGGCCATCATCCAAGGTAACTATAACATCAATAATAATAATAATAATAATAATAGTAATAATAATAATATTTTGTACAAAATTTTGTATTTATGATTTGTATACAGGGCTGAAAAAAACAAGCACTATCCTGAAGATTTCTGACCTCCAAGAATCATTTATCAAGTGTATTGAGCGAATGGTGTCTGGTTTTAATGAATGGTGAGTAGTGTTTGATCGCTACTTGGAAAGCTCCTTGAAGAACAAGACATGCCAAAAAAGATCCACAACATCTGTCAAGTTCCAGATACATCCGGAAATGAGGCTCACCATGTCCATCAAGGACCTCCTGTCATCCTCAGAGTCCAAAAGCATGCTCGTCACTTTGTTCGCCAATGGATTATTAACGTGCTTCTCCAGCAACACAGCCATCAAGCTGATCATGGTTTACGATAACAAAATCAGATATCTCGACTGTGAAGAAGAACACACCCATGAAGAAGCGGACACACTGATTCCTAACCAGGTGTTGCGTTCAATAGATGAGCATTTGCCTCATGAGATTTGTGTATCCTCACCGGACACTAACATACTAGTCCTGGTGCTCGACTTGGTTTCAAGGGGTCATCATGGAAACCTGAATAGCCTAAAGCTTTTGACAGGCAAGGGCAGAAACTACAGAGAGATTGATGTTATTCAGTGAATCCAAGTGATTGGAATACGCAAGTGCCAAGGTCTGACTGGATTGCACCACTTCGCCAGAGCCGACTGGGAAGGGAAGTTTGTTGGTATCACGAAGAAGTCCTGGGCAAAAGCTTACATGACCATCCCACGATCGACTGTTTCAGAGAACTTGGTGAGGGTCTTATCCAAAACTAGTTAGCCAACAGAGAACTGCCAACTCAAGTTAAAGACCTAGAGAAATTTGTTGGCCAAGTGTACTGCAAAGTGAGACCAACCACCCTTCCTGAATTTCGATGGGAGCTCTTTCGATCCAGGAACTTGGAGGGTGAGATGCTGCCTCCAACGCATGCTTCCTTACACCCACACATCACGCACGCAAACTTCATGACCATGTGCGACAAATCCTATACCACCAGTTGCCCAGATCTTCCTTCCATCAAAGAGAATGGCTGGAGTGAACACCAAGGAGCATATGTTGCCATTATGTGTCCGTCTCTCCCTGCACCCCAAGCTGTTATTGAGCTTACCAAATGTGGCTGCAAGTAAGACTACAAGGGACGCTGTGGCTGTTTCAAGAACGGAATTCCATGCACTCCTCTTTGTAAATGCTTTGGAAAAAACTGTACAAATCCATTCACAGATGACACACGAGTTGATGACGAGGAAGAGGATGATGATGCTCTCAGTGCATAAGAACTTTAGTCACATTTTATGCATGAACACTTTTAACGGAACTGTACATTAGCATTATACACGACAGAAAGAAGATGAATAGCGTCCGCGTTGTTACTATGGGACTAACAAAAGTCTGATATTTTTGTATGAGAAAACTGAAAGAGTACATGCATTTAACAAAAAAAGGAAAATAAAGAGAGTTCTGCACTGGACTGGACATCGCTCATAATGGCAATCATTTGTCAGTTAAAGTTTATCAAAAATGCACTGTTTTGCTTTAGAAAAATGACAGTTCAAAAATCCAAGATGGGAGATCCAAGATGGCCACCACCAAAATAGCAGGTAGTTAATCCTGACGTCATCAATGGCTGCCATGGTAACCAATTTAAGTCATACGATGTAAGTCATCAAGATCAAGCTTTGTTTCAAGTTTGGTCGATGTATCTTGAGTTAGAGCAAAGATATTCACAAAACCTCTTTTTGCATCTAATTAGCACAAATTAGTATAAATTAAATCCTTAAGTAGCCAGGAACATGGGAAGACAGGGTCTGAAAATTTGAACCCCATTGGATTCTTATTATTCGATCCAAAAATAGTGCAAAACAGCAAAAAAATCAATTTCGGCACGACAGTCCTATGGGATTACATGCCGTAACACACTAAAAGCTCAAATGGCAAATCAGGAAATTACAAAGACTGAACACTTATAGCTGTTCAATACCTCTTGCACATAGGGGCCAAACCATCCCCCCAAATGTTTCGTCAGTTCTTGGGTATTTCACATTATTTCGCATTACTTAAAAAGTATTGACTCTTTCTACACCAAACTTGGAAGATGAGCGGGAGACCTATTGCCAATTATATTTACTTGAAAAACATCAGTAAATGTCAAAGTTGTGATGTCAGTGATGATGTCATGTTTTTTGACACTTTTGAAGTTTTTAATATGCATATTTTTTACAATGTGTTCGAAAGGGCACATCAAGGGGAGTTGAAACCTGAACAAATTTTGTCCATATCACAAAAATTAAATGAAATATGGCATTTTTAATCATGAAAACTACCTCTGCAAAATATGGCATCCCCCCCTTGAGAAAAATCCCCAAATTGGAGCTGTAATTTTGTTCCAGCAAATGCAGCTATGTTGTATATGTGATGTGCCAGATGACTAAAGGAAAAATAAAGAAGAAAATCGGAATAAAAAATTATCCCTCTAGTGTTACTGCGTTAAAATTAGTTTTGTTACATCATAACCTATGACGTCACCCATTTTCTACTGTTAATACCATCAACAAAGCCGAAAATCAAATTTCTAAAACCATACGATTTTTGACATCAAGCTTTCTATTTTTCTAGATTATTAGCCTTCCTAGAAAAAAACTGAACAAAATAAACCAGAGAGACTGACTTAAGGACAGTATCGTTAAGCAAATTCCGGGGGGAACAGCAAAAAAATATTTAATTTACCACATCTCGAAAAAATAATCATCATAGCAAAAAACGGTTTCCAGCATTTTACTCCTCAAGTCAAGGCCTTTCCAATGACATGATCTTTACATCAGATTTTACAGAAAATTATAGCACTTTTTGATGACGTCATTAATTATGACGTCATAATCTGACATTTTGTCACTACTTTCAAATTAAAATAAACTGGAGAACAAAGAAAGCTCATCTGAAACTTGGTTCAGAAATATATAAACCAACCAAATATAGCCTTCATGAAACATTAGGGGGGTGGTTTGGCCCCTACATGTTATTTAAGTTATAAACTGGAGAACAAAGAAAGCTCATCTGCCGAACTTGGTTCAGAAATATATAAACCAAGCAAATATAGCCTTCATGAAACATTAGGGGGGTGGTTTGGCCCCTACGTGTTATTTGAGTTATGAGCCACCGTTTTTTAAGATGTTGTTCTGAGGTATAGAGTATCTCTTTAAATACTAGTTAAGGTGAAGATTATCAGATAAACCACACTTTCAAATAAATTATTGGCAGTAAACGTTGTTTGCAGAAAAATCAACACTACTTGCAAGTACTTGCAGATACTTGCTGGAAATTGTGGTGTTTTAAGCAGCAAACGATTTTTCAATTTTTAACTGTTATTGTAACTACCACTTGTAAATTCAGTATTCAGTAACATCCTTCAAGAAGATAAAAGGCTCATATGGGAATTAGTTAAAATGGAGCTGAGAGGTCTTACAATCCCTCCTGCAAAAAATAAAGCAAAAAATATTCATAGAAAGAGAGAGATCTCAGGAAGAGACTGAGCAATCTAGACCAACTCATTTCCAGTGCTAGCAGTGTCGACAGCCCTCAGGTTAATTACTTAGAAGCTGAACATAACCAGTTGAAACAGGAACTTTGCCTCATCTATGAAAACAGGGGAAAGGGTTCAATTGTTCGTTCTAAAACACAATGGATTGAGCAGGGTGAAAACCGACCAAATATTTCTTCAACCTGGAAAAACAAAATTACAGTCATAAAACAATAAAGGAGTTGAAGCATCCAGAGGGTAAGTCAGCAATCAAAGAAGAAGAAATCTAGAAGAAATTGAAATGTTTTATAAAGAGCTCTATACATCAAAAATCTAGAACTACCCAGACTTGAAGAGTCGGCGAGTGAGTGAGTTAGACAGAGAAATCACTCTCAAGGAGTGTAAAGATATTTTATGCACATTTTGTAGAGGTAAATCACCAGGCGAGGATGGATTTACTTGGGAATTTTACAACTGCTTTTTTGATTTATTGGGTCAGGATCTTGTTGACAGTTTCAAAGCTTTGTACAGAGCGGGTGAAATGCCACCCTCACAACGGAGAGGCGTAATTACATTTATACCCAAAGAGGACTCCGACCTCTCCACACTTGCTAATTGGCACCCGATAACGTTATTAGACATAGACGATAAAATTACGTCAAAAGCTATTACCGAGAGATTGGAAAAAGTCTTAAGTCTTCTAATCAACCCTGACCAAACAGGCCTCATAAAAGGTAGAAACATCTGACAAAACATTAAGCTAATTAACAATTATTAATGAAGTGGAGGTGAATAGTGGTGGATATTTACTTTTACTAAGAATAGTAGTCGCCAAAACAGGGCTCAAAATAATTTTCGGACCATGGCCAGTCATGTTGACAAGCCAAAGTAATTAAGCTCAGTCACGTCTCATTTCTGACTGGTCAAGATATTTAAAAAAAATTAAGTAATGTTCACGTAATTAAACCCACAAATATAATTTGTTTGTTCCAGTCGTTGCTAGACCATTAAAAAATTGGCCTACTACAAAGAAAAGCTTAAAACTTAACCAAAGATAGCCTTAGCAGGGCTCAGCAGCTTGATGAAGTGGCACACTGTTGGTGGAATTCTTGCCACCTGCCAAAGAAAAAGTATTGAACGGATGCATGTTTTATGAAACTTCAAATTTTTCTGTTGGTATATTGAATTCCATGAGCCGTTGTTTTGATGTTCTACAAAGTTTTTATGTCCGTCAAAACGTCAATGAAACCAAACATGCATCAGCAGATCCTAATTTTGGGCTTCAGCAATGACTGGGTAAACAAATATAGCTGAAGAAGAAGTTTCTGTTTCCTCGATTCTCACCTGTGCAAATGCACAACAAATCATCGCATTACTACGAATACAGCTACAGTTACACAACAAGTGTTGGGAAGTTTCTTAATGATGTGACTAAAATTAAGTTCTAAAGTGTAAGCAATAAAAAGTCTAAACTCTGTTGTAGACATATCAGAGAGAGTTTTCGTTCACGAAGAACTTAAGACCATCATTCAGCAGATTTTACCAAGCAACGAGTCGAGAGTGTCTCAAATTTCATTCGCGAACAAAATAACTTTACAGATACAGATACTGATATAAAGACCTTCAACTCTTTTGTTGGTACATAATTATTTTTGTCTGTTTTGTAACAATAACTTATTGGTTGGTTCTAAATTAGATAATGGGTGCATGCTCAATGTCACATTTAAGACTTCATGGAAATGAAAGCAGACTGCAAAGTGCGTGTTTTGATGCCCCAGAGTCCAATAGTGTCTAAGTTGGAAACAACTAGACAATCAAGCAAAAAGTTTTGTTTTGGCGCCTTGTTCGTCAATTTTTGTGCAGTGAAAGTGAAAGAAACAACAAATATCTTGACATCTGTAAAGCAATACCTTTGAAATATACTCTGACGGAAGAGAGGTGCTCTGTGGCAAAAGTGTGACAGTTGGGCAAACCTAAACCATCACGAAAAGCTGAATCTGATCGGATTCTTTGCATACGGAAAACCTCTGCTGTTCGAAAGGCTGAATACTTTTGAATTCTGAATTGAAAACCGCTGCTGTCCTAAAAGATGAAAATTAATAGCAGCATTTGTTCGAACGGGTAAATATTTTCTGAATGGATAACCCCAGCTGTTCAAATGGCATTCCAATCAATCTTGAACGCATGACAAACAGCGATTGATTTTTAGCCATTCAAACAGATACCCGTTGGAGTATGTTTTCATGTGAGAGGCCATAATAAAAAGGAGATTAAAAATCTAAAATTTGCAGTTGAGGATTTGATTGTTTACCATATTTACCCGTCTATAATGCGCAATTTTTTTTTCCTGAAATTAACCTTCAAATTTCCGATGTGTATTATACACGGATCCCATTGTTTACCCAAATTCTCATTAGCATATGATAAACAAAAGCTTCCCACAAATTGGTTTTCAATAACTTTAATAAAGCAAACTACCAATAAAGAGTGTGTGATTTCGATCCTTGAATCAAGAAAGTGTGGCGTGCTCAGATAGGTGGCCTGGGGAGAAGGAGAAGCCTGCTTGTTTATGATGCATTCGAAGCCCACCTGACCAACAGTGTGAAATCGTCATTCAAACGTGGAAACACTGATCTTGCCATAATTCCTGGTGGATTAACTTCAATTCTTCAACTGCTTGATGTATCATTAAACAATCCATTCAAAGATGGGGTTAGGTAGAAATGGATGCAGTGGATGGCGGATGGTATACATGAGTTTACTGCAACAGGACAACAGAAGAAGCCTTCAGAAGAACTGATCTGCTCTTGGATTTCCGAAGCGTGGAATGCCATTCCACCTGAAATGGTCACGGCCTCTTTCCTGAAATGTGGCATCACGAATAATTTGGATGGAACAGAGGACAATATGGTTTATACTGCACCTGAGGACACCGAAGAACTTGACGATTCCTTCATCAGGGAACTATTTCGATCAGACTCTGAGTTGGATTTCGAAGGTTTCGTCGTTTGAAAGACGCCAAACTTGAAATGCTTGTCTTAGTGCTGTGACTACCAGTACAAATATTTGCAGGTTTCATAACATGCTTTTGAATTTACGATTGGTTCAAACTATTACAGCTATAATTAGTTTCATTTCTGGTAAATAGAATCAAAAACGTGAAAATTATGGGGTAATTACCACGTGTATTTGTAGTTTGGTAGTTTTTGACCACGTCTAGGCCGTTTGTAAATAAGTTTAATTAATAGATCAAGAACTGTTGTACCTTAGCGAATGATTCTAGATGTTATTGTAAATTCATTTCTTATTTTCCAGTTGTAGTTAATTCAATAAATATAAGTTTGCAAAGATAAACCTTTGGTTTTTTGGGGGATTTTTTTTCAAATTATGGTAAAAAATTAGGGTGCATATTACACATCGGCACGCATTATACAAGGGTAAATACGGTATTTAAGAATGAACAACGTGACTGTCTCAACATGACGTGACTGGTCAACATGGCCAGTAAGTGAAGTTCTTGGCCAGTCAATTCACCATTCTGGCCGGACATTGTCCGCTGACCAGCCGTTATTTTGAGCCCTGCCAGAAAGGAATTATTAAATTTTGGTAAGGCAGAGGGCACAAAGTGTCCATATAATATTGTGAAATGAATGATTCCATGCTTCACACTTTCTATGGCTGTAAATGGAGCCAATTATTCTTTTTAGAGGTCATAAAATGGTTCAACAAAGAAAATGTCACCTCCCTCAGCCTTTCTCCAACTGACCTAATTTTTGGTATCAAAGTTGACACTTTAAAGGAGCTACGTCATGACCCGCGCATGTGCGAAATTTGGCTCCGTTCTCATTGAGATTCAAATGCATCCGCCATCTTGAATTTATCGGAGTTGTTAAATTTTGCGCGAATTTAGCCGTTCCTGGTCAAAATTATTACGTCTTTTTGTCGCGTGTGTGGATTTCTTCTCGTCGATCTACTTTTTTTATCGCAGAGGCAAAATTATGAACGCAGAAGAGGCAAGAAAGGCTACGGTGGTGAGTTTCCTTCGACTCCATTACATGACAGATTTAAATGTGTGAACTGTTTCGTAGTTTCTGGGGATATGCTCCAACACAACGTCCATTTTCTCTTTCTTCTGTTGTTATCCTCTTAGGAAAATTGCATCTCCTGTTCATGCAAGAGCACTTGTTCCACAAAACAGAAAACAAATGCAAATCGTGGCTGCCCTTGCAAGATGTGGAAGTGAGTGCATGTGTGGTTCGACAGCAAATCCGTGTCGAAAACACGGTGAGATTCCTTATTTATGCACTTGGCTTTGATGTCACATAGTTTGTAAGTTGGTATTGAAGGCTGCACGCGAATGGAACGACTAGATTTCTGGCTATTTTTGGTTCTGTTTGTCTTCAAGTCTTCATATGTACATATGTTCATGTGTACAACATGTCTTTTTCATTCAGGCCAAACATTTCACCAAGCATAGAGCAGTTTTGAGTTTTTGCAGTTTGAATTGTCTTTTCCTTGAGCTGAGAAGGTTTCTAGGAGAGTTTGATTTTTCATATACAAAGTACAACAGCTTTGACATGACTCTTTTTTTCATATCAAGGCTGGTGCACGTACAGCTTCATTTGTGGCTGAAAAACACAGCCATACCAGACTGACAACAGGCCAAGTGAAGAGCAGGAGAGGATAAAATAAAATAGAGATGTAAGGGTCTGCTTGTATAGAAATATGTTTTTATTTGTTATTATTCCAAGAACAAAAATATGCCTAAATATGGAAAAAGACCACAAAAATCAAAGCTTGAGCACCAATGCAAATGCATAAAGTTTAGCAAGGCAAGATTTGTTTTGTTCCTACACTTTTTTTTTTATTTCTAGGCCCACTTGAATTGGCAAAAACTCTGTGCTTGCTAGCAAGCTGTCGAACTTGAATCTTTGACAGTTGTTGGCTCTACCTAAAATAACTCAATTACAACACTTAATTTTGTCAGGCCAGCACAAAATACTTTACAGTACTGTACTTTATTGGTGATTACCTCCATAATGTTCTTTTAGGAATTCATTCAAATGCTTGATGAAGCAATGTGTGCAAGCCGTGTGCGAGAAGCCTGCCTAGAAGAATTGACAATCTGGATGAGACCATCAGTGAAAGCAACATTTCTCAACGCACCCCGGGTACATCCACAGAAGGACAGATGACAAGTGTGGATGGAATGCCTAACCCTGTACCTCCTTCTAGCAACTCAGCAATACCATGGTGCAGGTGTGGCATGTACCAAATTATGCCACAAGAAATAGACTGCGATGACAATAGCATGCATGTCTTCATGAACGCAGACTATTGGCAAAATGTTCTCCATAGATACGGTTATCTGGGGAAAGGAAACCAGGTGTGCCCTTCCTGTGTAGTAACAGTTATCCATTGGCAATATCCCTTACACTGGAGTTTATTTGGGATTCAGGGCTGATTAAACCAAAACAAATGCAAGTAACAAGTTCTTTCCCCCTAAAGAAAAGCCTACAAAGAAAGTATTATTTTATAGTAATAGTGGAAGAGGCATTTGTTTTGCTAATGTAAATCACCTCCACACCTTTTTTTCATCTTTATCATTGCACATTCAGGATGGGTGTTGGTTCATTATGCCGAAATAAAATGCATGCTCAATACATGGTTCTGAGCTGAAAATTCACCAACAGCTAGTTCATGAATTTGTTACTTTTATAACAAGGCCAATATTTATTACTAGAAAAAAAATCAATACCGAAAAAAGATCAATAACTTCAAGGTATAGACAGAGAAAAGATCAATAAAACAAGGTATAGACTAGAAGAGCACACTGGGACTTTTAATGAGCCAGATTTTCAAGCTACATCTCTAGGCAGGCTTGTGCAATTTTAAAAATATTTCTCTACAACTGATGGCAGTGCCAAAACCCAAAACAAAACCACTGAAAAGAAACTCCTCACAACTGTCAACAGCCAACTGCAACCTGAGTGTTATTCAGGCTAACCAGGGTTTTATAGAACTAACCTGAGTGCTATCTTGTTGTTTCATTTTGTTTGCAGGGCTGCAAATAACAGTCGGTCATCAGTCATTGGCCGACCAAAATTTGCTCATGTCCAACAAAATCCCAACTGTGGGTGGACATGATGTCTTGACAATTTTTGATCGTAAATTACTTTACGGTAAGGGTGAATAAAGATCTACTGTTAGTAAATCTTACTTTTTCGGTGATGCCCGACCACAATTTGTTTTGTCTGACTAAGATGGTGTTTTAGTAGGACATATGTCCTTTCAAGAGAAAAAAATTATTTGCAGCCCTGGTTTGGTTATTTTGTTTCTGGTTTTAGTACCTGACCTGTGCAATTTTTCCATTTTTTGCTAGCAATGTTTCATAATATCCAGTGGTTCCAAAAGACTTTGCTTTCATCAAACACCCTGGGACATACTGTATTCAGTAACTAGTCATGGTCAGCACGGTCACCAAATAGTAATCAATAAATTTTATTGACTATATACATGTACTTTAGTGGAGATGTAATTTATTTTAGTGTGGGAGAGAAGTAAAAACTGGCTTGATCATGTCATTGAAATGAAAGAATATTGGTACACATTGTAAAAAATAAACACTTTGTATGTTTGAGGACAATTTGGATTTTAAGCATCTACACTGTATTAGAAAAATAATTTGACAGTATTGAAAGACAACTGTTCCCATGGAGATGCTCTAAAAGAGGCCATATCTTGTAAACAGGACTTCCTTATATGTTCAATAAGATGCTGATATGCCTGTAATATCAACATTGGGAGAACTCGCTGTAACATCAGTATCCTCTCTGCAACAAAGACATTGAACACAACACATATTAATCATACAATCAGTACATATATGCATAAGTGAAGCCTTGGAGCTGATGGCTCATAGCTGCCAGAGCTTATCCTAGTTTCTGTAGCATGAAGAGGCTAGGAGTATTTCTAATCCCCCTGGATGGGATGCCAGTCCATTGCAGGTCACCCCTGCCCCCCCCCCCCCCCCCCCCGCAATTTGTTAGGTTTCCCCAACAATTCACCGGTACCCATTTATACTCCTGGGTGGAGAGAGGCACTGTGAGAGTTAAGTGTCTTGCCCAAGAACACAACACCATGTCCCCGGCCAGGGCTCGAACCAGGACCCCTTGCTCCAGGGATGAGTGCACTAACCATACATGCATACATAAGATATGTAAGTTTATCTTTTGAACAATAAAGACACTTTATTTTATTTATTTTATTTATACATATACTTTATTGGCTCAGCTGCATAATATAGTCAATGTTTGAATGCAACAAACAAAACAGTAACAAATATAAAAAAAACTATCAAAATAAATGCAAAGTCACGTCAAATTAAATTTTGAGCATTACTGAAAAGGATGCAGAGCACAAAGGGAATTTTGTATATTTGGATAATAAATGTAACATGTGGAGGGCAGGATGACTGAAAAAACATCAGTTACTTGACTGGGCCTTTATGATTATGGCTGATCATCCACCCTTACAACAACAGAGCCAAGAGTTTAAAGTAATAATAGTCCTGATGATGCACTAATTAACACACTTGTAAAATATACAGAATAGCAAGGCATACTAAATGTAGGTGGCAAATTATTTTGTTTTGAAAGGGGAAATTTCACTTGTAGAAAAATCTAGTTCATATGCCCAGTTAGAGTACATTAAAATAAGTAAACAGGTTGTATTGACTTCGAAGGAAACATATAAGAAGAAAATGGCGAAATAAATTAAATGAAACGACTACAAATAGTTATTGCTCCTCTACTTGAAGTCAAAGTTGCGTGTGGCAACTTGTTTACAGTTTTATATATCAGCTCACCTTCAACATGGCACCGTCATTTTGCGGAAGAGCTATCTTTCAGTATCTTCTCTCGTCTTGTATTTTCCTCTACTGACTTAGCTTCCTTTATGTGAGAGGCAAAAGAATAGGAAACATGTAAAATGACCAGATAAATGGTACAAACAAAGTGGCAAAATGCATGTGAAAGATAAACGAAAGGTACTTGCCTTCGTCGTTCTAGGGAAAGAAGGTGGCCAGCAAACGCTGAGTCACTCCGATATTCGCCATAAGTCATCGCAGATACTGACGAGGAATAAAAGCAGCACTCTAGCAAAATCCTACGATGGCCTTTTTGCCAAAACGTTACTCCCTCAGAAACTGAAGTGTAAATCCTCTTCCGACCACTTGCAGATCGCCGACCGCCTCAAGAAGACATCACATTGCATCACAACATCCACGAAAATTCACTCACAAAACATCGAACACGAGCCAAAATCTACATGTAAATACTCTATATCAATCAATTGACTTATAACCGCTATCAAAAGAATAGATCACTCAAGGATGACAAAGATATTTCTTGATAAAGTTACGAATATGTCCTCGCCGACGATTTTGAAAGTTTGAGGCTAAAACTTTCAAACTTTTTCGTGACCGCACGCGCATGCGCGACCATGACCTAGCTCCTTTAAAGTGCACCTAACCCCAAATTTTTTTTCCCTAAAATGAATCTTCTTGTTATTTGAAATACTTTTGCAAAAAAAATTTTGGATTCAGTTAAATCCTCGATTTTCTGTGCCCCAATGAAATCTCGAAAATAACTCCAAAACACCGCCATTTTGTTTCACGACCAAGTTTGAGGAGAATGGGTCCAGCAGCTCTTGTGACATCTACCCAGGAAGGTTAGATATCTCACGTCTTCTCATTCCCTTCAGGATGGTGCAATACACATTCGAAAAGTACGCAGAAACGCCTTCCAGAGGTGCTATCGGCTGTTGCAGCAGTATCCCAGATTTAAAGACAAATATACTGTACAATTTACTGACGATGATCGGCTAATGGTACAACAAAGATGTAAACGATGGTTGATTTTGTCAAACCGAAACAAGCAAACTGCCATCTGTTAGAACCATTGAAGAATCCTCAATAGAATTTGTTCCGCAGACTTTGAAACGCTATTTTCATAAATTTTCTGGTTAAAGCTAACCAGCAATTTGTAGAAATACTACCAACAACCCATATCTTCCAATCCCACAGTATTTATAACATAACCAGCAAAGTTGTGTGATCGATCATGATCAAGAAGCATTATGACCGCTACACTGAAATGCAAATAGGTCGCAACTGTACACTGCTAACCAACACATTTCTCTTTCGATTTAGATAAAAGTCGAGGATTAATCCTTTAGAATAACATGGTAACAAAATTGTTAGACTCACAGAGTTTTTCGAAGGTTTGGAAGCCAGCAGTGTGACAAAGATTCTGTGCAAGTTTCAAAAATATGACTGTGTAACATTATCTGCTGACTGCTTACAGAACACATCCTTTTCACTTATCGGACGAATTTCACTGCAAACTTTGAGAACAACTTACATTGGTTATTTGGAGTTGCAACTTAAAATGGGTGACAATGTGAAATCGGTAATTGTATGAAATGTTTCCTTCCGCCTTGCTTCCCGCAGCTTCAAAAATACAGGTCCAAACAGTACAATTTTCAATCGAGCGAAACCAGTGTTTTGGAGGTCATCAAGTCTCAAAAACTGCAACACGTACGTTGCTCTTATAAACATGAAGCATTCAACAGAAAGTAAAACACGAACTGGATTTAACAGAACAATCATACCTTGACAAAATACATTCTCACTAAGGACAAATGTAAACACGCTAGAAACACGCGTGGGAATCTTGTGTTTGGTGGCGAAATTACCATCCAAAGCAGTCCTTGAGTTTTCTTTCCTGCTTTTCGTTTGCCTGCTCCTCCACTTCGTATCTAGCTTCCATTCCTAATATACAAGCAGCTCGTCTGCAAAGAAGTCTTCCCCTTCATCGCTTGAAATGTTGTAAATTGCTCTCAAAGCTCCAAGCAGTGAGTTCACAGTTGTCGAACATGCTTGATCGAAGTCTATTTCGGAGTCTTCCGAATCAAAACTTAACTCTGACTCCAGTGACGAAAAAGAAATGATTCTGATACAAAACTTGGACATTTTAGTCCCAAAATACATTGGAACGATTAGTTTGTTTTCCATTTTCTCGAGCAAATACAGAGAGCTGACTGAGGCGCCATTGTGTTTGGTTCCTGGGTAGACATCATCAGCAACCACCGCCCCAGACTCCCTAAACAGGGTCATGCAACACTTCAAGCACAACTTTGAAAGGGCATAGAAAATCGAGGATTCAACCAAATTCAAAAATTTTTTCGCCCAAATGCTTCAAATAAAGTGTGGATTTGTTTTAGCGAAAAAAAATTGGGGGGGGGGGGTTAGGTGCACTTTAAGACAGGAATCAAATATTATCAGAAAGTTAAACTTCACTTTTTTATATGCCAAATATTATTTGTACAATCAGAAATTAATACATGGCGAGTTATCAGTAAATAATTTTATAGTTAATCTTAAACGCAAGTATCCTTTGGAAAAGTCTTTTGTATAGTCATAGCAGTGATGTTGATAGGGATGTAAAGCATTGGTTGCAGAGCCAATAATTATACATGTTAACTTTTCTTCACCTTTTATCTGTTTTCTTCTGCTGTTGCTATTTTTGTACAACCCAATTATGGCATAATCTTCTCGCAATATTCTCGCATGGCTGATAAATTTATAGTCAATCTCAATGCAAACTCTTAACAAATTTTTTGGTATAACTAGTGGCGATGAAAATAGAAGTGCAAAGTAGGAGTTAATTGATTATTACACATGTTAATTTAGTTATTTCTTTTGTTTGCTTGTGGAAATAATGTAATTTTGTATAGTGAGTATGTAAGTGTGTATTGAATGTATATAATTTATCAATTAGAAAAAAAAACATCCTGCAAGAAAGTGGAATGGTAGATAGATAAAGCCTGCATACAAGCCAAGTGGCCCATCAGGCTGGAGCTTATCCTGGTTTCTGTAGCATGAAGCGACTAGGAATATTTCTACTCTCCTCTGAATGGGATGCTAGTCCATCTCAGGGTTATCCCCAGCATTAAATTCACCAGCACCCATTTACACACCTGGGTGAAGAGAGCCACTATGAGAGTAAAGTGCCTTGTCCAAGAACATAACACAATGTCTCTATTGCAGATTAGTGCGAAACATGATTTTTTTCTGAAAGTGAATGAATGACCTATGGGCACTGCCGCATGGGGTAAGTATCAACAGTTACTATCTGCTAATGAGGCAAAATTTTGATCCAACATGGTCTAAGTTCTCATAAGCGACCACCTCCCATAAGCAACCACTTGGGTTTGACATTTTGGGTGGTCGCTTACATGAGGTTAGACTGTATACACCCCCTGATATACCCCAACTCTACACATCTTTTCTACTGGTCTAAAAACTGCACGCATTGAAATAACTGACATTTTTCTGCTAAATTAAAATGCACATAAGCTAAACCTACATAAGTTAGCTTACTTTCTGCCATAAGCTTACAGTTATTATAAGCTCTTGTCTCTAGCAAAATTCTTTGCAGGGGTTTCATTAACATTTTCAACAGGAGGGCATATGGTTTTCACAGGCGGGCAAAACTTTTTGAACTGAGCTTCTTCCTCAGAAAAGCTTTCCTCTAGATGGAAAACCAGATGGGCAAAATCATTCTTACTGCTGGTCAATTTTCTCGATGCCTAGCCGTTAATGAAACCCTTGTCTTTCTTTCGTAGACTTTGGTTTTGATGGCACTCACCTCCTCCAATTCATCTTTCTGTAAAAGAACATTTGACGTAAAAAGTCTTGACTTATACATTTTGCTGCTACTCCCCTCCATCGTCAAAGAAACAGTTTATCTAGCTAACACGGAACACAAACTGGGAACACAGTTCCGCCACGTTCTGCCTTCTGTCAGGGAAAAACTGAGTACTAGCCTTATGATTGTACGTGATGTAAGCCTACGGTAACTGTACCTGAGATTGCGATGTCTTAGTGGGAAAGTGTACGCCGCTTCCAAGCGAGGCTAAAAGCTTCGGAGTTGCGGGAGCCAACAGATGTCATTTCATTTCAACAGAAACCATAATTATTTGTCTGCTCCTCCAATAAACAACCTTGTTCAGCAGCTTGGCAAATTCAGACAGGAAAACACCAACGGGACTTCGAACTGCGGCTTGTTTTCATCTTCAAAACAAAAACATCAAACTCTTTGTCAGTGGTTGTTGTGAACTTGTTGAAAGTCAGATTTAGCCAAGATCAGGAGGCCAGGATCATAGTTAGTTTCTGCTAACTATGCCAGGATTTAGCACTGAAATGAAATGAAATGAAAGAGTTTATTTCAGTGTCAATGGTATTTAGCTTAAAAAAAAACTCACTGGGGACACTATTTACATATTAAAATATACCTTAGCTACATAAAGTTTAAATTATTTACAACTTAATCCCAATAAAAGCTATATAAAGTGTTTTCGCTCGGCGAAATTGTTTTTAATTTAATTCTAAACAAAAAAACCCTTAAAAGATAATAAATACATAAATAAATAAATAAATAAATAGGTAAATATTCTTGAAGCTAGACTAAGTGACATTTTGAACGTTGTTTACACCATACGATAAGGATTCAGGTTATACGTTGTAACTAGAACCTCGTTGTCGTTTTCGTCGCGTCATGGACTGGAGTCTAAGGTTGTTTCAGGGGCTCGAATCCCCCGCTTTTCATAACGCTGTGGCTATATGACCGGCTGCCGGTCAAGGTTTTTTAAAAATAGACTAAATGAACGGCAGTGAGACTTTTATGAAGTAAAAGAACGTAAAAGGAATTCTGCGATAGGAGCCCCAAAAAGGAATCGAACCCCGGAAGCCTGCTTGATGAGGGACTCTCATAACTACTGCGCCACCGAAACCAGCCGGCAAATTACGGAATTTTAGAAATATATATCGTGTTACCCTTACCATTATTGAAAGCTAACCGTAAACAGGCTAACCACAGAGCTATTCAGGCTAACAGCAGAGCTATTCGGGCTAACCGGGGTGCATTTTAGGCTAACCGGAGTGCTTTTTAGGCTAACCAGAGTGCTATTTGGCCTAAACTACAAAAATGTTTTGACTGCCGGTCATTTAGTCTATTTAAAATCTTGACCGGCTGCCGGTCATTTAGACACTTCGTTTCATTAAACCATGTGCTTTTGGACCGGCCATATTGGTTTTGTAGTTACTCCTTAAACGAATTCACTCGCTTTTCTAACGAACATTGGTGCCGAGACCAGGATATGGAGGAACACTACAATGTAAGGTAGCATCCAGGAGAGGACACAGAACGCATTTGACCAAACTGCACCACGAAATGGAAGATATAATGGCTGGAGAGATCGATGCGGTACAAAGAGCTACAATTGCACATAGGACCCAGGGTAGTCAATCGATAAAATCGATAATCGATAACATTCCATAACAATCGATAAAATTTAGTCAATGATATAGAATATCGATAAAAACAGGAGCCATAATCGGGGACGGAGACCGTAAGTCTTGGGATCCGCGCGCACCTATGATATGGGACAAATTTTCCATTTATAGGACAAATTGCGCCATCAAGTGCGGCACACGCGCGCACATGCTGCGAGGATTTTTGCGGATGTAACATGGGGAAATATGGAGTTCCATCCCCGCTAAAAATCAGAGTTGATCACAACATTCAACTTGACAGTCTAACAATTAACTTAGCAAACATCAACATCATATTTCACTCCTCAACTTTGTACTTTGTATCACAATCATTGAAACTTTAAACATCAACTTTCAAAGTGACAGTTCAACGTTCAACTTAATCCATCAACATTCATGTTAACACGTCAACAATGATCTTGACATTTCGGCTGTCAGCAAAAGATGAAGTTTGAATCTCCAAGTCGAATGTTGAGTCACCAAAGGCGCACCAATCCCGCCAAAATTCAACTTGAGAATTCGACTTTCAAGTTGATTATTCAACATGAATTGTTACGTGTCAATATCCGTGTTTAGCAATGAACATTGTCATTGCTGATGACGCAAATATGTTCACCATGACGTAATGCTCTCTCTCTTCCTCCCTCGAGAAAGTACCCTGGTTGTGGCTGGTCACGTGTCTGCTAGATTTTTCCAGATTCCAGAAAAATGATTGGAGGGAGGGGCAGGACAGTTAAAATTTGTCTCCACTGAGCTCACCTCCTGAGCCCAGTATGGAGTGGAATTTGTAACCTCGGCCGAACTCACAGCGAAGGCATTGACACATTCGATATTGGAGTTCAATGCATCAAAGTTCGGCTTAAAGGTTAGCCCTGCATTTGGCTGAATTTTCCCATCGATAGTTGGACGGTCTTTGGAATTTGCGGTGGTGAAAATAATTGACAAAGAACTTGGAAATGACGACCACAACAATAAATGAACCGCGCGGTGAATTTAATTTAATTTTTCATCCGGCAAAATCACAACGTAGGTATTTACTCATTCGCTCAGAGTTAAATACGTTGTTTGTTCGCCCACAAAGGTAGTTTTGAATTTCATTGAATTACTCCCATCGACAGTTTGGCGGTCATTCCATTCTCTTGCGGCGAAAACAAATTACGAAGAACTTGACATCAACTGCATTAACGACTGAGTGCTGAACACCAATAACTTGATTAAGCAGCTTATATTTTTCGATCGAAAAAATCACAACGGAGACATTGATGCCTTCGTGTAGAGTTTGATATCTCCAGTGTATGGCCAAGAGACTAGCTTTGAATTTGATTGAATTTATCCAATCGACAGTTTGACGGTCATTCGGTTCTCTTGTTGTGAGAAATTTTATGAAGAACTTGACAATAGCGACATCGGTCGCGCGTTTGCAAAATCCAATGGCTTTCGTTTTAAAACTGTTTTAGCGGTAAGTCCAATTTTCGGCCAAGAAACTAGCTTCTCATTTAGCTGAATGCATCCCGTCGATAATTTGACGGTTACTTAATTCTTTTGCTGTGAAAAACTGATTAAACTGATCCGAAGCAGGTTGTTGACGGTTTTTAAAAAAGCACTGAAAAATAAGCAAAGTTCCCTCTCAATTAGCATCTCATACTCATAGAAGTTCAGATCATAGCGACGAAGCATTGGTCAGAGAGGAGCTCTGACAAACAACTTGCTTCACTTTCAAAATATATAAGGTCTGTATAGCAGCGAAAACATTCACCTCCCTAGACAGTGTTGACTAAATTTAAGTTGAGGACCCACCCTCTGTGCGGCTTTGATTGGCATACTTAGACACGTGACCAACCGCAACCAGGGTACTTTCTCGAGGGAGGAAGAGAGAGAGCATTACGTCATGGTGAACATATTTGCGTCATCAGCAATAGCAATGTTCATTGCTAAGTATGGGTTATTGACCAAGTGTGAGGTCAAGATGGCTGGATATTGGCCACGTTCTTTTTTTGCGTGTTCATGGACCGAGACGGAGTCGAGGTCCATAAACTCGCAAAAAAAGAACGAGGCCAATATCCAGCCATCTTGGCCGAACAAGGTTGGTCAATAAAGGATTTATTATATGGCTTTCGGGGAAATTTTTCTTGCGGGACACGGCGGGTAGTCCCGAGCGGGCAAGATAGCTCCATCTTGCCCGCTCGGGTAGCCAATCACAGCGCTGGATTTGATTCATCTTGCTCGCTCACGGAGCTAGCCATATAATAAACACGGATATTGACACGTAACAATTCATGTTGAATTATCAACTTGAAAGTCGAATTCTCAAGTTGAATTTTGGCGGGATTGGTGCGCCTTTGGTGACTCAACATTCGACTTGGAGATTCAAACTTCATCTTTTGCTGACAGCCCAAGTGTCAAGATCATTGTTGACGTGTTAACATGAATGTTGATGGTTAAAGTTGAACGTTGAACTGTCACTTTGAAAGTTGATGTTTAAAGTTTCAATGATTGTGATACAAAGCATAAAGTTGAGGAGTGAAATATGATGTTGATGTTCGCCAAGTTAATTGTTAGAATGTCAAGTTGAATGTTGTGATCAACTTTGATTTTTGGCGGGGATGGAACTCCATAGGGGAAATGGCGTCCGAAATTCCCGACATGTTTGATGCTTTTGGCCCACAAATCAATACGTTCATGTCTGTTGGAATTTTGCTCCAGTATTTTCGTGGTAAGCTGCTCCAGTTTGAGTGAAGTAAGTCAGTGTCGCATTTAGTTATGTCCCGCTTTATATCACTGACCAAGTTGTGTTCCCCTGCTTCTTTTACAAGAGCTCCACATAACTCCACTCTAATTTTCACGTATGTTGAAGACTAACAGCTTTTCCATAACACAGCAAAAAACTAGTTGGTTTATAGTTTGAACTAGTTTGGATATAGCAGCGTTTCAACACTTCAAAGTTTCCCTCCTCTTGCCACACGCTTGCGACGATTTCGTCGGAGTCCATCTCGACCGAAAAGTAAAAAAAAAAAAGATTTCAAGTTTGAGTTTCTCTTGAATTGAAAGCAACGCTTAATGTTTTATCAAGGCCCAATAAGTGACGATAACGTTTATGTCTGTAGATGCTGCTCAGTTTTGTTTGCGTAAAAATCCAATAAATTGTCTGTTTTGTCGATGAACAAGAGCGCCCGCCGATGCGTGTGGGTCTGCTAAATCTGCGAGCCTGCGAGCCATGCGAGCCACGGTGTGAGCCATACGAGTCATGCGAGTCATGCGAGTCATGCGAACCATTTATGCGAGTATTTTTTTTTTCTTCAACTGGTCTGGGAGGTCGTCGACTTTTCGCCAAGAAACATAGATCTCGCGCCCGGCTATCACTAAACTATCGCTATAAACCGCTTGCCCGCCATCTTGAAAGCGGAGATGACCCTGTGGACGAGTATAAACGGTACAACCTCGCTCCTAGGGTACTCTCTCTTTCCGGGCCTGGGAAATTAATTTTAAATAAAAATTTAGCTACAAAAGTGCCTACAATTGAAATATTCCCAAAAGAAAATCCTAATCTCGCTTCGGTTACCAGAACTATTGCTGGTGCGGCAAATATGAAAAATGCTCTAAACATCTGCACATCGTGCCAAGTCTTGCGTCATAGTAATGGCTACCCTGAGTGTGATGAATTTTTTTCTTTGTTTCATATTTTTGCTGTTTGGAGAAAATTTTGTGTATTCAAATCGCCCAGGATCCGCAAAAAATAAAAACGATGCGTCAAAAATTTATTAAGGTTCAGGACTAAAGTAAAGAAATTTTCTGAGAGAAACGTACGGCTCCACCGCCCCACCGCTACTCGAATGGGTAAGTGAATGGTATCCATTGGCACCTGTCATTCATTGATATCCACGTTGAAAATCATTCAAGAAAAAAGAGAACAGTACTTCAGGGCAACTCCGTGTATTGGCGTCAAGAATGGTGAGTGAATCGCGTAATTTTAACAGGTTCGCTCTTTAGTGAATCAGAGTTACCAAAACTGTGTCGGTTGCCTGACTGCTGCATGTGGTTGTCCCTTCCGTTAGAATTTAATATTGCAAGAATTTGATATTGCGATCTTATTCATCTTGTTCCGTTGCTCTTGTTCTTGTTCTCATGTGAATGTAAATGTAACAAATAAAAAATCTTAACATTTTTACTAGGGCTCGCATGACTCGCATGACTCGCATGGCTCGCATGGCTCGCATGGCTCGCCCTTTGGCTCGCATGGCTCGCTGGCTCGCAGGTTTATAAAACTCGATGCGTGTTTTGTACAGTTAGTAGTAAAACATGACAAATTGGACTTCCGCACTTTCGTGTGAAAACGTATATCGAACTCATATAATGTCTAGTTTTTAAATATGTTTAAGGTTGATAAACGTTTGAGAACATATTACAGTAAACGCTTGGCTGAAAATATGTGAATAGAGCAGAAATAATCAGCAATGTTACGATGACGCTCTCTTTAATCAACTCGAATAACGATTTCGATTTCGTTGGTTGAGTTATCAAAACTCCTGGTCTATTTTATTTTCGCAGTGTAAAATTTCACTATGTTTTAAAAGAAATACACATGATGTTAGTAGCCTTTTGGCGTTGGGGAAAATTGTTGCAGCATCTCAGCACAAAAGACAACGAAAGAAATCTTTGTCGAGATTTGTTGACGAGTGAAAACACCGACTCGGATTTGAAAGTGCACGCGCTGCACTATGCAAATGACTACTTATGTACGCGTCAGACTTCCCTTTCAAAAACTTTTGCAAAGTCGCCAAACCAACAGAAACAGTAAGAAACTATCAAAAACAGGGTTTGGTTATGATTAAGCATTGTTTGGGAAACCCACAAATTAACTCGACACCAGAGTAAAGAGTTTTACCGCATAACTTTTCTTTACAGAACAAACGCAAGATCGTACTCGTACAACTAGCGCGAGCTGGTATTATTCATTCACAGCACGAAATTGAAGTCTTGTTTTCGACCCTGAAAAACTCACCTGTTCCATTAGCTCAGAACATAAAACTACATATTAGAGCCCTGGTTCTTATTCCCTGCCTTATTCCCTGCCATCGCTGTGAAAAATCTGCAAGAGAATCTCGCAACCCTCACCATTTGATCACACAACGTGACAACATCCACGCGAGAGCCTCCGACATGTGCGCGGATCCGCGCGGATATATGACGACATGAACATGAACATGACGACATGAACATGAACATGAAAGGATAACACAAATATATACGCAACGAAATTTACATACGACGCGAGAAAAAAGGCATGCAGAATGTGAAAAAATACATTAACATACGGAACAAAAAAGGACACAAAGAAAACACGAAATAGCCGTAACAGGTCCCTTCACAGAAAGTGTCAGTTTTCCACAATATTGTTGTGTCTATTAATGAAGTAAATCCCTCTCAATATTTTTAATAGCCTGGCCAAACCATACCTGGAGGCATTAGATGATATGATCGATGAGGAGGAGGGGGAGTTAGAAGAAGGCGAAGAAGAAGAAGAAGGACAAGAGGATCAAGAAGAACAAGAGGAAGGGCAAGAAGAACAAGACAATGATGATGAAGACCTCTACAGAAAGTTAATAGAGGATGAGTTTATTGACAGTGATGTAGAATAATCAGTATTTTGTAGATTCAGTTTTTAAATTTTTATCAATATTTCTTTCACAGATGTATTAATAAGTAATAATTAAGTAAATAGAGGATGAGTCTGAAATTGTTCTGATTGTTCTACATTTACAACAGCTTATTCAAATTAGCCCAAGTTCAAAGGCTGAAGAAAATATGTCATTACTTTTTTTTTTACTAAATGAACCACAAATCACTGTGTTGTCGGTGAATAGTTTGTTGGATCTAGATTTAAGGGACAAAAGTGTGACAGAGCTTTTCATCTTTGCAATAAGAACCCAGTCACAGTCGTGCATGACTAACTGTGGCCACCTTCCTTGGTTTAAATAAGCTAATCAAAATGCATGAACTAGGTATGGTGAAAATATCAAGCATCATGTAACTTGTTGGTCAGTCGACAACTCCTCCTCTCACATTTCTTTTCATAATTTTGAATTTGCCAGGTTTGAATGGAAGCCATAAGAAAGTTGTTGAAAACATGTCAAAAAATGATGAAAAAAAGTTAGTTTGGTGGCCTGTGTTAGAAGTGCACCACTGTAAATAAAATGATAAGTATTATATTAATATGTCCAAAAGGCATTTACCTGTCAAAAAAAGGATTTCTCAAACTAATTTTAACTTTGGTTATTTTGCCTTTGTAACAATACAAATCTCAAGATTATAGTGGTTTTACAACACAGGCTAAAAACAGGCCCTAAAATATAATTTTCGAAAATGGATAAAGCAACGGTTTGCATCATCCGTGAGCATTGCAGGTAATTCAAGCCAATTAATTCAAGGTCACAAGTCAGATTGTTTTGGTTCGCCCGTGTGTAGAAAGATCTACATGTATAAGATTCCGGTTGATAGTGATAATGGTAATTATACCTGCTCATGAAAACACCAGTTGTGTAAAGTCCAGTCTAGTCATAAATAAAAAAAAAGATTTGTAATCTTCTTTGTCGTAACTGAATTATGTTATTGAACTAGTATGAACATTGGTCGAGTTCTTCACCTTGCAATGTTATGGCGAGATCCATAGACTTGTAAAAAAAAAGAAATACCCATATCAGTATCCGACGTAAGTTTCATTCCTTGTTCAATGCTAAATTCCTGAGTGGTGTGCCTACAAACGAGGACTAACAACAGAGCTATAAATCAATGAACATAATAAATCCCTCTAAGATTCTCCAACCGAAACAAGTGATAGGTTGTTAAGGTATCACTGAATTCCTAATTTTCAACTTTCTGCTTTCATTTCATCGTTTCTCCCGGTTAATAACAAGCACCCGTTGTAGCTAGTTACAGCCGATCCCAGGAATGCAAATCTCATTAGCAGTCAGTGCTCTGTCTGATAACCATAACGAGTACTTTTAAGGGTATCAAGTCTTATATCGGAGATTCGGTGATATTTCTTTCTAAGAACAAAAACTGAAATAGTTTTCAACATAACCTGCCTCAGCACGTTTGCGAAAATCTATTGGTTCCTTTCAGAGGTTTCTTTAAGAGCACTCGGCTAACCTCCAGGTACGATTTCCGTACAGCTCCATACATTAATTATGTATGCAACTGTGTCAAACTATCACATTATACTCAAACAGCAATCGTGAAAAGAACGAGTCAGTCAAAAAATTGCATGCACAATTAATGTAAGGGGTGGTGCGAAAATCTTGCCAACCTCTCTGTCAAAATAAGAGAGCCCCTCTACCAGTTTTGTCCGCATAGTATAACTTGCACTGACAGAATCGCTATGATAACGATGACAACCACAAAGCGGTTTGTGGTGTATTGAATAGGCCACAAAGCGCTTTATGGTGTTTTGAATAGGCCACAAAGCGCTTTGCCGTGTGAAAAATTGGAAAAACCAAATTATTTCAGAAAATAGCTGTGAGATATTTGCGAGTCAACGAGCCATCCAGTTTTCAATGTTAAATCCCAAAATAAAACACCACAGAGCGCTCTGTGGTGTTTTGAATAGGCCACAAAGCGCTCTGTGGTGTTTTCAATAGGCCACAAAGTGCTCTGTGGTTTTTCGACTACTACTGCTGTTTTGTAAAGCAAAGCGAACTAGGAACAGTTAGAAAGCACTCCGGCCATAAAATCTACTCGACAAGAAACTTTCTGTAATAAATGTTCGATGCTACAGGAGACGGCTTACCCAAAAAGGTTCAGTCAGTCAGCCTCAACAAACCTATACTGAGAAGAGGGCTTTCGCGAACCGGATTTCGTGTGAGTGACAAGACTGGGAATAGAGAAATATTGCGCAGATTGAGTGGTAGTTTTACAGCACCGAAACTAAAATTGGTTACACTGCTTCTCAGAAATTTTGTTTTGCCTCTGTAATATCATTGAACGACCTGAACGATTTGAGAATAATCAAAGCGCGGAGTTTAATATTGGCTGGCCGGGAACACGCAGTTCGCAAACCGGAGAGCAACCACTGTTTAAATCTTCGATCGAACTTTCATGTTGAATTTGAAACTGAAAATACACTAAGCGGTCAATTTCCGATAGAAGTCTTGTGATGTAAATGCAATTCTTGCAAATAGTCGCTGCATATTTACGTTCAGAGTTACTCTGGTTCTGAGTAAAGACATACAAAGTCAAATACTGCTTCCGTACGCTACCCCTCCAAAAATCAATTTTGCTCGAAGACCGAACTGCAACGGAGTTTAGTTACCAGTCTTATGCTGCGTGTTATTAGATAGAACGCATGATATGATTGCCTCCGTATATCACATTACGTCAGAGGACATGTCTGCCCATAGGACATAACTGCAATCGTACAGCGGGTGAGCGGGACGAGCCGAGAGCGGTCTGGTGACGAGGGAGTCCACGGGGGAGCCTGTGGACATTCTGTGGACGTTTCACTGATGCCGCCGTTCCGTGATACCAGCTCCTGGTATCAAGATCTGATTGGTTGAATCGATGACTGTTGACAGCTTTGAGAAGCTTTGAGATAAATATTTGACAGATCTTGACAACTGCATGTAAATTTGCATAATTCTTGCCGCGACCGACAAAGATGGCTTCTGCGTGCAATGTACAGTTCACAGACGTGGAATTCGAGGTAACTTTGAGCAATTCTTTGCAACATTTTCATCACATCTCTGGTTTGAAACATGAGCAGAAGCTATCCCTGGAAACTGTGGCACAGAAGCGCGATGTTTTCCGTATTCTACCTACTGGTTTCGGGAAGAGTCTTATTTTTCAATTGCTGCCGCGTCTACTGAAAGACTTGTGGAAACTACAAAGTGCTTGTGTCTTAGTTGTGACGCCTTTAGTTTCTATAATGAAAGACCAGGTTGAAGAGTTGACACGTCTAGGTCTGAGAGCGTTTGCCATCGGCTTAGGAGACGAAAAAGGAGAGAAAGAACTGGTCGCCGGTGGATTTGAACCAAAGTTTCGCACTTATTGTGTAGGCACTCGTCGAAATGAGGAACGGCTCTTACTGCAACGTCAGACAGATCGATCAAGGGCGCTCCATGTGAAGCGCTACGCTCCTGAAAGCTAGGCTTCTTGATCTCTTCCAACAAACGAATCAGTAGTTCAGTTTCTCTGGTTTGTTCCGTCCATGACACAACCTTCGCATCAAAATCGTCGCCAAATTTCTCCTGCATGCGAATAGTTGACTTTTGAGACATGGTAATAGCCAAGTGATGACACCTTTGCAATGTCGCCGCTTTTACGCCGCCATGCAACAACAGACCATTTCTGTAGTGAAAGGCGCTTAGCTTCTGGTTGTACTGTTTAAGGCAAATACAGGCAGCAGCACAAAGAGCATTCCTCGTTTCAGGTTTCTCATCAAAGGCGTTTGGTCAGCGGAGAATACTTTTTCCGACTGATTTCGGTTTACCAGACTTACAAACCGCGGCCAGGAAGCAAATTAAATGCGGTAGAATGCTATAAAAAGCCAATATATCAGCGCGGGAAAAACCATCAATTTTGACAGGTTTAATTACCTACTTGACTGATTTGTAACAGGCTAATCACCAAGGGGCGGAACGGCGTATCAAAAACAATGTCTACAGGCTCTCCCGCGTCCCACTCGCTTCGCTCACGGAATCACGCTTTCGCTCGCCGAATTTTTTTTCCGCCCTTGCTGGGAGCCTGTTTGCAGGCTACTTCATAGCTACCTAGCACCTGACATTACATGACATCAAAAAACCGCGTGGAAACATAGTATATAACAGTTACGATGCTAGAACGCATGCCTCTTACATGTTGGGTTCTACCATAAGGAAAACTACTCAACATTTGATAAGTTAATTAATCAACATGACACGAGCGTGGGACAAAGAAAAATTCTGAGTCCCCGACAGGAATCGAACCCATGACCTCCCGAACACCTGGCGGGCGCTCTATCCACTGAGCTACGAGAACTCATGGAGAGCAAGGTCATTTAACTGAGTTCATATAACTTATCACTACTCACGATGAATTCGATAGCGTTGATCCTAGCAGTATGCAGGACACCTATCATATATGAACTCAGTTAAATGACCTTGCTCTCCATGAGTTCTCGTAGCTCAGTGGATAGAGCGCCCGCCCGGTATTCGGGAGGTCATGGGTTCGATTCCTGTCGGGGACTCAGAATTTTTCTTTGTCCCACGCTCGTGTCATGTTGATTAATTCACCTTCACATACTCAACATTTGTGTGTTATCCTGTATGCAATGTATCCTCCACCTAATGTATAGAAGACACGAACGCTAATCTGCGCATGCGTTTAGAGCAAATTGGTTTTGTTCCTAAGAGAATAGTACCACAGGGAGAGCAAGGGGTTACTTGAAACAAATATATAGCTTTCCAATGTTTACTCCTGACGTAGATATAAGACGTTTTACGTAGGGTACACGTGTACCTTTCCCAGCTCACCCCCACCATTTCCTTGTCTGTGGACTAATTAATTAACTGCGACAGCGCTTTCCCGAGAGGGTTTATGGCTCGAATTGTCGCTCTAAGGTGGTTTTGAAAACAGCCTCTCTGCAAAAGGCCGCCATTATGTAAACAAACTTACCTCAATCCGCTGGTTCCATATTTGGGCAAAACAATTCTGTGGTTCTGATTGGTCGGCTAAAAAACCCCAGCATTGTTCCGAACATACAAAGAGAAGTTAGACGCTTCTAGGTGATATGCTTCTGCCCATACTTGATGGGCATTTTATGACATTCTTTTCAGTCCGATATTTTAAAGGTACAAAGTATGAAAACTGTTCAAATGTTCTTTGAAGACTGCGTGGCACCAAGTTAAATTGCAATTTAATTAAATCAGATTTTCAACGTGTCAGAGAGGTTTTTTTTCTCTTTCTTTCTATTTTCGGTGAAGTAGTGTTGCGTTGTGTTGTGTAAAAAGGGTAAACTTACGACTCGTATGAAATGCGAAAAGTTTTCTTAACTTGAGTATTTTTGAGCAAAAATTCCTCATGGGGGTTGGAAGGGCTATGTAATCGGTAAGTGGGGGAGTTATGCATGTGCGCGTGTCACACCAATCACAGTGTGGGTTGTATCAAAGAACCAATCAAAATGCCTGTTAGAAAATAAGATGGTATCTACATTAATCTGGAGACATGTCAGATTACTGTAGTTTTTTCAGTCAAACATTTTACTTACCATTTAGTTATCTTACCATTACCGATGTAACATCGTATGTACATCATCAATTCCCAGTTTCTTTCTTGCTGTACATTGCAACCAAAGACACTTGTCAAATTAACCAAATCATTACTGTAAACAGTTCCATGAATGCTCCTATCTCCGAGACTTTTAGTTCACAAAAAAATAACTCTTGCACGCCTTGCGTGCCTATGTTTCTATACACTTGCCAAATTCAATTCATTATCATTTATTTTAATTACATAACCATCGTTTTGTTAACAGAGAAACAAAACCGTAAAGAAAATTAATGAGATCTGCGGACATAAAACTAGGAAAAAAGTGTGGGCGGGCGGGCAAGTGAGTGAAATGTGCTTGCGGACCTTGACACATAGCAAAATATCAATTCCATAATTAGGTTGATAATCGAAAACAAATATCAACTGAACTTGCATTAGAAAGCGAATAATTTTTACATCTTTACATTTTACAAGAAACGGCCAAAACAGTTCTGTTTGTTGGTGTGTTGGATTGGATGTCGACCTCTATCGAAAGCGTACTGTGAGAATTCTAGGTGTATCGGGGACACTTTCAGGAACAAGTCTCCTTTCTTGTGACAGAGGTATGGACGACCAGTCAAATGTCGAGTACTGCATAACAGATCGCTGAAGAGCTCGTCTTTTTATGGCTTCCTCAACAATGCCCTCATGGTTACTGCAACAATATTATACAAAGCTCATTAATACACCAAATGCACACTTAACAAAACTAGTAATCCTAAAGCGAGAAATTTGAAAAGATAAAAAGTACATCTTCATGCAGCCAAGTTGTTGGTCTTCTTTTGGGAAAAAAAGGCGATGACGTGCCGGGTTTTAAAACATATCTAAACGGAACAACTAATTCAGATGAAATTCTGCTTCCTGCCTTGATTTTTCAGTTAATCATAGAACGTCTTTCGCAAATAATTTTCGGCGACTCATATATTCCTGTGGTTTTGTCTTGCAGTGGTCTACGCTTGATCGATTTGGCTTTTGTTACTCTAAAAATGAAAGTGATTGACGCATCTGTTCCCAAAGAATGATCTCAAAACTGCTATCTTGGCAATACTAAGTGACACCATTTGTTAACTTTCGTTACTTGTCTGCTTGACGAGAACAGCTTGAGGAACAATCTGGAGCTAAAAAAGTTAGAGTACTAACCTTACAATACTCTCACACCTTTCACTATCCTGTATGTCAACATCATCTGTGTGAAGAAGCAACAACTAATAACTACTAGATGCCTTATTGCTGCGGAGCGAGCGTAGCGAGCGAGCAGCAACATAATCAGGATTTAAGAGGAATATGTGGAAGGGAGCACGAATTCTCGAATTCATCGCTTTTTACCAGAATGCATTGCATTTAACCAGGGTGCACTGCGCCACTTTTTACCAAAGTGCATTGCGCCACGCTCAACACGACGATGTCACTCCATCTTTTCGCGTAGATTCCAGTGAGAAAGGTTTAATAGTGGTTATGTTTTGCTCTGATTTACCTGTATTTTAAGACAATGTGAAGGAGATCGTGCTTGACTTTCACAAATCTTCCTTTTGTTCTTAATGTAGCATGTGAAAGTTTGTAAATCTGGACGATTAATTGTGACATCTTAATTTTAAACTTAGTATGTCATTTCTTAGCAGTCTCGCCTCCTTGGTCGAATTCTTAAGTGAAGAGAAATCGTCGTTACTAAAGCTTGTAGAATGATTAAAACAAACGAAAACCGTAGAACACGCTAATTTCATAGATGCTGCGATCTATTCCTTTTCATCCAAACATGAATTTAAGTTAAAGCTTTAGCATTTTCACACATCGCGATGCACGCGTTCTCGACACAGTCTGTCAACATTCTAGAGATATTTAATGCGTACCAGTACATAATCTTTAAGTTAGATTTCTGCCCCAACAATTTCCGCATCTTTCGGTTTTCGCGATCTGGTAAAGGGGAGGTTGATGTGTACCGTTTTCTGTCCAAAAAAAGTTCAGATCACTATGTGCTTTTTTTTTTCCCGGCCCTTGTCACAGCTCACCATCGATGCGTCATCATGCATGAAGTTGATGCATACAGGGACAGATTTTAAGTTACACACCACGATTTGACACTACTTTAAGAATTGATGCATTCAAGGGCAGATTTTAAGTTAGACACCACGATTTGACAATACTTCAGTTAAGAAACAAAGGTTATAGTAAATCTTGGAACACGCAGATAGATGAATTACTACGTTAAATATGTCACTATCAACAGAATGTGCCGCAGCAGTACTATCTTTTAGATACCCTAGTAGTAGAATTAATCTCATACCTTCTGATGTGCAGTTACAGTTTTAATGCGTGAAGTTCACCTTTCCAATGTAGAGAGGGGGTTCAGCTTGTTGTATCAAATTGTCCAACTTATTGAAAAAACTTCCCACAGAAATACCTGGATTCAGATTTCAAATTAAAAAAACCCAGGGTTTTTGATGTAGAAATCTCCCTATTCTGACCACGCAGTTGCCTACTCAATCGTGCCGGTACTGTCTGAGTACAGGCATACAGAGTTTCAGGATAAAAAGTACGCCTACCACTGTCAAAACCAAAACTCTCAAATGTCCCTGAAGGCGGAGGAGTATACACTTTCTTTGGAGGACCATCCACATGGCGACCAAATGCTACAGTCTCCTTCACCATCTCTCTTTGTGATTCGTATTTTTTTCGGGCTTTGTCTCTTTCTGCGTTAGTGATTTCTAAGAGTAAAATTGATATATTAGCTAGTTCTTTGATCTATGACAAGCAGCCAGTAAGTAAATCTGGCAAGCCTTTTCACACCAGTATGTGAAAGCTCATAGTTTTCACTCCATTTTTAGTGCAGAGTGCACTATGGGGATGGTTTAGGGGGGCTGCTGTTCGCGAAGGTACTAACGTCATAAGGTGTTAAGTTTAATGTTTGTTTAATTAATTAATTTCAATTAATCAATTAGCCTTGCAGGAATGGGGACTAGGTGGGGTATGGCAAACCGTTTGTAGCAAAATGTAATCCTTGCAATACATGTTTAATCCTTTAAATAATGGTTTCATTTAAAGATGTAAAAAGGCATTCACTCCAATCGTAAATATAATTTTTGGTTCAATTCAATCTCTTAATTTTCATAATTCAATCCAATACCTGGAATATTGATTCAATCCAACACCTGGAATATTGATTCAATCCAATACCTCGATTATTGATTAAATTCAATACCTCGAATATTGATTCAAACCAATACCTGGAATATTGATTCAATCCAATACCTTGATTATTGATTTAATCCAATACCTGGAATATTGATTCAATCCAATACCTCGAATATTGATTCAATCCAATACCTCGAATATTGATTAAGTCCAAACCTTAAAATTTTATATTCAATCCTGTTTCCGGTTTTGTTCAATCTTCCTGGGCCAAGCGCGGCCAACAGGAACGAGAGTAACTGAGCACTAGAGAGCACTGGAAACATGGCGGGCGAAGAAGAACTAGATCTGTTGAGTTGAGTTTCCTAAGTTTCTTGCTGACATCTTGGATAAAACGGAAATACTTTTTTGAGAATTTTGACTCAGAAGTTGCAGAAGCGCACGCCGAAGTTCTTGATCAAGCCATTAGTCTGCTTAGGTCAATGAGGCAATGCTACAACCTAGACACAAGGGACACGGAAAAAATCAGAGGTGTAGCAGCTCTCGTAAGCTTGTACTTCTCTTCATTGTTAGCAGCTGTTATTCTTTTAGGGCTAGGGGCATTGTTTCTGTTATTTGTTATGTTCTGCTATTTGTTTTGTTATTTAACCTAGACACAAGAGACTCGGAAAATTTAGATTCCACTGTTACCGCTTTTGTGGATGTAAATTAGCCAATTTTTATGTAACTAACATATTTGTTTAAAAGAGCTTGGGTTATCCTTGGTGGAAAAACTAAGTGTAAGGTGAAAAGATGCACTGGATTATCAGTGTCAAGGATGTCAGCAATTCCGTACTATAAAAAGTGTAAAGGTACAAGTGGGAAAACATCCCTCCACAATCTTTCAATTAGTTGGTTGTGTGTTGATGGCCCTGCAGTGGAGCTGCCCCTATCCTCTGCTCTAACCTGCACCATTGTATTGTACACACAAACGTTTTCAACACCATGATCTACTCGCACTCTCGAAGGCCAAATTTTCCGTCTCTCTTAACGGCATCCAGAAACAATTCAAGAACTGTTTCCGCTTTATTGTTGGCACTGCATTTCAAACATAGGCACGCAAGGCGTGCAAAAGTTATTTTTTGTGAAGTCTCGGAGATAGGAGCATTTATGGAGCTGTTTACAGTAATGATTGGGTTAATTTGACAAGTTTTTTCGGTTGCGATGTACAGCAAGAAAGAAACTGAGAATTTATGCTGTACATACAATGTTACATGGCCAATGGTAAGATAACTAAACAGTAAGCCATAAAATGTTTGACTGAACAACCTACAGCAATCTGACATGTCTCCAGATTAATGTAGATACCATCTTATTTTCTAACAGGCAATTTGATTCGTTCTTTGATACAACCCACACTGTGATTTGTGTGACACGCGCACACCCATAACTCACTCACCGATTACATAGCCCTCCCAACCCCCAAGAGGAATTTTTGCTCAAAAATACTCAAGCTAAGAGAACTTTTTCGCATTTTATACAAGTTGTAAGTTTACCCTTTTTACACAACACAACACAACACAACAACACTACTTCACCGAAAATTGAAAGAAAGAGAAAAAAACCTCTCTGACACGTTGAAAGTCTGATTTAATTCAATTGCACTTTAACTTGGTGCCACGAAGTCTTCAAATAACATTTGAACAGTTGTCATAATTAATTTTTACCTTTAGAAGAATGTCATAAAATGCCCATCAAATAAAAATATTAAACTGCTACTGCAGAGATGTAAAAACCGTCCTGAAATGAAAGCTTCATTTTCGTTTAATATCCTGGAAATAATAGCCAATAACTTGTCAGCTCTAATTGAATTTACTCCCATATAAAAAACAAAAGTGTTAAGTTACCATTTGTAACTAAAGATAGCAAACATCTGGTGGGAACAAGTAGTGACGATTCGTCAGCTCTGATTGAATTTACTCCCTTGTGAAAAACAAGAGTGTCAGATTACCCTTTGTTACTAAAAGATAAAAATATCTCGTTATATTTACATGCAACAAGAACAAAACAATCGTTACCTGCACTTACTATTGTAAACATTAGAAGTGTTTCAAATCTAAATAGTCTCATCTCCTTTAAAACGTGTTAAGAACTAGAAGCGACTATTCGTGACCTTCAATTGAATTTAGTCCTTGTGAAAAACAAAAGTATCAAGTTACCTTTGTAACTAAAAATAAAAATATCTCGTTCCATTTGCATACTACTAGCTCATGAACTGTTTCAAAACTCAAGG
This sequence comes from Orbicella franksi, assembly GCF_964199315.1. Classification (NCBI taxonomy): domain Eukaryota; kingdom Metazoa; phylum Cnidaria; class Anthozoa; order Scleractinia; family Merulinidae; genus Orbicella; species Orbicella franksi. The sequence goes on along the minus strand of NC_138145.1, from coordinate 32,730,109 downwards.
CTGATCTCGTTCATAACTAAACTCCTCAGCCTAACCCACAGAAAATGTCGAAGTAAGCCCAATATATGAATAATTCCTCTTTGATAGAAGAATAAATATGGCCGTTTTAAACTGTATCAGGATCAAATCTTCTCGCATACCATTTACCTTTACAACAAGAAATTTGATTGGCTGTTTATACTTGATCCAATCTGATTGGTGTAACATACATACATCTCTCACCATTTACCTTTACAACAAGAAATTTGATTGGCTGTTTATAGTGGATCCAATATGATTGGTGTGACATACATACATCTCTCACTCACTCACTCACTCATCCATTGACCCGTCCATAACATACCCGACGCACCGACTAAGGTATTTTTTTTACAAAAAGGTAACTCAAAAATGCTATTGTCTGAAAAAATCCATCTATAAAGCCATGAATTAGTATTTTCCATCAGATCAGAGAGTGATGTCCACCAGATGCCAAAGGGAATAATAATTGGCCAAGGCGCCTGGTATTTCCCGCGTTGCACAGTAGCACCCCATCTCAAGACAGTATTTTGGGGATCTAATTTTGCCAACCTTTCTCTTATCAGGTAAGTTGTCGAAACACCTCATATCTTCTAAGCTATACTCTGTCACTCTTCTGTGAATTGTCCATCTCGAAACTCCAATCATCTCTGTTATCGTTGTCCAGATGAATCCTAGTCCTCGAAGTTCCTCAAGCCCCTTAACAGGAATTTTAAGAAATTTCCTTCACGATTTCCTCCTTTTTTCGCTTTCTATGGTAACAGAGTCCACAGTAACAGTTCACGGAGTAAATAGTTCTGCAACGCAACACACTGAACATATCTACAAAAGCGGTAGCAATGGAATCTAAATTTTCGGGTGATGTAGCAGCTGTCGTGTCTCTGACTCACATGAATGGCTTGCTAAACTTTGAGAGAACAATAGAACAAATAACAGAAACACCACCCCTAGCCCTAAAAGAATAATAGCTGCTAACAATGAAGAGAATTACAAGCTTACGAGAGCTGTTACACTTCTGATTTTTTCTGTGTCCCTTGTGTCTAGGTTGTAGCATTGCCTCATTGACCTAAGCAGACTAATGGCTTGATCAAGAACTTCGGCGTGCGCTTCTGCAACTTCTGAGTCAAAATTCTCAAAAAAGTATTTCCGTTTTATCCAAGATGTCAGCAAGAAACTTAGGAAACTCAACTCAACAGATCTAGTTCTTCTTTGCCCGCCATGTTTTCAGTGCTCTCTAGTGCTCAGTTACTCTCATTCCTGTTGGCCGCGCATGGCCCAGGAAGATTGAACAAAACCGGAAACAGGATTAAATATAAATTTTTAAGGTATTGGATTGAATCAATATTCGAGGTATTGGATTGAATCAATATTGCAGGTACTGGACTGAATCAATATTGCAGGCATTGGGTTGAATCATAAAAATTAAGAGACTGAATTGAACCAAAAAGTTTCTTTATGATTGGATTGAATGCCTTTTTACATCTTTAAGTAAAACCATTATTTGAAGGATTAAACATATATTGCAAGGATTAAATTTTGCTACAAACAGCTTGCCATAGAGGGGTAGGTACCCAAATGTACTACGCAAAACGTGTCATACTTATGCTGGTTTCTTGAAAACATGAGAAAGCTATTTATGTTTTCGCAAATCTCTTGCTATCCTTGTGGTGTTATTTTCTTAAGAACAAAAGCAATTTGCTCGAAACGCATGCGCAGATAAGTTAGCCTTCAGTGTCGACCACTAGTCCAGTTCCTCCATCTCTATGTCACGCAATGCTACCGTAACGTTGCTTGACAGAGATAGGACCAGAAGTGGACTATTCTGACCAGGGATAGCAGCTGTATTTCAGGTAATGTCAGTTCTCCATTTTTGCTCATGGATGACGTAGTCTTCCATGAGCTTAGAAGGTAGTTCAATGGCACTCACTCACTCACTCACTCACTCCATTCTGATTAATTTATTCATTAAAGTTAGATTAAACATTTTTTCTCCTTCCTCCCCTGCTAAGTATTTCTTTGTCCCAAAGACTTCAGCGCATATGTTTGGCAGGTTTTATGGGGGTACTAGAAAGATGTAAAAATGAATTTTTGTTCAACAATGGCGTAACACAGCACGAAGGTCGAAGATGTTTTTTTGTTCGATTTGTAAACAGGGATTCCTTCATGGGTTGAAAAATGGGAAGTTATTACGCTAAGGAACACTTGCTGCGACAATTCGACGATGAAATCCTATAAGTGATGATACTTGCATCGAAATCTTAAAAGCTACGATGTAAGCTTATATTTACCGTGGTCCGACTGGACGAATCAACGGAATTGCTTAAAAATGTTTTAATGTCACCCAGAGGAATAAAATGTGAATGTCGTGTCATCTGGAAGCTAAGGTAAGCGTTCTTGTTGTATCATTTTTTTCTTTAAAAACTATGTCTATAAGAACACTTTTGAGTACTAGTAATTAGATTATTTCGTTCGGAAACTGCTCGATTCTGAAAATAGTCATATGACAAAGCACATGGCGAGCTGTTGTTCGTCATTTTGTGACTGTTGGGTGTTGTCTCTACAGAGTTGACTTCTCTTTGTTGGATTCTCTCTATGGATATAGTTTGTACTGGAAATGCTCATAACAAGTCTCTTGTATATTTGGGGACAAAAGCATTATCGCAACTCTCGACTAGCCAGGGTAATTTGCTAGGCCAGGAGACGTGCAGCTTCGTGTAACTTCGTCAAGGTGGTCAGCGGTCGTAATGGCGGCCGGACGTGTATTTGTCTTCTCTGTACTTTTGCTGTATTTGCTCAGCTTTTCGTCTCTCCTTGGACAAAAGTGTAACTGGAACCGCTCTTCCAGCGACCCAACTCTTCTTTTCACAAACTCTGTCCCTCTTATAGCGAATCTTGCGCTGGGGTACCAACTTCGCTCCACGTCAAAATACGTCCGCCATCTTGTTTCTGTTCCACGTGGTAGAAGGTATTTTGCCTCAAGGACGTGCTACTATGCAAACTCCGACAGCAGCTTCCAACATAGTCGTCTCCTTACAAGCGGTGATGTTTCCCTCAATCCTGGCCCGTGCTCTAATCCTCCAAAGTGCTCTGTTTGTTCGGGAACAGTCGCTCGTAACCACAGAGCCTTGAATTGTGATCAATGTGAAAAGTGGTGCCATATTAGATGCGGAAACGTCAAACCAAGTGATTATAAAAACTTACAACGCCTAACGACCTTCGATTGGTCCTGTCCTCGCTGCCTCCGGACCACTGAGATTATTGCAAATTCCTTCCGAAATGAGACCATTCTCACCCCTGTAACTGCTACTACGAATAACAACACCGAGCTTACAGAATCTCGGGAGGACCCATTTCTCGTCCTTAAACAATCTGTTGGCGACAAAAATCTCAAGATTGGACATCTCAACATCAATGGCCTTGTGAACAAGCTGTGTGAGGTCCAACACCTCTTGTATGTAGTCAAGTTTGACCTTCTTGGTATTACTGAGACTCACCTAAACTCGAGTATATCAGATGATTGGATCAAAATTTCTGGATATAACCTTGTGAGGAGGGACCGTGATTCCTGTGGAGGTGGTGTTTTGATATATTTCAAAGAAGATCTTACTGTACACCCTGATCTTTCTTGGGAAAGATCAAACATGGAAGCAACATGGCTAAACGTCACCATGAGATCTCAATCCTTCCTTGTTGGCTGTGTCTACAGACCACCAAATGACTCCTCCTTTTTCGAACCTTTTAGGGACTTGATTGCTAATATCTGGCTAAAGAGAAAAAATATAATCCTAGTTGGTGACCTCAACTGTGATATGCTGCACAAACCCAGCAACGGCGAGTCTGAATATGGAAAACGCTTACGAAGGATCCTATGTAGCTATGGTCTAAAAAACATCATAAGCAGTCCAACCCGTATTACTGCCAACTCAAAGTCGCTTATCGACCTCGTGATAACAAGTCAACCTTCAAAAATCCAAACCTCTGGCTCCATCGACTTGGGCATCTCCGATCACCACCTAATATTCGCTGTCTTTAAAGTTGCAAGGAGTAATCCAAAACCCAAAGTTATCTCAACCAAGAACAGTAAATCGTTAGACACTAAACAATTTAGGAGCGACTTCGATCAGGCCCCATGGCATATAACTGGATTATTCGATGATATCGATGACAGCGTAGATGCTTGGCAATACTTATACGATGAAATCCTACACCACCACCTACCCCCACGAGATGTTCGGATAAGAGATAAATCTCTTCCATGGATTGACACCTCCATTAGAAAGAAATGAACAAGAGATACAAACTCCTAAAAAAGGCAAAGTCATCAGGTAATCCTGAATTATGGAGTCTCTACAAGCAGAAGAGACTAGAGGTGAAAAAGCTATTAAAGAGTGCTGAAGCTGCTTACTGGCATAACTTATTCAAAGAAGCTACCAACCCTAATGAATTTTGGAAATTGACTAACCAAGTTTTAAGAAAACACAAAGTCAAAAGCATTGGTCCAATCTGTGACCGCAACCACAACGGAGAGCTATTAACCCATGACTTAAAGAAGGCTGAGTATTTCAATGACTTCTTTGTGAATGTCAGTGAAGACCTCACTAAGCAACTCGATCCTTTGGACCTCTCATCCCTAAACACCTTTATCACTAGAATTACACCCACCAGAGACAATATTTACATGAACTGGGAACTGGTAAAAAACAAACTAATAAAGGCTGCTAACCCCAAGAAGGCTACTGGTCCTGACCATGTTTCTCCAAGGGACCTCTCCATAATTGGTGACCCTGTCATCCATAGTCTATTACCAATTTTTACGAAGAGTGTGAGAGATGCATCTTTCCCCTCCAGCTGGAAATTATCACGTGTCAATCCCATATTTAAGAAAGGATCACCAATAGACGTAAACAACTACAGACCTATCTCCCTTCTCAGTATCCCAGGAAAAATCTTAGAAGATATTGTGAGCGATACCTTAAACAACCATATGGATACACAAGGTTTATTATGCAACAACCAATGGGGATTTCGAAAAAATTACTCAACTGAGAGCCTTTTACTTCATCTAACAGAGACTTGGAGAAATGCACTGGACAAGGGCCTGAAAGTGGGTGTCCTTTTTATCGATTTCCAGAAAGCTTTTGACACTGTGAACCATACTATCCTACAAGAAAAGCTAAAAGCCATTGGTGTATCAGGTGACCTGCTTTCCTGGCTTGATGATTACATGTCTGCACGTAAGCAGTTTGTCCAATTATCAGAATATCAGTCCGAGCCCAAAACCATTACGTTTGGAGTCCCCCAAGGCTCAATATTAGGGCCCAAATTATTTTCAATCTTCGTAAATGATCTTCCCGAATCGATAACAAGTGGTAATGTCTTTATGTTTGCTGATGATACCACAATTTACACAATTAGCAAGGATATCGACAATATCACCCTGACACTGCAATCCATTTTAGACCAGGTATACACCTGGTGTCAGTCTAACAGATTAATAGCCCACGAATCGAAGACGGAAGCCCTGATAATTTCAAGACAGAGCTTTATTGGTCCCTTGCGACGTTTGACTTACGGCAGTAGCACTATTGAGTACAAACAATCATCCAAATGTCTTGGGTTAACAATCGACAACAAGCTATCATGGTATGAACGCATTGGGAACGTTTGTAAGTCCTTCAGTAACAAAGTCGCAGTCTTAAAACGGATAAAGTTCCTACCAAAACCAGTCTTGGAAACTATTTATTATAAAACAATCATCCCCAGTGTCCTATATGGTATTGCAGTCTGGGGATCTTGTTCTCCAGCTTTGTTAGATGATTTAGACCGAATTCATTTGAGAGCAACAAGAATTATTAATAGTCTACCGCATTACATCCATGGTGATCACATCAGGAACGCTCCATATTGGAACCCTATTGTTTCATTTTACATTGAGACTTTTAGTTATTACATACAATATTTACCATGGAAATAGCATCAATCCTCTAAAGGACTTACTAGTAAAACCCGAGTCTACTTATAGCTTTAGAAAATCCTTAAATTTTGAGGTGGATAGACCAAGAACAGAAGTGGGAAGATCTTCTTTTAAACATCGTGCTGCATTATCTTGGAATTTCCTTCCCGATGACATCAAGTCTTGCTCTAACCTTGATTCTTTCAAGAAAAAACTTAAGGCAAATAAGAGTCTCTTAAATTCTATCAGTTTCACTAAAGCGTTCTGCTGCGTTACTAACAAATCACTGGACTTCAAATATTTTTGATTAATTAATTTATTTATTTTTACTGTACATTGCTATTAATTCATCTATTTTACCTATCATTATTTATTCAGCTATTGTAAATAAATTTTGGATCATGCATTATGTAGGATCTTATTGTAATTTATTATCTTAGATAGTGCAGGTCCACATCGGGACTTAACGTCTTGCCAATTGATCTGTAACCTGCTTTATCAAATAAATCATGTATGTATGTATGTATGTATGTATGTATGTATGTATGTATGTATGTATGTATGTATGTATGTATGTATGTATGTATGTATGTATGTATGTATGTATGTATGTATGTATGTATGTATGTATGTATGTATGTATGTATGTATGTATGTATGTATGTATGTATGTATGTATGTATGTATGTATGTATGTATGTATGTATGTATGTATGTATGTATGTATGTATGTATGTATGTATGTATGTATGTATGTATGTATGTATGTATGTATGTATGTATGTATGTATGTATGTATGTATGTATGTATGTATGTATGTATGTATGTATGTATGTATGTATGTATGTATGTATGTATGTATGTATGTATGTATGTATGTATGTATGTATGTATGTATGTATGTATGTATGTATGTATGTATGTATGTATGTATGTATGTATGTATGTATGTATGTATGTATGTATGTATGTATGTATGTATGTATGTATGTATGTATGTATGTATGTATGTATGTATGTATGTATGTATGTATGTATGTATGTATGTATGTATGTATGTATGTATGTATGTATGTATGTATGTAGCTTTGAAGAAGCTTATGTCGAGTTCCCCTCTTGCTGGGACTTAATCGCCACAATAATTAATTAAAATTAATTAATTAAACAAACATTAAAGTTTACACCTTATTGCGTTAGTCTGTTATAACCTTAGTGCCTTAGCGAACAGCAGCCCCCTAAACCATTCCTGAATAGTGCACTCTGCACTAAATATGTATTATTGTTTATGCATTGCTTGTCTTCCTCTGGTTTTCACTTCGTTCCCTTTGATTCTTTTGTCATTGGTTTGTTGATGGAAAATTGGGAATGGAAATAATACCCATTTTCATTATTGTGAGTTTCAATGATACACATTTAACCGATATTTGGCTTTTCCAAAACAGAATACCTAGATCCCTTATATCACTTGACTTTAAGTCCATTTTGGCAAGGCAAACATGTGAGTGAGTAGCCACAAGCCAAAGTATTGCTGCCTGAATCACGAGCGTTTGGCCCAAACGACATCAAAAATTTCTGCAACTAAGGGTGCAGGGCCTCCCCTCACCCCCTGTCCATACGCCTATGCTAAGCAGTGTGTATTTTCGTTCCAGTCACAAAAATACTGAAAACTTTTGTCAAGACAGCTCTCAATTTGGATCATTTTCGATCAACACTTGCTCAATGCTTGATCAACATCTCAATTGGCACTCAATCAATATCTCAATCAATACTCAGTTGACACTAGGCTGACACTTGATTGGCATCTTAATCAACACTCGATCGACACTTGATCAGCAGTTGATTGATAGTTGGCGACGTGTTGACCGACTCGTATGTATCCATCAACACTCGATGGCGTATCTGCGAAAATTACTTGACCATAGACCGACTGAGATGTCAATCAAGTGTTGACCAAGAATCAATTGAGATGCCCATCAAGTGTCGATTGAGTGTCGATGGAGGGTATCAATTGACACACGACTTCAGATGGTCTTAGTACACATGATCCCTTAATTTTACTGTGATGTTCTGCATTCATTTTAAATGTAAATTCAATATCTTAACCCATTGACTCCCGGAGCTTTTTGCAAAAAACACATTTTTTAGACATTTTGGAGATTTTCAGCCAGGATATGAGCCAACCTAGCTCCAATCTACCCAAACAGGCATTTGCAACATGACAGCATGCCTTTCTTTCCACTAGCATCGCATTTTGCCGCATTATTTTTTGCCTGTGCATGTGCAGAAATCAAAATTTCGAGTTTTTGGATGTGAAAGTGACCCTACGTCTTTTTTCGGCTTTTTAATTTTTTTGGCCTTTCCTCTTTGTCCTTTTCTTATATTTTTTGCTGCAGTGATTGATCTTCTACTGAGCTTGCTTCCAGTTCAAAAATTTCCGAGAAGGCATCATCGAGACGGGCAACTTTTACCATAGAGTAGCCACGTGTAGTCGCAGGAAATTTTGCTGCGAGTTTTTCCCTCAAATTTCTGAGCATTTTCGTGCATGGTTCAGGCTCCATTGAGCTGATCACTCTGATCTGGGTATCATTGGAAAGATCTTTTCTTCCTGCAGAACTTGAGTATAGATAATGGCAATTTTGGTCAGATATGATGACGTCAGAAGTAGAACAAAGGCTAACGTTCTTCACGGCTGGTTACAGCCTGCACAGGCATCAATGGGTTGAAGCAGTAATTATATTTTTCACACCAACATCTGTAACTTGATATGTTTGATTCTTGCAAAGGTATGTAACACAATACTTGTGTTTTCCGAGAAACAAGAATTAATTTAATATCCAATTGTCCAGGGAAAGCACATTTACCAATTAAAGAAGTAAGATGGGTACAACACGTTTTCCGTAGTGCTCTGCTCTGCTCTAAGTAGGTGGGGGGGGGGGGGGGGCTCCCATATAAAAAGAACAAGGGTCCTTGTCGGAAATGTTGAAAAGAATCCCTTAGAGGTACCAAGATCCTGCTTTTGCGGGTGTGGCTTGAAATCTTTCACCTCTAAGTAAAGAGGTAGCAATTCTAAAACAACTCATTCAGTGACAGTCACACTTTCATAATTTTTAATAGTGATAAAGACGGTTGCTTTGAATACCTTCTACTCATTAAGTTGACTATCAAATACCTTCTGTCATATTTTATTTGGGCTTCATACCCTAAAAGGACCCACAAAAGCTCCTGCTCTGGACCTTTTGAGGCTGAACACCCTAAGAGGTACCAAAACTTATTTTTTGGCCCCCAAGGTACAACGAGCACCCCCATCCTTTTTACACAGATGACCCCCACTGGGCCCAACCCCAACCCATTTACAACAATTAATTACTTGCTAAACCTATTTTTGATAAACAACCATTTAAGTTTAAAACTTTTCCTCATTCCTTTTTGAGCTTTAGTGGGTTAGTCGTTTTAGAGATGGCAATCCCCTGGTGCACTCTCCACTAACAAGGTCAAAGTTATTATGGGACAATTTGACCGCTTCCATTGCCACTACATGTATGAGGATGACACAGAAATAAACACAAATACATGATATGATATGTCCTTTACCTTTCCTGTCTAGCAAGTCAACTGAGGGCACATGGTGTATTATGTAACTCCTGTAGTCATAATCTTGAGCCAGTGGATTAGCAAACAGATCTAATACAAATATTGAGAAGACGTAAATTGTCTGTAGCTGAAGAGTAATCTATTAGTACAGATTTTGATGAAAGAAAGTTTAAAGTTAATTATAATTCCAAGATTTTTGGATTATGTGCATAGAAACTCAAAATGCTGTGTGCCACTGTGTGGATGAAACAAACAACAAAGTAACTAAGGGTAAAAAGGTATTACATACCAAGTGCCCCAAAAAATTCTTGGTCTTTAAACCTTCGCCATTTTTCAATGGTAGATACATGTAACTTTACCAAACTTTAAATCACTGAAAACTTAAACACGTACTAAGTGTTTTGAGGCATTGCATGGCTCTCAACTCATGAACAACATCAGTGAGTTTTACCAGCTGGTTTCCATTCAGCAATAACACCTGAAGGCAAGTCAAGTGGCGCAAAGAGCCATTCAGCTCTACCAACATGTTGTCTTGCAGATACAACTCTCTCAGTTGATAGTTTGACCCAAAACAATTCAGTTCCCTAAGCTAGAAATAAATGTAAACAGAGAATTATAAAACATTATACATTGATGATGATTTATACATTAGTTACGAAAAAATAACAGATGATTCTCAGCTTAGTGTGACATTACAATATATTTGCACTGTTTCTATTGAGAGAATTGAGTGTTGCAGTATATTATGCCATTAGATTCATAAACAAACTTTTTATTTTTTTCCCATATCTTTCCTATTTAAACAGTTTGGAAAAAATTGTTAGCAAGGTCTCACTCAGATGTTGGACTATGAGTCCAATTTGGAAAACACTCAATTTGGGGAATTTTGGACTCTGACTCTACAAGACAGGCTGCTTATAGGAAAAGGGCCACTTATTAGGGATGGACACTTTTAGCCTAAACAACAGTCCATTGAAATGAGCAACAAAAGATAATGTAGCTCACAAAATGTAACCAGAGACTTCTCTCTTGTTTATTCCAGTTCACTATGTTTAATATTATGAAAGCAGATGACATAATTCACTCATCTTATCAGCTGTTCTGTGTCTATGTCCTTTGTGATGGTAGTACTGGTTTGGAAATTATGTACTTACATGTATTAGAATATAGGTGCTTATTGAACAATTCCGAAAGTAACAGCCCTGTTACTTTCGGATTTAGCAGGCAAAAGGAGCCGCTACTTTCAGGTAGCCATTACTTTTGGATGGTTAAAAAAATACATTTGAACAGTAACTGATGGTCCTTTCAGACAGGGCAGATACATAACATGAAGTTTACAGTTCCTTTCATGTATGACTGTTACAAAGCAGACTGTATAAAGGAAAAAAGCTTTAAGGTCATTCATCACATTTGCATTGCGCATCCTTACTGCGCATAATTTATGGTGTCATTAGCGTGCGCTCGTGCACGCGCACATTGAAAACATGACGGATTTGCTTTGATATTGAGCTCTGTCAGTTGAAAAATGGCTCTACCTCACCAACGATCATGGGCACCCCAAATTTTTTTTCTAGTCATTGTAATCAACTAATCATAAGCTTTGCGTGAGAAAAGACTGATTTAATTTCTATTGCTGAAAATTGAATAAATAAGAAAAATAGCAGATACACTGTGGTCTTTTCTATTTTGCAGTCGGTAACCACGTCAAGAAATTTGGTTCAAATTTTTAATCAAGGATTTAGCTTTCCATCTGAATCAAACTTAAAACGTTTATTTGTGTCCGACACAATGTATTGACTGTGGTTTAATGCATGTTCTTATGAGTCCGGGCTCACAAAGATGTGACAATTACTGGGAATGTGTTCTTATGATAAGCATTAAATTATGCCAAAATGGGGCATTTTCAATGCCTCACTGCTCCTTAATGAGCATGGGCACCCTCCTTTTTTATTTCAAAATTGAAGTTATCATATGCCAAATATTCAGTGTACAAAGTTTGAACAAAAATCTATTGTCACTTTTATTTCAGAGGAATTACCTTAAATGTTGGTCATCATCAGTCCTTACTACCCCCAGTGGGGTATGGGGTCGCTTTAAATGTTGGTACATTGATCTAAAGGTTACTGCTTGAAACCTTACATCAAAATTAATATAAATTATACGGTTTTTATTGCACATGTAGCTGAGTGGTAATCTTTAAAGGGCTGCTACTTTCCGGGGGAGCCATTATTTTTGAGGTTCAATAGGAAGGTAAAAAAGTACAGCATTAAAGTGTAGCATTAGTTTTGGGGAGCTGTTATTTTAGGCCCGGGGGGGGGGGGGGGGGGCTTTACTTTTAGAATTCTATGGCATTTAAAAAAATACATACTTACGTGGAGGGTGCTTATTAGAAATAGGAAGTGTACTTCTTAACAGTAATATTGTATACAGTTATGGGTTTAGGAATTTTGTTCACTGAGATATTGAGGTCACGCTGTAAGATTATACCCCAGCCATGACATGAATCAGGTGTTACCTTATTCCCATTTAGCCACACAACTTGCAAGTTTTTGAATTTTCCAAAGTCTTTGACTTCCTCAAGACCCCTAAAGTCAAGGAGTAAACAAATAATTATTATTAGTCATTTGAAATTATTGTACCAATTCTATCAGGAATACAAACAGCATTACCCACAGCATTACATTGCAAAATTGTCATCAAAATCATACACACATACTTTTGACTGTCTGAATGATTCACCAAAAAGAAAACTTCAGCACTATAAAACGACCATATTGACTTTGGCATGCAAGTGACTGCAAAAGCTTTATGCACTGGGAATTTACTAAAAAGGTAGCAGTAATTACAAGGCTTAAAAAATTCGACCAGGTCTAGGGAATTTTCAATCAGGCAGCAAATTTGGTCACCTACTATTTCAGCAGGCCAAGTATGTTATTATAAGTAGTCTGTTCCAACTCAAACTGCTTAAAGGAAAACAACAAGCATTTATTGTGCTCTGTTACCAAACTTTGAACTTCAAGTCAGAAATCTCGATCTATGGTTGCAGTAGGGATAGACAAAAATTAGACTTCATCAACCACATAATTGTTTCGTATCAACTAAATGTGTCAGGCACAATAACAAAGTTGGAGAGGGTGGCATGGGAGTACAACTGGTCTTGCAAGGACTTCACCTGTCAACTTCTTCTGAGTTCACATAGTGATTCAAAGACATTAGACAGTGCTGCTTAATGCCCACTCAAGGTTTACTCTCTGTGTCTAACAAGAAATCAGTGTTCTCTATGGCAAATAATCAAAGGCTCCCTGAGCCAGCTCATGGATAAATAGGCCAATTCCAAGTTGATTTTTGCCTCTGTGGCAAAATGAGTCTTGGTATGAAAATGTATGTCACCTGTACGTTCACTCTCATGAAAATCAAGCCAATTTCATGTGAAACGTTTTGCTTGAGCACTTGATCTGAAAAAGAGGCAAACAGTAACTCGGAAGTGGAAGTAAAGTCTGCACATGAGCCAAGTGGCCCATCAGACTGGCACTTTTCCCGGTTTCTGTAGCATGAAGCGACTATTTCTACTACCCCTGGATGGGATGCTAGTTCATTGCAAGGTTATCCCCAACATTAAATTTGCTGGTATCTATTTATCTCCTACATGGAGAGAGGCACTGTGAGAGTAAAGTGTCTTGCTCAAGAACACAATACAATGTTCCCAGCCTTGCTGGTAGATGGGAAATCTATAGAAAGAAAAGTATTTCCTTGAATATTATAAGAATCATTTCAGACAGTTTTGTTTCAATCTTGAACCCGAAGTGAAGGGGATGTTTTAATTTACAATTTATAACTTTTTTTACCATATAACTATGTCCATGGGGAGGGGGAAGGGAAGTAACAAAGTTTTATAAAGGGAGGCCTGCCCCAAGGTCAAAAGCCTATCCATTTTACAAAGTGTTTTTGACAGAAAGGGCTTCCCTTTCATATACATGTAGCTTCTAGCTTGAAACCCCTTTTAAAAACCTAATGTGGCCCTACCATATCTTATTTCTTGGATAAATAATCAATTAATGTTTGAAATCCCTGTCCTGTTAAGTCTTATAATACCTCCAGCCTGAAAAAAGTGCACCTTTAGTCAACTATAGGGAGAAGCCCACCCCACCTGTGCAATACAATAATAAGGGTACTACAGTGTGTCTAAAATACTGGTAACTGGTAACTGGTAACTGATAGCTGGTAACTGGTAACTGGTAACTGGTCACTGGTTACAGGAATTTAGTGTATTGATGTATTCCTTTGGTGAAAGAAAAAATAAAGCGACGTTTGGGAAACAGCTGTTTTGAAAAAAAAGGTTGCGTGACGACTTCACTGCATGTGTAAAGAAATTTGATATGTTGTTTTGACTATGCATAAATTAAAACTTCGACTGGGTTATATGAAAGAGCTTTATGTATGTTCCGAGATTCTCATACAAAAACTTCCTTTAATGAAGAAAAAGTCAGCTGCTATGCCATTTGGGAGTGAAGCGCTTCTAAGTCAGTTGTACATTAGTTTAAACACCAGTTCAAACATTTCAACATGACATGAAGGAAGGCGCCGCGTGTGCAGTGTACCATGAAAAAGTAAGTCTTTGTCTACAATGTAACTATAAACAGCTGTGGCTAAATTTTATTACAATGAATGGGTCTTGTTTTTATGGATATGGAATTTCCGAAGGGTAGGGGGGGGGGGCAAGTAGAAAAATTATGGAAATTCCAGGGAGTGGGGGGAGTACTGTGAAGCCCCCTGGAACAGAAAATCCTGGCGGGTGGGGGTTCAACCTGGAAAAAACTCTCCGTGGGGGGGGGGTATGGATATTTTCTGGAACCACACAATCTTTTTTATAAGTGTACTAAGGTACACTTAGTTTACTACATCGGTAGTAAGGGACTTTCATGGTATCAAATCTATCAGACACCAGTCACCAGTCAACAGTTACCAGTCAACAATTACCAGTGACCAGTGACCAGTGACCAGTGACCAGTGACCAGTGACCAGTGACCAGTGACCAGTCACCAGTCACCAGTGACCAGTCACCAGTCACCAGCTACCAGTATTTTAGACACGCCGAGGGTACTACATATTGTAGTGTATGCACGTAAAATAACTTTCTTCCTTGGAAACAAAAATCACATTATTTTATTCCTATATATCTTGGTGATTGTTTGTGCTAATCTCACTAGCAATGCAGTAACATTCAAAAGGATTGCAGATAATTATGTCTCTTGTAATAGATTTTGTAATGATTACAGAACATACTTATGTTGACAAGTATCAAGCACTCTCTTCTCCATAATTATTTCAAGTTTTGATTTCAATTTGTTTGAATCTCTCATTTCTAGAAGCAAAAAAAAAAAATCTGCATCACCAGCCACCATGCGTTCGGGTTACATTTGACACAATTGGACAGTATCTCTCTCTCTGTGTATCCCTCATCAAGCACTTCAGTGCCAGGGAAAACTTGGTTTTTTAAAAATAAAAAAAAATTTCAGACATTATGCAACAACCTGAAACTAAGCACAGACAATCTATAAGTACAAATCTTCATCCAGTTTACGGTTTTCTTTTACACCAAAGTTTCACGAATTTTTAGCTCTTTACTTTTTGGACTGGTGAGAAAACAGCTGTTTTACTCTAAAAGCACACACAAAAAAAATTGTGGGAAACTTTTTTTTCGTGGAAATCATGATCAATTATGATTCACCCGACTCCCATACCATTACCTCATGTTACCGCCGTTGCAGCAATATCGATTTTTGGAGTTATGAAAATTTTCAGGTGTACTTGCATGACCAGGACTGGATTCAAAGCTCAAGAAATGACATTCAAATTCTTTTGGAACCACACAGACAAGAATAAATGTAACTTCAGTTGCTTGAGAGGGAATAAGCTAAATAAATTCACACCTACTTACAATGCGATAAAGCAAGTGTGACACGGGAAATCAAACACGATTTCAAATCACAATAAAACTTGCTATTTCTAACCAATGTGGTTGAAAATTTATATCAGAGTGAAAACTGCATGGATAATGGCATGATATGTCTCTTTTCTGCATTACCTTGCATATTTCAGGCAGTTTTTTAGCGCAATAGCTAAATGTGGTGGGAAATCAACCAAAATGCGTACTTTTTGTCAGATTGACACCTTTAAGGCTAGAACTTGCCCTAACTTTGATATTTCTTTTTGAAAATGTAGTATTTTTTGGCAATGACAATGGAGACTGCTTCAGTAGATCAAGAATGTCAGTGATTTAAATGGGCATTTAAAATTGATTGCCCAATTTGTAACAACAAAATAGGCAAAGTGTGTTGCCCAATTAACAGTAAGTTTAAGTTATAACCTCTGTATCTTTTGTATCCTTGCCAGCGATGTTCCACTATGTATTCATTCTAACACTATCTTGTTCACACTGGACATAATTAACCTCAATTTTAAGGTCATTTGGCATTTGCATGACCTTGCCGTTAAGCCGTCAGTGTGCACCAGGCGCAGGCCTTATATGAGGGTTTTAGAAGGGTTAACCGTCAGCATTGAAAAGGAAATTATTACTAATACTTTACTATCAACTGCCAATAGTCATCCCTAATAAGCCGTTAAATGTCAAATGACCAAATTTGTTCACCATCAACCGTCAAAAAAACAAACAATATGTGTTTGTATGTTGAACACGTGCGCGGCATGTGTGCCGATGATAGTGAGGACACCCTGTTTCTGATAGTGGAAGGGACACCCTTTGATCAGAGCAACATCGGAAAGAGGGTAACCGCCTTTTGGTTCAACGCTAAGCAAATTAAATTATTGAGCACCAATATCAGGAAGATAGCCTCATCAGCAACTTATGATATGGACATTGTTGAAAAGAGGGCCATTCACGAACACATGGCTCCTAAAGAGGAAATGGCAGATCACTATTACAATATAGACCATACCACAAAGAAGTCTGCCCAAGGTCACCAACTACTGAAAAAGTCCCTTGGCTTGGATACGTCAGTGGCTACAAAATCAAACACCAAGTCAGCAAATTCAGCAAAGCTTGATGATGACGACCACAAGGAAGAATCAGAGCCAATTATTCACAAAGAAGAACTCTCCAGTAGTCAACTAGAAGTCATCGAAATGCTGTTTTCCAGCCAAATAATTTCTCAGGCCTAAATCACATTTGACATTGTGAGAAACACCATGGCTGAACATATTGATTTAAGCAAATTTGCGAGTGATCCTTGTAGTCGTAAAGATTCTAGAGGTTGCTTCTTACTCAAATCTTAAACAATTACAGGGGTTAAGTGCAGTGCGAGATGATAAGTGATTCGAACTCCACTTGGTAGATTCAAACTGATTTAACGACAGATCAAGTCCATAGATCTGGTTCACAATACATAGCGACTGACGAAATAGTGAAAACCAGTAGATCACAAGTAGTGGTAGCAGATACGAATAGGAGTAGCAGTTGTACAAGTAGGTTCGAACTGAAAAGCTATATACATAAAAATATTGAAGGACCATAGCCAGGGTTGAGCATTTAAAATTTAAAAACGATCTCTGGCTAAAAATGTTTGTAGATATACGAGCTTTCGACTGTTAGATCTACAGTCTTCGACGGGTAAAGATGAATGACAAAATATGAATATAAATTAGTAAATATAATCAAGAAAAAACTTCAAGATGACACATCTTTTCCCTCCAGGACAAATTTAAACATCAATGACATTGTTTCTCTACTAAGCTTCACTTTGTCGAACAACTATTTTGTCTTCAGTGACAACATCTACAAACAAGTCCACAGTTGTGCCATGAGCAGTCCGGTCAGTCCCGTTGTGGCCAATCTCTGCATGGAAGAGATCAAGGAATCTGCAATCAATGCGTCACCTGTTACACCTAAAATTTGGAAACGGTATGTTGATGACAGCTTCTGCATTATTAAAAAGAATGGAGTTACAGCCTTCTATGACACACTTAATTCAATAGACATTAACGTTTCCTTCAACATCGAACAAGAATGTAATGGAAAAATTTCTTTTCTTGACACATTGGTTTCTTGCAACAATGGAGCAATTTCTGTGGATGTCTACAGAAAACCAACCCATACGGACAGGTACTTAGACTTTAATTCTCACCATGACAAAAAACACAAAGTGACACGGCAGCAACCCTCTTGCATAGAGCGTTAAATCTACCTAACACATCTGAAGGGAAAGAACAAGAACTTAATCATGTTTACGTAGCGTTGGAGTCTAATGGCTATCCATCCATTAATTTATCCGTGATATACAAATCAAGAAAACTCAACCATTGCCAAATTTACCCACTGAGAAACTTGTTGGAATGTTTTTTAATTTGGTTGAACCTTCCGAGTCACGCAAGTCTTTCGCGTCTCTTCCATACATCAAAAGTGTAACTGAGCCCTTGACCTGCACCCTAAAAAAAACATGATATTTCGGTTATAAATAAGCCAATGACCACTCTACAACAGTTCCCGGCCCCGAAATTTCGTCCTGCTCTGGATTCACAAACCAACGCTGTTTACAAAATTCCTTGCGCTGACTGTTGATGGTGTTATATCAGTGAAACTGGCAGAGTGTTTAACACCCGAAGAGAAGAACACATAAGAAATATCAAAACAGCGGCTAAAAGCTCCAAAATTGCAAACCATGTGTGGTCCCATGAACATTCTATTGACTTTAACAACGCCTCCTTAATTGACAAAGGCAGTTTCTGAATAAGGAAAACATTAGAATCGTGGCATACTATGGTGACTCCAAATGCTGTCAACAATTCCTGCCCACTCCCTGGGCAATACAACATTCTTTTTATTTTTACTCATTTATATTCATATTTCGTCATTCATCTTTACCTGTCGAAGACTGTAGATCTAACAGTCGAAAGCTCATATATCTATAAACATTTTTAGCCAGAGATCGTTTTTAAATTTTTATGAAAAGCTGTACTTAAGAATACGTCCTACTTAGATAAGGCACATAAAATACAAATCTAACAGGATAGAACAATCATAATAACCTAACAAGATCATAGCATTAAACAAATAGACAAGACAATATTGATACTTGAAACTAATAAAACTGAGACGATAACAACTCTTGTCGTAACAAATGAAGATACCAACGACTATCGGGCAAAATAGCTAAATATAGCGTGAAAGAACTCACAATTTGGTAATCGTATGACAATTGGACTAATAAAGCAACTTGACAATAAGCCTTAGCAATAGTAGAGCTGTGAAAGTGATCTCAACAGAACTTAGATAAACTAAATGAAACCTTTTCATGATAAAGAAAAGACTAACAATTTGTGACTTAGCAAATAACTACAACAATAAGAACTTAGGTACTTTGGTTGACGACTCGCACCAAAAGGTAACAGAGAGACAGCGAAATACACTTGAAATAGCGGTAACTTGGATCCTCTGATCGTAGCACGGTAGCGGTGTAACTTCACTAACAGTCTCTGACTAAAAGAAGTTGTGTGTTGTCTTTTATTGCCTATGCTGCGTGAAAAAACTAGGGCGTTGTGAGAAACATGGCACCCACAATAAAGACAACTTCCTAGCAGCAAAATTTCTAGAACTATTACATATGCGTGAAAATCACAATTTTACTTGGCTTCAATAATAACTGATAATAAATCAGTAGGATTAGTTGCAAAGGAAATTGATAAACGATCGGCGTTTCAAAACTAACAATCCTAAGATGGTCAAGAAAGTCTGACAAAGTGTACTACCTGAGACGAAAAGAAAAGCAGAAGATGGCATTACCGTCAAAGGAACATGAACCATCGTTGAGCAGAACAGAAGCAAATTGGGTTAACAGCATAACTGAAGTGGAATCTGTCTGGTGTCACTAACCACCAACCAAAAGCAAAATGGAATAAGCCAGATGAGAAGTACGTTGAAAACTTCTTTGGAAAATATTCTGTGTGCCCAAACAAAGAAGAGCTGAAGTCATTATTCCACTCAAACAACGGCCTCAAGGAAATCCTTAACAGAAACGACGGTGACTTTGAGCGCTCAGCTACAACAAAGTGAAATACTTATTCAAGAAAAAGGGGTCAACAAATAGAGACGAGGAAAGGACATGTTTGCTTTCAAGTAACCACATTTGAAGTTAGGATGGTCTTAAAATTACAAGCTCCACAAAAGGATAGACTCTTTTGAGCTAGAAACAGAGAAAATTGTTTCAAAACTGTGTACAGTCATTTACAAGTCATTTAAGGCATATAGTGTATGGTTGTAAAATTATGAACCAAAACAAACAAACAAAAAAAGAACAGGAGGGCTATGATATGTAGCATGCACCATGCAAAAATCATAATGGTTGAAAAACAGTGTACCATGAATTTTAAACCCTTTTAAGTGTACAGTCATTGATGTAGCATGAATTATGAGTGTAAGAAACAGCTGCCGAAAAAATGATTATAGTTTTAAAGCTGTGTATAGTCAGTTACAAATCGTTTAAAGTTTACAGTGCATGGTCAAAAAATTATAAAAACAAAACAAAACAGGGGAAAAAAAAAACAGGAAATCTAGCACAGTCATCAAAATATCATAATAGTTTTAATACAGTGTGCAGTCATTCCCAATGCAAACTCGTTTAAGTGTACAGTCATCAAGCTCGAATACCTACCCAAAAACAGGAAAGACTATGAAGTTTAGTACAGCGTTGAGTTTTTTTGGTAAAGAGCACAATCATTAAAGTAAATAAAAATTATATTGTAAGGTTGAAAAATTAACAAACACATGTAAAATAGTATTATGTGAGTAGAATTTCTGAAATGTCCTAAACAACTTTGGTATGATACTTGTTATTCGTTTCGGATAAAACATGAGCTGGGGTGCAAATCCCTAGGGAGTGCCCCACAAATACATCAAGTGTCTCAGTACCTCTTTAAATTTCTTCAGATATACCCACTGCATTATGCTGATAATTTTATCCTGTTTCATTTTGTTTGATTTTATTGCAATGGCATGTTAAAATATGGGGATTCCAAATAAATATGATATTGTGGTTGTTTTTGCTGTTGCTGTTGCACTGGGAAGTAAAATTCCACCCTGTTACCTTTCTGACCTGTATTTCTCTCTTCCCAGCAACAGTTAATTGGGTTGGCTACTTGAAATACCCCCTGAAAAAAAGGCTTTTTTGATGGCGGGACAGTGAAAGCCAGCAATAAGAGTCCGGTAACTTTGATTTTGTAATGAAAATATCAACCTTACCACTTTAAAGAAATAGCTCAGGTGGCCACCAAGGGAAATATCAGACTGGAAGAACATTCTTAATTGTTTTATAAAATGCTTGTGGTTGATCACACACTAAATATTTAACCTTTGATGTACTTTCCAAGGTGATTACTGAGGGAACCTGCTGAAAGTTTAAAAGCCAAAAAATAAGCAACTAAAAAATGATCTTATAAGTACATAATACTATTGTTCGATTATTAATCTACGCAAATAAAAAGAAAACCAATGATTACCGTCAAAACAGTTAAATGCTACGGCATTTTACCCCATCAACAATTACAGTGCCATCAAAAGGGTGGGAAATCTGAACCACCTGCCAGGACATCAACCACGTGGCGTGATATCAACCACACATCAAGGCAGTAAATCAACCAACAGTGGGCCATCAACTATAAACGGGGCGGGAAATAAACCGCTAGGTGGGAAATCAACCAAATGGCGGGGAAAAAAGCCAAAATTGCGGCAGGGTATCAACAAGTATATAGCTTTCTCTCTCTCAAAAAGTAGATCTACACAGTCTCTTGGACATAATTTGTCAATCCATCACTAAAATATTTTGGTCTATATTTACTTGATTGTACACACAAGTTGACTTGCACACCATCTGTGAAGAAATTTTCATTCTGGTCGAACTACATGAAATACAAAAGAAATGTAGTGTGAACAACAAGAAAACTAGAAGGCAATTCAAATTTTTTTCCCCTAAGTATTTTAAAACAAGATTACAAATTTCGAACTTGCGATAGGCTCTTTTACAATAACTGTCTAATTTCTCATACACTGATTGGCTCATTTTTATCATTAATAAGAGTACAGACAGATAAAATTTTAATTTATGCAAGTTTTCAAGCTCAACTTTTAGCTGTCACACTGTCAACTTTTTAACCAATGAAATTTTATGGACTTTTTTAAGTATTTGACAATAAAAATAAACAGTAAAAGTTTGCGACGTTTCGACCGCTCTTCGGTCATTATCAACCAAGATGTAAGAAGTAAATTTGCATAGATATATATAGCTACAAAGAGGTAAGAATGTGTGAAAATTATTAATGAAGTAAAAATATGTAAAAGTATGTAAAAGAATTAACAAAGTAGTGCTTAAAACAATAAAAAACATGTAAGATTATTTAAAAACTTTCGCACGAATAGAGTCAGATTGTACATTGAGACTTGGTCTCAGTTTGTGAATAAAAAACATTTCAAAAATAAGACAGTCAAGCTTGGTTGTACATTTCTTTAAAATCGAAAAGTTATTAGAAAGATCATTAGGGGCCAAAGAATGTTCCTCGCGAAAATGTTTTCCAATTGATGACGATGGGTTTTTGTGCTCATCGATGCGTTGGTGCAAGTGCCGGCGCGTAAAACCAACATAACCTGCATCACACAGGTCACATTTAAAATGGTACACAAGGGACTGTTGGTTAACGACTGGTGGCTTGACTTCACGTGATTTCAGGTCTCGCTCAATCTTGTGGCTGATGAAAACAGGTTGGATGGTGGTGTTTGTTTTCATGCTAAGATCTTTCAGTTGCGTGCGAAGAAAATCAGCTGAAGCTTGGTCTTTGAATGGTAGGAGTGAGAAAAGCTATTGACAATGCTTGCATCATTTTGAATAAAATTCACTTATGTTTGTTTACGTCAAGTTTACGGCGTCTTTTGTTATTGTAAAAAACAAATTGACGTCAGTGTTTTATGTGTCTGTCCTCTTATTGATGATAAATTTCGTCATAACACTGTCAAAGTTTACTGTGGAACCACTTTGACAATGTTATGACGCAATTTATCATCAATAAGAGGACAGACGCATGAATAACTGACGCACAAACGTTGAGTGCTTTCCCTTGTGGTAGAACATAACATGTAAGATGCATGCATTCCAGCATCGCTAGTGTGATAAACTCCATTCTCAAGTTCAGATACACGCCTTTTTGTAATTTTTGTAATGAGTGATATCACACTCTCGTTTTGGCTGGTGATAGCCGTTATATTTCAGGTAACGTCAGTTCTCCTTTTTTAGTGCAAAGAACGCTACTGTGACTGCGTATCTTCTGGAATCTTCCCTAACTCGATTCAAGAAATGTCGTCTGCTGTTTTATAACTATTGCATGATTGCCAGGGTTGAAATAGAGAATGGAAACATATTGCTTCTCCTTAGCAGCTTGTTTGTTTCCTCTTCTACGAAAGAGAGCCAAAAGTTCATATTCAGCTGCAACTTTCCTGTGTTAGTTACATGTAAAGCTACCGTAATTTCCGGCTGTTTACCCGCTCGGTTGATTACCTGCATCGGTCATTTTTCACAATAACAAGAAAAAAATTTCAACAGATTACCCACACTGGCAGATAACCCATACCCAAAAACAAAAGAAATTCGTGAACTCACAAAGGCTGAGTTATGATAAGCCCTCATGACCGTGCATAGCCTGTACATCTGCACGAGCAATAACTTTGAGCTTATACTCAAAAGTGAAACTCTGACGTGCGCGTTTAACACCAAGCATTTTGACTCAAAATTACTTGTGGCTACACTTATCATAAATGATTGAAGCATGTATTTCTCATTCAGTCAATGACCTTTTCATAACGTTTTGAATCAAATAAAAACTTCATCCATTGTTTTTGTTAACAAAATATCCTTTAGCGTGCAATTAGCAAGTTTTCACGCCCATTGTTTTTGATCTTCCATTTAATAATACCACTTGTAAAAATCCGTTCTAAAGAAAATCAATATCTCAGGATCTACTGACTCTAAGACATCACTTGAAACGGGGAAAATACTCTCTACCTCAAGGCAGTGTTTGCTAGGAACATTTTACTGACGCACTAAATATTCTGGTGTTTTAAAATGTTGTCTGTGAATGTTTGTTTACACACGTGCCGACAATCACCTTTTATGTCGTGTCATATTAATTATGCGGCGGCAGCGGCACCATGAAATGAACATGTCGGCATCATTTTTTCTGTGTGAATTATTTTGAAGCCTGCTATTTCACATTTTTATTCTTTTATTTTCTGAGTTTATTATTCCAGTTAGTGAATGTTTTTATTTTCAACTAAACAAAGAAACAAGCTATGAAATTAGAAAGGTAAGAAAGTAATAGCAGATATGTGATAAAAGATTTTGTTTGCCAACGATGTTTGTTGATATGTTTTCAATTTGCATCGGTTTTCATCGAGAGCATTAAAGTCTATTGGCAATGAAAGCAGGATAAATGAGGCAATACAGAGTTTTTAGGAACAGTTCCTTTAATGACTTTTATATTTTTTCTCTGCTTACGGTTTTAACGCTATACCGGAGGATTTAAAAATTATCACAATACCTGCACCTTCCTATAACCCGCACCAACAAATGTTTGCGTTGAAATTAACAGATTACCCGCGGGTAATTGGCCAGAAATTACGGTAGTAAATTTCTGACAAAAGAAACTTCGTTATTATTGCTGCAGACTCCTTGGCACTTAAACTGAAAACCTCCAATTAATTTCATCAGTCAATGAGGTGTCAGTACCTTCAATACTCCTCATTGAAATGCTCCTCAGTTGTGCATCAGTTTGATGTGGTTTTATTGTTTACACCAACTCGCCTGGCAACAGAATTAGAACACACTATTCCGTGATAATTTCGATATCACTATTTGATAATCAGATTAGTTCTTGCTTATCGGTGAAATGAAAATTTTTGTTTTGAATAAAACAGAATCACTGTCCTGCGGCTCATGGCTCGACAACAACTTTGACAATGTTATGACGCAATTTATCATCAATAAGAGGACAGACGCATAAAAAACTGACGTCAATTTGTTAAACTAACAGAGGTAGAATTTTAATGTGTGTATACAAAATAAAACAATAAAAACAGTGAAACCAAAACTGAACATGAATTTAAGCTTATCTTGGACTCCACAAGGAGAGAAAGTGGTGGAAACCATCAAATTCTCTTGCCAAGAAAAAAAGCTACGAGCTTAAATTCCCCCATTGCTAATCACCATCACACTTTCTAGCTTTGTCTTCCCAGGTGTCTTGTATCAATTCTTTGACTGCACCAACCATGCTATTGTGACAGATACATTACCACAGTCATAAATACCTCTACCAGCTTTCAATTCTACGTGTGAGCAAAAGCCAATACGCAAAAAACAACATTTATGAAAGAAAAACACATGAAACCAAAATGGCCGACTAAAATCTTTGAGGTGTTCGACAAACTCGTACCCATGCTCTCGATTTATCGGGCAAAAATGTATGCCTTTCTAGTCCCCCTTCGTCAAAAGAGACGACTGAACACTCTTGGACAAAAACGATATTTAGCACGATTTAGCACAGGAGGTAGGAGAAAATTGTTTAATCCAGGTTTAACGAATAAATTAATCAGAATCGAGCGAGTGCCATTCGACTGCCTTTGAAGCTCATGGATGATGTCATCCATGAGCAAAAATGAATGTTTTACCGACCAAGCATGTTGGCCAAGATGGCTGGTACATTGCTAGGCGTGAGATCAAGACATTGGCCAAGTACTTGGCTAATACAATGTATCTAGCCATCTTGACCTCACGCTTGGTTAGTAACTCATAGTTATTTATTTGATGGGTAGCTCTTTTGAGCAGGTACGATGAACCAAATCCTGGGCTGTGAGTGGCTACTTGTGAGGGCAAGATCATTTGGAGCTATGGGGTAATCCTTGTTTACAATAATATTTGCCTCATTAGCATAAGCAATTCAGTTTCTGATCAAATTACAAATGAGCGGTTCCGAACGGAAAGTGCGAAGTCAGCAAACTTCACTTAATGGCAACAATAAGGCTAATATCTGTAATACGGCATAATAATGATGAGGTGAACAACATAAAGATCGTGTTCATGAAAAATAGTGACTTGGATAAAAGCGTTCTCAAAAAGATAATTGGACCTATTTGTGCTATCCAAATTAATTTAATGATTAAGTGTTTTTGGAGATACTAGCACAACAGTGCTTAATTTCAAAAAATCCAAATTGAAATAAAGTTTATGTATGTATGTACTGTATGTATGCGTGTATGTATGTGTGTATGTATGTATGTATCCGATGCGCCCTCGTGCGCCTGGAAACAAAACCCCTCTGAAATTCCAATGCACCCACTTGCTGTCGATCTGTTGAGAATGCAAAAGTCAGCCAAAACGTTTATTATATAAATAACACCAAAACAATTCCTCTAGAAAAGAATGCTAATTTTAATAAGCGATATGTTTGGTTGAACTAGCGATATTTCCATAGATTAGATTTTGGCCATAACCCTAAGTGAGTATAGGGCCAGGATATTTCCATACCGTAGAGGAGAAACTCCATTTTAAACTTATCTACAGTCTCTTGCAACCTGAAGGCCAATATCATTGCTTTTAAGTCATTATCACCCTTTTAACCATCTTCGAGACTTCTTGATGCTTATTCCTTACCACTTCAATCTCTTTAAATATGTGTTTTGGTTACTAAGTACAGAATTTTGCCGTCTATAAGAAAACCACGACACAGGACGCCATCTTTAGTTTCGATGTTGCAATCAAGAAACGAAACTTTCACCTACCCCCTAGAATATGCAAAGGACAAAAAAGTAATAGGTACCAAAGAAATCTATGGGGAGTGGGCATGAGGCAATTTCTTAGAATTTTCAAAGGGCGACTTGCCTCGCCTACCCTGCTAGGAAATTCATATACACCCCCAGCTACCCCTACACGAAGTTAAAGTGCACCTAACCCCCAAATTTTTTTTTCGCTAAAACGAATCTAGGCTTTATTTGAAGCATTTGGGCAAATAAATTTTTGAATTTGGTTGAATCCTCGATTTTCTACGCCCTTTCAAAGTCGCGCTTGAAGTGTTTCACGACCGTGTTTTAGGGAGTCTGGGGCGGCGGTTCCTGATGACGTCTACCCAGGAACCAAACACGATGGCGCCTCAGTCAGCTCTCTGTATTTGCTGGAGAAAATGGAAAACAAAACTAATCGTTCCGATGTATTTTGGGACTAAAACATCCAAGCTTTGTCTCAGAATCATTTTGTTTCGTCACTGGAGTCAGAGTTAAGTGTCAATTTGGAAGACACCAAAATAAACTTCGATCGAGCACGTTCGACAACTGTGAACTCACTGCTTAGAGCTTTGAGAGCAATTTACAATATTTCAAGCGACGAAGGGGAAGACTTCTTTGCCGACGAGCTGCTTGTATATTAGGAATGGAAAGCTAGATACGAAGTGGAGGAGCAGGCAAACGAAAAGCAGGAAAGAAAACTCAAGGACTGCTTTGGATGGTAATTTCGTCAAGTAAACATAAGATTCCCACTCGTGTTTATAGCCTGTTTACATTTGTCCTTAGCGAGAATGTATTTTGTCAAGGTATAATTGTTCTGTTAAATCCAGTTTGTGTTTTACTTTCTGTTGAATGCTTCATGTTTATAAGAGCGACGTACGTGTTGCAGTTTTCGAGACTTGATGACCTCCAAAACAATGGCTTCGATCGATTGAAAATCGTACTGTTTGGACCTGTATTTTTGAAGCTGCGAGAACAAGGTGGAAGGAAACATTTCATACAATTACCGATTTCACATTGTAACACGTTTTAAGTCGTAACTCCAAATAACCAATGTAAATTGTTCTCAAAGTTTGCAGTGAAATTCGTCGGATAAGCGAAAAGGATGTGTTCCCTAAGCGGTCCGCAGATAATGTTCCGCGGTCATATTTTCGACGCTATTGCACAGAATCTCTGTCGCACTGCTGATTTCCAAACCTTCGAAAAATTCTGTGAGTCTAACAATTTTGTTGTGATGTAATTCTAAAGGATTAATTTTCTACTTTTATCTAAATCAAAAGAGAAATAAGTGCTGGTTAGCGGCGTACAGTTGCGACCTATTTACATATCAGTTAATACGTTTCTTGATCATGATCGGATCACACAACTTTGCCGGTTATGTTATAAATACTGCGGGATTGTAAGATATAGGTTTTCGGTAGTATTTCTAAAAATCTCTGGTTAGCTTTAAGCAGAAAATTTATGAAAATAGTGTTCGAAAGTCTGCAGAACAAATTCCAATGAGAATTCTTTAATGGTTCTTACAGATTCAGTTCGCTTGTTTCGGTTCGACAAAATCAACCGTCGTTTACGTCTTTATTGTACCATTAGCCGATCATCGTCAGTAAATTGTACAGTATATCTTTCTTTAAATCTGGAATATTACTGCAACAGCCGATAGCACCTCTGGAAGGCGTTTCTGCAGACTTTTCGAATGTGTATTGCACAATCCTGAAGGAAATGAGAGGACGTGAGATATCCAACCTTCCTGGGTAGACGTCACAAGAGCCGCTGGACCCATTCTCCTCAAACTCGGTCGTGAAACAAAATGGCGGTGTTTTGGAGCTATTTTCAAGATTTCGTCGGGGCACAGAAAATCAAGGATTTCACGGAATCCAAAATTTTTTTCACAGAACTATTTCAAATAACAAGTAGATTCGTTTTAGCGAAAAAAAATTTGGGGGGTTGGGTGCACTTTAATGGAGTTATCAATGAAAAGTTTAACATATCCGGTTACGGTCTTTTAGTATGTCCTCATATTGTGTCCAGCTGACAAAAATATTGACATCTGAGGGCCACATTTTCGATCAGGAACTAGCATTTCACTTACTTGAAGTATCTTTCCCAATGTTCTATCCTCAATAGTACTTCGCACTAAAAAATCAGTTCTGAATATTAAAAGGGCAAAGCACAATACCTTTGAGCTTAATATATTTAATAGTTGTTGTGCAACCCAAGGTTTAAAAACTGAACATTGTGGAAGGAATCTATGACTTAATTAGCGGTTTGCCACCAAGAAATTTTGCAGTTTCTGAAAGACCATTTCTCCTTGAATATTACACCCAAAGAGCTAAAAATTTCAGGATGTACTAAGTTTGACTGTTTTGAGTCAATTCATATTTAACATGTTGCCTTCTTTAGGAAAGCTGTATGCTAATGACCCAAAATGTAAATAATGATGTCAGCAAGAATCCCCTCTATACTACCGACTTGCTGTTTCCTCCAAGAAAATAGTGTTCTTTATGCCAAATAAGAAATCCTTTCTGGACCAAGCTTTGTCTGGTCAAAATAGCTGGATAGCGTCATGTTCATGGAACCCGACTGCGTCTGGGTCCATTGAAGTTTAATATATACAGTATAAGCTTACATGTAGTGTTTAAATAGAAGTTTACATGTTCTGGGGTCCCCTGATTTATGAGTCACAAGTCCATGAGTCATGAATAATGATTCACTGAGCAATGAGCTGGTCAGTAGTTAAACTGCACAGAAATCCTTCTGATTTGCATCACATTTTTTGTCACGTTTCTGTCACATCATTGAGGGGAGAAGAGCATGGCTGACGGCAGAGAAGAAACTATAAATAATTATGTATTAAGTAAAATCCTCTTCTATCCATTTGAATTGGTGGACATTGCATTACAAAAAGTAACTGTAACACAATCCTTTAAGTCCAGCTTTTATCCCCAAGATGTTGTAAGTTTTCAAAATGCCATTTCAAAATGTCAGAACAAAATACAGACTGAAGACTGGGTACAAAATGCAGACTAGGTACAAATGCAGACTGCAAAACTACGTACAAAAGGTAGACTGAGAATAAAGATTGCTTATATAATAGATAAAGGACACCTCTATAATAAGGATAACTCTATATATTTATGGACACTTATAACTTGGTCCCAGCGAAAGCAGAATTCATATTTTATCTCTTCCTTTATACTACGGCCACCTCCATAATAAGGAGACTCGGATCTGCCCCTTTGTCCCTAAATTTGTTTGACTGTAGAACTTTTATTGATCAACTCAGTAAAAACCTTAGAAGCTTGTGCATGTTTAAGCCTCCCATACATTTTTTGTTTCTCACTGATTCTTGCACTGTTATTGCAGTCTTCCGAAAAGCTATGTCACCAGTTGGTCATCATTACCATTTACTGATTTGGAACTAGTTTTCTGAATCACTAAAGGTACAGGACTATCTCAACTATCATATGAGAGACATTCTCTAGTACCAATGGATTGCTCCTTCGAAAAGGAGGGAAATAGCAATTGGCCATGTGTACGATGTTGGTGTACAGTCGCTAATCATTGACAAGTGTCCGACTTTTCCTCAAATATTTTGTTATGGACTGAATGTGGATGAAAATAATCGTAGTCATAGATTCTCTGTTACATCAACTTGTGGTGTTGTTGTTTGAATCACCTCTCTTTTGCCAGGTTAGCGAGTAACAAGCAGAAAACTTTACACGACTCACTGAAATTCTCGTAGGCGGCGTTACATTTTCAATCCCAAACGGTGCAGAGTTTGCAACGTTTACAACGTTTGCAGCATTTACAACGTGTCTAACGTTTGTTTGGTTTCCACCGTTAAATCGTGTCAAACATTTCGTTTCTATCGTTTCTATCATTCGTTTTCCTTCTATCATTCATTTCATTTCGAAAGTTTAATTGTGTACCTCAAGTTTACTTATTCAAAGACCTACGTGATCGGTTGACATCACGAGGGATTTCCAGGGACCCTTCATGTGAAAAACTGGCTTGGTAAACAAAACGATCATCTGTTTGTTGCAACCAATTTTGTAGTGTTTTGAAACATTGAAAAACCTTCTAACAGGTTGTTTCATGCAGACAAGAAAAATGCACGTCAAAATTGAAAGATCTTATCTTCCGCTGAAGTTAAGATCAATTGTTAGTAATAATGTCACAAAAATTAAGAAATATCAACTGATGAAGCTGTTAAAAAAAAATGGATAAATCAGTGGTAAACCTTTCTGCTTCATTCAACCTGGAATTTTACTAGCCGTGGGAACCAACGATTCTGATTGGCCAGCCTGTAATAATTGTATTTTATCAAAAGTCAACAAAAAGAGTCAACACAATCATTTCGTCTGCGATCGATCCGTCTAGGTTTTTTACGAAGGCACAGGAGGTTTCATTTGTAGTTTAAAACAAGTTGTCATGTTAAACATGCCTTAATGTAATAGAAATTGACATGACATAAGTAATTTAATGCCGCCACTAAAAGTCACGAAACTTTCAGCTGATCCCAAGTTCACTGAGTTCAAACCTCTCATAGCACTGGCTCGTCATGCAATAAATCTAGGAAGAGCAGCGTGGTTCTGGTCAGTTTAGGAGCAAAAATGATACTCCAAAAGTCTTCCAGGTACCGTTTACAAGCAATTTACTTCAAACATTTTGCATGTTTTTTCGATGCATTGGGAAAGCAGGCTTGCTAATGCTTTCAGTGAAATAACTCTAAACCCATCCTTGAACAATGTCGATGAACATTTTAAATGATCTGTGCATTGGAAGATTTATAAACTATGTAAAATTTGCATTCGTTGTGCCTTAACTGTGCCTGCCTGTGCCAATTAACAGACGCAAGAACAATGACGTCAAAGATAGTTCAAAACCTGGGTTCTAAACGATACTCAAAATAGAATTCAAACAAATGATAGAAACGATACGAACGTATGATAAAGACGAAACGAACCAAACGAACGATGCAAACGTTTTCACAAGCTGGACAAATTGCTTATGTTTAACGTTGAAATTCAAACTAAAACTTTGGTTCAAAAATATGAATGTAACACTAGAAAATCACTTTTATCTTTGATTGTGTTGACTTTCTGTGAAAAATACCTATTTGACTTGAATCTGCAACTCATGTGCACCTCGATTTTCAAGACTTTTGTCTCAAAATTTTAACGACAACGGAAAGGATGTCAAAAATTTCAAACTCGTTCACTCCTGTTTTTAGCGTCAATTTCCTGTATGGTGTTTTCATTTTGTTTTCAAGTGAAAGTAAGTAGATATTCTGGGATTTTCTCATTAGGAGATAAATGCACATATAATTTACTTTCATTTGATGTCATCAGATTGTTATTAAGCTGTCCTTAAATTTTATACTCCACTGTGTTTTTTAGCGTTACATATTTTGTAACGGCTCTGTACACCAACACCATGCGCATGACCAATTCTGAACCCCTAAAAATAAAAATTTCCAGAGAGCTTCCTGGAGGCGGGGGGAGGGGGGAAGTGCCCTCAAACCCCCCAAGTTGCTCGTGCCTTTGGTGCTTGGTTAACTTTCTGTTTCCTGTGTACTCAATGAAAAATGCACACTTAAATGCCCCTGTTAGGTCAGCAAAACGTTATTATGTGGCAGATAATTATTTGCTTATAAGTGAATGTTTTGGAAATTTTAGATATTGTAAGAAACTTAATGCCCTGTATTCTGGTTGCCAAATTTCAGAATTGAGATTAGTGTTTAGTATTTAGTGTTGAGAGCGACTTTGAAAGAAATACACTCTTCATCAGTTGAATGTGAAGGCCATGTTATTTTGTACATTGTATCACATTTAAATATATTGAGAATAGTGGCTTCTGTCTCCTGACATGCAAACAATGTAATTATGGAGTGTTCAGGTCATGTTTTTGATAGATCCCATTTGACGTTGCAATCAAAATTCATGAGTACATTAAAGGTGAAAACTGATTAAACCGACTTAAGCAAATCTTGAGGTGTTTTTTGGTCTCACTTTGTAAGATTGCTCTGAAAGCTTCTGAAAAGTTAGACTATCATACTTAAACACCTGATGACATGGTGGTGACCAGCTTAAGCCAGTAACCACAAAAAGGTATCAAATGGTGTATGTTTGTATGTGCATTGAATTTGCTATGTACACTGTCTGAAAGTTGTGTTTCATCCAAGAACTTTCTTTGACTTTGACTAATACTATTACAAAATCCAGTTTGAATAAATAAGTAAGCTTAATAGTTTGTTTTCAACTTGATTAAATGTGTCTTATTCCCACAACCCTAAACTAACTCCTAAAGTAACTTTTTCGGTAATTGAAATTTTAAAACAAGTCAAAAATTTATTTGCCCCATTGATGACTCAATTGACTCATCTGAATCCAATTTATACTTAACTCTCTATAATACCTATAACTGTCAAATCACATAACTCAGTAAGTTTCCTCCACTCCCTAGACCAGGGTGCAAAAAAAGGCTGTCAGATAGCCCGAGACTAGTGAAACGATTGGTCTGGCTAGCGCCTTCTTATCACAGGTCGCCTGACGGGCAAGCATGAAGTAGACATGACTGAAGCAATGTTGGTTGTTTTTTCTTTTTTTTTCTAATGGCAAACTTCAGACATTGCGTTTAGCAGACAGTTCATGAGAGAAAGTGAAACAAAACAAATCTTTTTTAAAATGTAACATTTACATGACCAAAATCAATGAAAATGGTAATTTTTTCCCAACCACATGCCCAGACAGTGCCAAGGCAGTGCGAGACAACAACTTGCCATAACAAGGTTATCACATATTTTCATTGTTATCTGTGTAGTTACAGTCTGTAATAGTTTGCTTATGTTAGCACAGTCGATTCAATGCCATTTGTCTAATTGTCTTTGAAGCATATGTAACCATGGATAGAAAGGAGCACTGGAGCAGTAGCCAAGATTTCATTTGGTTATTTATAATACAACTCAACAATGTGTTTCACGTACACCAGGAGTAGTCAATCGATATCGGAAATCAATCGATTCAATCAATATCAATCAATATCAATCGCTGATTCCTATCGATTGATATCAGCAATTGATAACAATCAATGACTCACAGAAAAATTTCTTTAATGATTGCTATCGATTGGCAAAAATAGATAACAATCGATAGTTCCTGTCTTCAAGAGCTTCGATTGTTATTGATTTTAAAAAAATCGACAATAACCTCCCGGACTATTCAAAGATGGCTTTGTTATTGTGTAAAATAATACCTGGAACAACATGAGACATTCATCTTCAGCATGCTACTAGATTACATTTTCCTTTTGGTCTACTCCGAGATCTATTCATATGTTTGTTTCCTAATGCAAATAATTAGAAGACTGACTCTGTTGCTTATTTTGCTTCATCTTAATGCCGGCGCTACAATGAGACGGGGGTTTTTTCGCTACTACTCTGGGCTGAGCTTCTTCCGGTGTTGTTAACTAGCAAAGAAAGATGTAAAGACCAAAATGTTTCTGCCTGTTGTTTCCATTCTTGTTATTTGTCAGTGATTGTAAAAGATACCCAGGCTATGATAAATTGACTCAATAAAACCATTATAGACAAATTTTGTGAAGCATTTTATCAGTGTAACTTGTAAAAGGACAAAAATAATTTCCGATACCAATCAATGAGTCAATAGCCATCAATTACTATCAGCAATCAATAACAATCGATAACTCACAACTTTTTTTCTTTATTGATTTTTATTGATTGCTATATCAGTTTATTGATTGACTACGCCTGGTGTACATGAAACGTGTGACAAATTAAAAACATTAAGGTATAAAATGAATTACTATCATTTACAAACTACAGAGACAAAGCATATGACTTTATCGATGTACTCCCTTTCCTGAAAGAAAAATTTCAACGATATTTGGCAAACAGGTGTTTTGAAAAACATGTTGCATGATGGCTTTACTTTCCTGCTATAACTGCATGTGTAAAGTAATTTGATATGTTGTTTTGACTATGCATAAATTAAAACTTCAACTGGGTTATTTAAAAGAGCTTATATTTACAGTACTTTCTTAGACTCTCGTATGAAAACTTCAATCTTTGAATGAAGAAAATGTCAGCTGCTATGCCATTTGGGAGTGAAGCTCTTCTAAATCTGTAGTTAGTTCATTTTACTCATTTTTAACATGACATGAGTTTACGTCTAGAATTTTCCACAGTCATTTTTTAGAAAATTAAATCTCAGAGCCTTACCCCTGCGAAATAAATTCCCAGTAGTCTGGGAATTCCTAGGAATTCCTAGGAATTCTTAGGAATTCCAAGTTATTCCAAGACATGCAAATTATGCTTTATCCAAGACCTTGGAATTTCTGGGAATATTTGGGAATAGTGGAAGTATGACTGGGAATTATTGGGAATTCCTAGGAATTCCAAGTTATTCCAAGCCATGCAAATTATGCTTAATCCAAGACCTTGGAATTTCTGGGAATATTTGGGAATAGTGAAAAGTATGACTGGGAATTTTTGGGAACAGCTAAAACACATGAAATATTGTGTTTGAAATTTCTATAAATTTCCCAAAATGTCAAAATTAAAGATGAACTCAGTGCATGAATCAGTTTCTGTGAATTAGTAAAAATCAACAGGATCGTTTCCCTGGAGTTCCATACCTTTTTATTGTTGTCAAGCTCCAAGGTAATTATTTCCAAACAAATGTTACTATATTAATTCCAGTT
Organism: Orbicella franksi; assembly: GCF_964199315.1. Lineage (NCBI taxonomy): Eukaryota > Metazoa > Cnidaria > Anthozoa > Scleractinia > Merulinidae > Orbicella > Orbicella franksi. Next base: position 32,695,000 of record NC_138145.1, on the reverse strand, counting down.
TAAGTCTGACAACTCAACATAAAACTATAGCACTCATAACATTGCTTTTTAGATCCAACCTGATTTGTTAGTGTATATGTGCCCGTATGGACCCTTAAATCAAACACCCAGAGTTTAACTGATAGAAAAATGGATGCTCTCAGATCTGATAAATAGATTAGGCAAAAAATTCCTGTCAGCATAAATGTATATATATTATTTACAATTTCAATAAAACCAAAAGTAGATATATGCATGTATATATTTAATATAATTGTAGATTCACACACATACCCATCACAGCCCACTGTTGAACAATTTTTGACTTGATCCGTTATGACTTTAGGAAAAAGAGGAAGACATCTCTCACAGATGTCAGAAATGAAAAGGTCAGTTTCCACACACTTGCTGTAAATTTGCAAAACTGTACTGTGACATTCTCTGGACAAATTACCCGTAGTTTCATTAAAACAAGGATATCTTTAGCAGCCTCTCATTGTCATACAATGTCTTGAAATTAAGGCCAGAATAGCCATACAGGCATATTCTTTGGCAGAAAATGTTCTTTTCTTGTGAACAATTAGTTTCACTTTCATCAGGGGAGTCCAGTGAATGGCCATCAGTGTCAGAGTTCTCAATTTCTTCAGAGGAGTCAGAACTAGAAACTTCAACATCATTATCTGAATCACTGTCTGTGGACAAATCTGAGTTGTTGTGTGTATTACATCAATTGGTATTTCTGTGGTCTTTTCAGGTACAGTGTATAGGCAACTCAATTTCATCAAATGCTTCTGTGAAGCTTCAATTCTTGCATAAAGGTTGACTCCATAGTCCATCAAAGCCATCCACAACATTTCTGTCAACAGCCATCTCACTCAGGCGAGCCGAAAACTCTGAGGTGTTCTGTTCATGGTGCTGGAAATGATCTCCAGGAAAAAGTGATGCAAGAGAGGGAGATGACATCAACTGGCCTGGGAGCTAGACTGCTTTAAGCAATTTATGTGGTCAAATCTTGTAGATTTTGGTATGGGTATAGTGGGATCATCAATATGTTTCTTGTATTTCCTTGTCCTCGCGGTCACTTTAATTCATGACACAACAAAATCAAAAGAATAAAAAAGATTATGAGTCAGTGGGAAACAAATAAATAACTGACATAAATAAATGACAAATAAAAAAAACCTACATCTTGATGTATTGAAAAGACTATAGATCTCATATAATGTTAATCCTTATAAATAATTCAAAGGAAAAAATGATAAGCATTGCAAATTTCTACTTGCTGCATCATGCTGACTGGGTGTTGAAACACGTGGGCTCTCAAAATAGATTTGGTGGACTTACAACAAGCTTAAGCTTATTTTGCAGAATTTATCTCGTTTTCTCAGGTCGATCTGAAACCTTTTAGGTGAATTTCGGCTTTTGGGGTTTTTAAAGAGCACACAATGCATTGCTTAGTTTGATTTATTTAGAATTATAGCTTATCATAACAGAAAATCCCTATAAAATTGGATTCCTTACCTTTGCAGTGAACTTGATTTAAGTGCCTCACGATCCTTTGTTATCTTGACAACCGTCGGGAACAGATCAACTAGTTAAAGTACGTTCCAGTTTCCTCGATTTCTTCGTAAAAAGTTTGTGTAGTTTTTTCCTTTTGAAGCAAGACCCATCTTTCAAAAGACCACCAACACAGCGTGGAAAGGGAAGCAGAGTTACTATGGAAAGCGACTGGTCTGGCAACCTTGTTGCCAGTCTCTCTCTCCTTCTTCTCCAGTTTCCATTCTCTCCTCAACTGATCAACTGAACCAATCACAGCACGCGAATTTTCACGTGACTATCCTCGTGACTGAGCGTGACAAAGATCGCATTAGTCATTCTCTTTTGGCGCCCATCTTTGAATTTAGCATTAACGGTTGATCGCTCGTGCGTATTAGTAGATTTCACTTCCAAAATTATATCAAAATGGTTTTTTCTGCGGTCCTGTGACTAGAAGAAAACAGCGTGAGTGTCATTAATGAGAAACATGTTATTCTTGGCGAAGATTTGGAGCTAAAAGAAAGTCTTACTGTGGATGTTTCAACAGGGAAAAATTCAAAGGGCAGATTAGCTGTATACAAAATTATTTGGTGAGTAATCAAATTCAAGTGACCCTATATTATACAAAGTAACTTCTTTTATTTAGACAAAAGCTTTTGAATGAACTTTGTCATCACGAATCATACACGAGTGGGTCACTCAGTCATGGCATGAAATGAATTCTGGCTAAAGCAAGGTTGAAACAATTTAGGTTGCCCAGAGGGCATGCCTAAACAATTTGATTTGCGAATAACAAGTCGTTTCTCTCGCCACACTTGTTCAAACGAAACAAATATAGCAGTTCTCGCTGATCCCAGTCAAAGTTCTTGACAAAAACTCCAACGAGGCAGCCACAGTCTGCATGAGTTTGATATGTCTCCTGTGTGTTTCAGCCTGACTGTATGGCAATCCATGTTGATCTTCAATTTTGTCCATCCGTATATTCTTTTGCGTTTACTCTATTATTTCAATGTTCCTTTAATGTTTTAAGTGTCTTTTTTAATATTTCTAATGTCTAAATTTGGCTAAAAACCGTGATATATATCCTCCAATTCGAGAGTTGTTGATACACTTATAGAAGAAGGAAAACCTTGATTTAGTCTACTGTAAGCTCAAGATTTATGTAACATATTTATCAATAGTATACAAGCACCTTCACAATTATCAAGTCTTCTCTTTTAACATTTCCACCAGCTTACAGTCAGGCCTTAATTAGCTGCATGTATTAAACTGTGAGCACATAAATATTTGGATCTTAGTCTTACAGTACCTCATACATCTATCGCAGTGTAATGTATTTTTTTAAATTTTGTTTTAGGTGTCATACAACAAAGATGAAGATGAAGAGGCTAGCTGCAGAATCAACAGAAATAACTGAACAGCAGCTAAGTTTGCCTAAACTCAGCCTTTTTTTAATTTTAAGGAATGTCTCAGTTTTGTTCTTGTCATTGATTCCTTACAATCATGAAAATCCAGATATGTTCCACACAATAACAATAATTTAAGGTAAAATCTTGCGTATGGAAAATTGTTGGATTTGTAAACTAAAAAAGTAAATTATCTGAAAAAGTTCTCTTTTTATCAAACATGTAAAAGTTTGACCTTCATATCTGTTTTCAGTTTTACTTTTGATTCTTGATGTAATGAAAAAGAAACAGGATGATTATTCTTATGTTTAAATTCATGAGAGCCAATGTAATAAACCATTCATTTAAAACCTGTTTGATGTGATATCAGTGACTTTATTTGTTATTTTAATGCTAGGCATTTATCATCAAAATTTTGTCTGGCCTACAAATGATACAAAATTCCCAGTTTTTCTCAGATTTTCCCAAAAATTCCAACCTATTCTCAAAAAATCCTACAAATTCCAAGTTATTCTCAGAAATTCCTAGGAATTTTTGGGAATTTTAAGGAATTTTCAGGGTGAGTATATTTCAGTTGGAATTCCTAGGAATTCCTAGGAATTCCAAGTCAGCTCTATGTAAACTTGGAATTCCTTGGAATTCCTAGGAATTCCGAGTCCGAATTACCGTGAAAATTCACACCTTAGATTCCTAGGAATTCCTAGGAATTCTTAGGAATTCCTAGGAATTTTTTCCTAGGAATTCTTAGGAAATTCCTAGGAATTCCTAGGAATTCTTAAAGTCATCTCACAAGGGTAATCTTTCATTACCCAGTAGCTTTGATCCCAACCTAGTAAATATCCCCATAAATAATGTACAATAAAATAGCGTACATTGTGTGACCAAATAAAAGTTCACAATTGTTTGCGAAAAAATGTGCCGCCTTGCATCGTCTACAATATAAGCATGAATAGCTGAGGCTAAATTTTATTGCAGTACCTAGGAAATTAAAATAAATGACCTAAGTCTAGTTATTTATGGATATGGAATTTCCAAGGGGTAGGGGACCCAAGTAGAAAAGTCATGGAAATTCCAGGGAATGCGGGGAGTATTGTGAAGCCCCCTGGAACAGAAAATCCTGTGGGGTGGGGGTGCTTCTAGATGTTTTATTGTCTAAGGTTTAATTCAAACGGGAAATCAAAGAGAATTAATTAGTTCATATAAGCTCCATATTACTGATTAACATTATTTTTGCATACTAAATTGATTTAATTATCCTTAGCAAATAAAATAATTTCGCTAGCTCCACAGAGATTTGAGCTACTAAGATGAAATTACAGCTTGCTCGAAGGGTAAGCAGAGTTTTTGAGTTTCATCTCACCCTGTAGACATATTGACTTTATAACGTTATAAAAAAAAATTGTGGGTTGGTTTGAAATTGAGAAATACTTAGCTAACTTACAACTTATCATCATCCTAAGTTTACCTACTGATCATACATGATGATTCAAATAAAAGAAACTCAACCTGTTTGCCAAGTAAATCTCTGAAACATCTTTGTCCTTAGTTGTTCCTCGTCTCTTTAACTGCTCCTCAATTTCCTTTCAAAAATGAAACAAAATATCAGATGAGGAGATAATTATTTTTAGAAAAAACACACATTATCTTAGGGGTGATAGCCTGCGAATGCAGACATATTTCCGGCTGTCACTTGGTTACACCAAAACATAACGTCTGCAAACCAGAGCCAGAAAACGATTTATGTGACGTAGGAATTCTAAGTCAATCATAGTTTAGCTCAAATAACCCCAGAACTACTGCGCGACTCTGCGTGAGGTATTCGCTGCGAGGGGCACTCGAGTTTCATTCTATCACGGAATCTGATCGGCCAAGGAGAAACAAAAGTCATTACATCACAGAAATCGTTTCCTGGCTCGGGTTCACAGAGGTTATTTTTCAGCAGAACCAAGTGACAGCCGAAAATATGTCTGCGTTCCCAGGCTATAGGTGTGATTACATGGTGAATTTCAGCCCAGGCTGAAATTTTAGTGTTGTTAGAGGGGCTGAGATTTCAGTCCAGTTTCTGAAACAAATCCTTGTGAAATGAAATGGTCAATTCCCTCTATAAGATGCACCTTCAGGGAATCATGGTAGTTGTATTCAACATCTTGGGCTGGATATCTGGTTTGATGAATACAACTCCCTAAACAACTCACTAAACTAACATGTTTTACTTGTAATTATATTGGCAATTTAGCCCATGCTGAGATTCAGCTTGAGTTTCAGCCCTCTCTGAGATACCAGGCTAGAATTTTCAGCCCAGGTAAACAGTCTAAAAATTGAAAAGCTCCAAAAAAGCCCATGTAATCGGAATGAAATTTTGCCCCGGGTTGAAAATTAACTTGGGCATGCACAGTTTTTAAGTGGAATAAAGGTGATAACATTGAGATTGTTATGCAATGTCTAACTAATTTCAAAGATAAAACGGAATACAGCAACCATTACTTAAACTTAAATGCAGACAAGGTAAAGCAGTATGAAGCTGTTGGGAAGCCATGGCTCAGATACACGAAGACGAACCGACTCTTCAGATTCTATGCAAGTAACTCTCTCTGGCTGACGTGTATGTTACCAAAGACAGGTTTCATTTACGTTGCATCATCTTGTAAGCTACCACCATCCCAAAAAGTTGAAAATTGAGCGCTAAAAACAAAAGGCTAAACAAAACAAAAGACCTATCACGTTCAACAGACCAGACTTATAACATCATTGACTGACAAACATTATTCACTTGACTCTGAAGATGACTTCCGCTCAGGTTGTCGCAACGTCACTCACCAACAACAGTTCTTTTCAGAACTACCCTCACCCGGACGATCACACTATACGAACTAATGATACTCCTGGGTTTAAACCATAATTACTATGAAAAGGCTAAATTGCGAGAGAAGCGTTGCGACCATTTTCACAAATATTCGTCTTGACTCTCAGCTGACTTTGGTCCTCAAGACAATATTTCGTCCCGGGCTGAAATTCGTCATGAAATGACCCTCTCAGCTCAGGTAGCAGCACTTGCCTTTTCGCTGTCCGCCATCGGAATATTCTTCTCGAAGTCACCAGATGTCAGTTACCGACAGTCACCATAACTACACAGACCAGCAACCTCGTCCCCAGGGCCTTCTCTACTTTTCAAAATATGAGTTTTGGGTACCCCCATAGATAAATCTTCGTGGATCACTATCATCAACAGAGCTCATCTAGTTTATGTTAAGATCTTTTGAAGATCTGAAATAGACAGTTTGTTTGTGGAGATACTGCTGCGCAAAGTGTAGAGGAATGAAGGTCGTTAGCCAAGATGTAAGTGTGCACTGAATATTACTGAATATTCGCGGCACATGTCATAATAGCTAATGAAATTTGCTTTAGTTTTGTTGCATCACAGTCATATTATGTCTTACTCTAGATTTAGCAATTTTTCAGTATCAAATTTTGTCCTTTAACGGTGTACTTTTCCGTAGCAAAGAAAATATTTGAAATAGGTTTCAGTACGGACAGTGCCAACAGATTTATCTATTCGAGATCGCGTAAAGGGTTTTCTCTGACAGTTCTTAAAGTATCTCACATTTGTAAACACGTCTAGTCGTTGCTTTGATTGGCTTGTCACAACAGTGCTCCGTTGGCGACCTGGACAAAAATCTTCCCAGGGGACCGTGGAGCAAAGTCCCTGGCTTGTCGAGAACTGTGCGCTCCCTTCCCCTGGTCAGGGTCAATTTGTTAGCCCGGCATTCCGCTCGGGTTTCGAATGTGTCCACGAATGGTGCCGGCAGCATGATCACTGATTCCGGATGGTTAGCTTTCTTCGATTCAGAGCTTTGTATCGTGCGCTGTGGAGATGAATTTGGCTTGGAATTTAACTGCAAGGGAGCGCTTAAACCTGTACTATGATTCTGCGGAGGAACTGGGGCGGCTGGCGGGATTTCAGTGTTTTTTTTCGCTTCGAGCGGGGGCCAGTCCAGAATCGAGTGTGTAGCCTTTACTCTTTCTTAGTAAAGGAAACCTATTAAGCGATAACTCGCTTAAAAGGCTTCGGATCGAGCTGAGAAGCGAGATGACAATAGAAAAGACAACAAGGCATTGAAGTGAGTCATTTTTATTGCAAAAATACCAAAATTTCAGCTATAATGTCGATTACCGTTTTTCCCCTTACAAACCTTTATAAATTCAAACCGTTGTAACACAACACCACCACATACTGCAAGGCGAAGGTCACGTTTCGCGTAACCAAACTCGGTCTTTATGTAATAGTAGATGTCGGCGGTAACCGTGTCACGTTTCGCGCGCTGAACGTTCGTGTAAAGATTAAAAAAAAAAAAAGAAAACTCCTCGCATTGTGAGCTTGGGCCACCTCTGGGCAAAACGACTCGTTGGCGAAACGACCGGATATACCACCAATACCATATACTGCCCAAAGAGAAGGTTGGCCCAAACTAATAATAAAGTTAATTAAGGCAAGTAAGTAGGACTTGCATACACATAGGGAACATTTGGCGGTTTAGCCAGAGGTTCTGAAATCAAAATGACTGAGTTCAGTGGAGCACGAATGTAACGTTGATAACAGTCCGAGGACCAGCGCCCGATGGTTTGATGAGATGGTCTGGAATGCCAGCGTTGCCAGCGGAAGTGGCGCCCCCAATTCTGAAGCTGTGTCCACCGAAGAGGGTGGGGTCGATTCCCAGCAGGCGAAGACGTGAAGAAGAGAATGATAAGAGACATGGGCGAGTTAGGGGGGAGCCGTCTTGTAGTGCGAACAGAGGGGTGGTATTGTAGTCGTGTGAGCTTGGATTATAATGGCGTATTAGCGTTTGAAGGCAGCAGACTGGGCAGATGTCGCTTTTGCTGTATCCAAAGAAGAGAGTGTGCGATCTCCGAAACTGATCCGTCTTGGAAGTTTTAAGCCTGAGGGCGATAAACTCGGTACCATCGGGCGAGGTACGAAATTGAACATCAGCACGAGTAAGGTGCCGATCTGGACGGAAATCTTTTGGGTGTAAGACGGTAAACTCGCTACACCTGAGCAGGAAAAAATGCGCGGTGACCATGGCGGACCACTTTACGTAATCGTCATGAGAGCTGAGGGAAATGAATTGCTTCATGTCGCCGAGCAGTTCGATGGTGATGGCTAGCTTTTGCTTTGCTGTGATCCCGTGTAATCTGTTTATTCCTCGGACAGTCTGACGAAGTTGCAGTGTGTCGTCGAGTGGGTTGGAATAGCCGTGGGCAATATGAAGGGCGCGTATGGCAGAGAGATACACGGGTATAGATTGCGGTTGAATTCTGCTCGCTAACTCGGTGATGAAAAGCATCAGCGTCTGCTCGGAGGCTGGGAACGGAGAAAGGTCCAGCCGGGAACAAAAGGCGAGGTACTGGCGTTGAGGGGCGCTGTAAATTCGTTGCGTGGAGTCGGCGAGGCCGTGGGTGAAATACTGCCTTGCTTTCACTTGAAGTGTTTCCACTTGATGACTGGGATGGGTGTAGGATGTTGGTCTGCCTGTGGTACGAGGTGATGAAACCTGTTGAGCTGGAAGCGAGATAAAGCGTCAGCAATACAATTCTGGGAGCCTGGGATGTGCACGGCCGAAATCTCAATAAAGTTATTCGCACACACGAAGAACATGTAGCGTAGGAGGGCCATTATGTGTGGGCATTATGTGTACAGCTCTTTGAAGGCAATAGAAAGGCGAATAGGGACCCGGCCTGCATTAAACGTACTACAGAACCAGGCACCATTAAAAAACGCGCCAAAGGAGTGTTCGCAGGCGTCAGTGAACAGGTGACAAGATAGGTTGGTGGACCAGAAATCATCGTAGAAGAGCGACTTGCCATTCCACTGAGGAAGGAAGGTAGACCACCAACGGATGCTCTGTTTGCTCTGACGGATGAGACGTATGTGGTGTGACGGAGAGCGGGGCTTGCTGAGAAGATCGACAAGACGACGCATGAAAGTGCGACCCGGGCGACACACAGTGCAAATAAAGTTCAGGGTGCCGAGAAGCGATTGAAGCTGGCGTTTAGTGCAATGAGACCGACCCTCCCATGCAGCCAGGAGAGCAAGGGTATCATTTAGACGTGATGCCTAGATCCGTGTCTCTTGACGAATGGAGTCGATTTCTATGCCCAGTAGGGTAAGGCAAGTCGACGGGTGCACAAGTTTAGAAGGGCTAAGGGTAAAGCCGAGGTCAACGCAAGTTTATGTCATAATGTCCAGGTTTCGAGCACACGGTGAGGTGGCGGAGTCGCATGTAAAAAAGTCATCCATATAGTTCCAGACAGGATCCGCCCCTCGGTCGTGCATAATGAAATTGAGGGCGTCAGCATAGCGGAGAAATTGAGCGGGTGCACTGCGAGCGCCAAACGGGAAGAATAGGTTGACAAAATAGCCGGTTCTCAGTTCACCATTGACGTAGATTGGCCAGGTGGAGCCGAGGAGTCAGTCCTCTGGGCGGACCAAGATATGCCGGTAGGCATCCGATAAATCCAGTGTAGCCATCATCGCTCCGTGGCCAGCTTGCATGAGGGGAGAGATGGCCCGATCGAGAGTGTCATATTGGCAACGGAAACGTTCCGCTAGGATAAAATCGTTCACAGAATGGCCCCGTGGCCACGAGAGGTCGTGGATGACCCGGCATTTCAGTGGATTCGAGCGCTTTTTGGGTACCGCGCCCATCGATATCGGCGATCCGACAAAGTTGCGAGTTGGAGGAGAAAGGAATGGACCGGCCATGCGATTGAGGTCGAGTTCCCGGTGTAATTCTTTGATAATGTGCTCGCTGGCGTCCAGCCCAGTGGGGTGATTCGGGTAGGATTGAAATATTGTCGGTCCACTGTAGCCAAGTTGTACCCCGTGCGTGATGTCGTGAAGCAGCGCCTCGACGAAGGCGTTGTCCGGATGGTTGACGAGTGCTGCACTCAACTTGGCTCCAGAGAATGGGCACCAGGGCTCAGGCAGATTGTAGACTAGTCGGTATTTGGATAAAGTACTTCTCACAGAAATCAAGAAGCATTTCTTAGTAAAAGCTGGTAACAAGAGTTTTCTGAAGTAATCTGACGTGCTGAAAACGAAAATGCTTGTTACCAAAGTTCATTTTGTGATCTTCAGTCTGAAAATGGCGTCCGAAAATTGACATTTACAATGACGTCATCGCAATGATAAATGTTTAGAAAAGGGGAAACCACTGAATTCAATGTCACAAATTTGGATTTTCTAGAACCAGTTCAGTTATGATATGTTACATGCTTCGTATTTTAAGGAATGTAAGACTAGCCTGTCTCGTGGGCTAATGTATGACGTCATTTATGTTTTCATAATATCGTCACACACAGGAAAACATGTCCTTTTCAACTAGCTGAGTTAAAACAGAAAAGTGTGTCATATGCACTATTATTTTGGGTTCAATGGTGCTTTCTTTCAATGAAGTTGATCTGTACGGGTCTGCAAATGATCCCAGGACCGCAAATTATTCCCAAATTGAACCGCAAATGATCCAGGACCGGAAACGATCCCCATATTGGACCAATGATTCCGATCAAAAAATAGGGAATGGCATGGATGGTGGAATGGTGTGGATAGGGAATTGGCGTACGTCACTACCGATGTTTTTATTAAAGCCATCTTATAATTATACTGTCTTACAACTTGCTCTTTTCTTCATACTTTCGACTAAATTTTGTTGCTAACTACGATGTTATGAATATCACCACTCAATCATCAAAACACGACTTGGCTTGCATTTCTTTGCAATTCTCAGTAAAATTATGATCGGTGCAACATACGCTACATATCTTCCTTTGTTAAACATCGATGTTTCGGTGTTATAGTTAAATCACATTTTATCAGCCATTAACGCCACTCGTCTAAAGTTTTAAACTAAAATCTAACCATGAAGCAACTATTCCAGAAGACGCTGTCACCTGAGCAGACCCACAAGCCTACAACGCTTTATCACTCTGTAAAACACCTAGTATGTAGCACTGGAAATTTGAACAAATTTATTTTGTAATTTTTCCTTGGTCGTATTCTGGCTTTAACTCCTCGGAAATGACTACTTGAGTATTCTAAGAAGCCAAAATGCCAACCTATAGTTATGAAGTTCAGCTTCATGACCAAGCAAGGCCAAGGCTTGCACTTCGTTTTGACAATTAGCTGTTTGATAGATGTTTGATACTATCGCCACCGGGATTTCGCGAATGTTTACAAGTATGTGTTTTTCTAAGACTTCTAATTCAATAGATCGTCTTCACGTGACGTGTTTATATCCTCATCAGGCACAAGAGGCGGTATATTTATATCTGTTTACAATTAGCGTGCTTCGTTCGGACTCCAGAGCATTTTGAATTTCAGGGTCATGGAGGTTGCGTGACACAAGGCTACGATCGAATTTGGTGAAAAATATATACTTCTCTCATGATTTTGAGCCTTTTTAGAAGTTAGAGCATTAGGAAAAGTGATTATATAAATGCTTTTTTGTTTAGTACTGATAATCAGTCGCCTAGAAAGCCAAAGTAAGTTCCAGAAGTTTACACTATATTCCGGTCGCCATATTGGTGTACCACGGATGTACACCAACATGGCGTTTTCTTACTGGGCTCTGTAAATTTATGGGAAACATTTACGACGAATATCTGAAGTTTGGGGAAACGCGCAGGCCTAAAACTTGGAGAAGTGTCTTATTTAGTTATCTTCTATAGCGTACATCACAATTTCTTAATTTAGTTTTTTCCATTGTTTGGTTTTCGATTTATTATTTTCTTTTATTGCGTGACAGTGAAAACGATCTGTACCCTTCGAAGAACAACACAGCAGCTGTGGAATATTTTTTGTAAAATGATAAAACATGTTTTTTCGTTCATAATTTTTGTACATGTTGTCACCTTCCTCCGATATAAATCCATGCCATTCCTTATTTTTTGATCGGGATCATTTGCGGTCCAATATGAGGATCCTTTCCGGTCCGGGATCATTTGCGGTCCTGGGATCATTTGCGGACCCGTACAGATCGCTACGCATTTCAATGTGAAAACAGAAAGGCGTCCACGGTCGCGCTCCCCTAATTTCGATCTCACTGTCTGAGTCCAGTCCAGTGGTAAGTACTTCTGGTTACTCAGCTTCGTTGTTTAGTATGCCTTCGCTCGATTTTTGCCAAGTAGAAAGCTGTTCTAAAGCTGTGAAATGTTGGAAAGGATCCAGTTGTGACCCTAAAGAGAGCTTCGGAAGTTGACATGAAGCTGTGCATCTTCTGTCAGAAGCGTAATAAGCCAAAGGACGATGTAAGAGAAGCTACAAGCTACAGCAAAAATTTTGTTTACAAAGCGACTACTAAACGAAGAAAGTACAGGGACGTAGCGAACAGAGAGGTTATCGATCGTCTGGTTGATTTACTTGGAAGAAGTGACGATACTTCTATTGTTTTACGTTTGGAAACCGTATGAAAGGATCAGGCTTGGTCGAAGAATGGGTCGGGAGTGGACTGCTTGGGCCAAATGCAACCGAACATGTCATGAATGGAAACGCCTACAAGAGAGCTATGCGTGCCCACAAGATTACTCTGCAGTCATTGTGGCAGCTGCTGATGCCTTTTCTGTTAGAATTCCGCCAGAAATCGTACTCAGATCTCTTCCAAGAAGTATCTGCTCTTGCTTGCTCTCCCGAAAATGCTGCAGAACTGATAACATCCCTGAAGTCACCATGAGTGAAAAAGATGCTCGACGAATTCGTCGCACAAAGATCCGACGAATATGTCAACTTCAAGTTTTGGTGGAACTACATGGAAATGGTATCTGTTCTCCTCATGTTCACTCGGGCTCAGAGAGAGGGGATACGAGACCTGCACTTGCACAGTTTCCGCCAGATGTTGCCATATTTTTTTCAGATATGACCATCTGAATTATGCAAGATGGGGATCAGTGTACATTGCAGAGATGGAGCAGTTGCCAAAGGAAGTCTTTAGAAGAGATCAAAAAGGGGAACTTCGTTGTCAAATGGAATGAGAGCAGGTTCAACCAGGTCAGTCCCGATCACAGACTTGAATGGCTAAACAGGATAGGGAAAAGAGGTGGAGGAATCGTGGGCATAACCAAGACGTCATCAACATTGAATGGCTGGACGGGATAGGGAAAAGAGGTGGAGGAATCGTGGGCATAACCTAGACGTCATCAGCATTGAGTAGGTGGGCTCTGTCCTATAACCTAAGGTCACAGATAGCTGAAAATACACACACGATGTTTGGATTGCACCAAGAAGACAAGTTTTCTCATAATGAATCTACTCCCGGAAGGAAAGATCGTGACAAGAAGGATGAATGTTCATTGCTCACCATTCTCCAGCAGTTCAAGGTATTTTCACCACCAGAACATCCAACCTGTCCTTATACCATTGCCACTAAAGATCTTGTCACTGATGAAATTCAAGTCTCGCTGTTAAATGCCAAAGAGCTTGGTCGGCAACAAATTAAAGAATTCGTGGAGCAAAGGTTGCCAAAGGTTGCTCAACAGCAGCAAGATAGATCATCAGAAGTGAGATTCTGCGACACGATGCACAAGAATAACGCTCCAACTATTGACAACTTGTATCAAGTTGTAAAGAGCAGCAAAGAGAAGAACAAAACCACAATTTTAAGAGCCGACCGAAATGTCCTTCAACGCCTTATTATTGCTTATGAAGCGGGGCTCAAAGTTGATCTCCACAGTGTGCTAAAATATGAGTTGATGCCTGTACCAGTCGCGTTAGCAGAGATGAATGGCAGTCTCAGAACTGGGCAGACATCTGTCTTAGCAGACTTAATTACAAGTGGAATAAATTGCCCAAGTGAAATAGAGCTTCAAGGCAGCTCAGGTCTATTAATAGATGGTCTGGCATTAGTTTCCGCAATTGGGAGACCATCTGGTGCTCAAACGTTTGGGGACTTTGCAGAGAGCTTTCAAGCAGCAGTTCTTCAAGCTGGATCTCGCTATCAACAAATCCACGTCATATTTGATCGGTATCAAGAAGATTCCATCAAGTCAGGAACGAGAGAAAGACGCACAAAGTTCACTCGCCCTATCTGACGTGCTATTAAAGATGGCAGTGTCCCTCTCCCTCACAGTTGGCCAAACTTCCTTGCATTGCCAGATAACAAGTCAGATCTAGCCAGGTTCCTATCGGAACACGTCATTGTGAACGCACCCCCAGACAAAGTTGTTGTAGCTGCTGAAGGATTTGTAGATGAAAGGGAAGTGCAGTCATCAGAAAGAGCAATCGACCTGTCTGCTCTAAAGGCAACCCACGAGGAAGCAGATACACGTCTGATGGTTCACTGCGTTAACAGCAGTCTTGACAACGTAGTTGTATCGGCAAGGAATACGAATGTCTTGTTGCTTCTTATCGCACATGTCTCCCACATCCCTTGTCCTAACCTGTACATGATGTCTGGAACAGCCACAAAGCGAGAGTATTTGAACATCAGGGCTATCTACGAAAAATCTCTCAGCTGGTTCTGTATCCGCTCTTCTGGCTTTTCAGGCGTTAACGGGTTGCGACACAACGTCCTTCATATGCAACCAGTTAAAGAAATCAGCGTGGAAAGTATTCCTAAAGCAACACACATATCTTTCCTCTCTAGGAGAGGGAGAGCTAACCGAAGAAGAGGTGAAAGAAGTCGAGGAATTTGTTTGTAAAATGTACAAATTGGATAGCATTGGATCAGTTGACGAGGCCCGAGCTATATTGTTCTCGAAGAAAGGCAAGCCAGAGGCACTGCCACCGACAAGTGATGCTTTATCACTACATGTAAAGCGTGTTTGCTATCAGGCAATTGTACGGAAACCAGCTCACTGCTCAGAGCCTCATCTTCCAGATCCTCAAACATTAGGATGGAAGAAGATCGCTGATAACAAACTTCAACCACTCCTAATGACACATGATCCGATTCCGAAAGCCTGCCAGGAAATAATCTCATGCTCATGCCCTACTGGATGTAAAAATCTCCGCTGCAGTTGTAAGAAGGCTAAATTGTTTTGTACCAGTGTTTGTGGGTGCAAATCGAACAATGTCAATATACATTCCTGTAAAAACTCCGACACCAAATGAACTCAGTGATGTATTTCACTATAGAACATGATGTGCGTACCTTTATTGACAACAAAGTCATCAAGTTAAGGTTTTAACAATTAAGTAAATATATGGCTAAATGTGACGTCATTAATGACGTCACATGTTGCTTTGAATGTATTCTGCAACGTAATTGAATTTAACTGGATTTAGGCGGGAGGCAACTTATGTGGTATTCTGAGGTGCAAATATAAAGCAGACGGCTTATTATCTAACTTATTTTGCAAAGTTAATACCACGATCACGTCATTTTCAATGTCATTTTTGTGACGTCATTTTGAGACTGAACATGGCAAAAAAAAATTTGGTGACAAGCATTTTCGTTTTCAGCACGTCAAATTACTTTTAAAAAATTCCTGTTACCAACTTTTACTAAGAAATGCCTCATAACTTTCAAACTCTGTGAAAGTCGTCTGGTCTATTTCTCACAACGCCCTAGTTTTTTTACGTAGCATAGGCAATGAAAGACGACACGCAACTTCTTTTAGTCAGAGATTGTTACTGAAGTTACACCGCTACCGTGCTACGATCAGAGGATCCAAGTTACCGCTATTTCAAGTGTATTTCGCTGTCTCTCTGCTACCTTTTGGTGCGAGTCGTCAACCAAAGTACGTAAGTTCTTCTTGTTGTTGTTATTTGCTAAGTCGCGAATTGTTAGTCTTTTCTTTGTCACGAGAAGATTTCATTTAGTTTATCTAGGGTTTGTTGAAATCGCTTTCACAGCTCTACTATTGCTAAGGCTTATTGTCATATGATTACCAAATTGTGATTCTTTCACGCTATATTTAGCTATTTGCGCGATAGCCGTTGATATCTTCGTTTGCTACGACAAGAATTGTTATCGTCTCAGTTTTATTAGTTTCAAGTATCAATTGTCACGTCTATTTGTTTCACGCTGTGATCTTGTTAGTTTATTATGATTGTTCTATCCTGTTAGATTTGTATTTTATGCCTTATCTAAGTAGGACGTATTCTTAACTATCGCTTTTCAGTTCGAACCTACTACATCTACTTGTACGACTACTACTCCTATTCGTATCTGCTACCACTAGCGATCTACTGGTTTTCGCTACTTCTTCAGTCGCTACCTATTGTGAACTAGATGTATGGACTTGATCTGTCATTAAATCAGTTTGAATCTACCAAGTGGAGTTCGAATATCTCGCACCGCGCTACCCCTGTAGTTGTTTAAGATTTGAGGCAACCTCTAGAATCTTTACAATTACAGTACTTTGCTCTAAGTTGTGCCACACTAAACCGGTAGTTCTCGTCTTTACCTTCTTTCGCCAATACATCATCAAACTCCTCCAGTATCTTCCTAAAAATACTTTCGCTGGTAGTCTTCTTCAGAGCTAAAGTTTTCAGAATAAGGGCCCGAAAGCTCAGATCTCACTTCTCTGCCTTCCAAAGAAGACAAAACGGTAGCAAAAAGGAAGACTTCATTCTCCTTCCACGTGTTCTTTCTAGGTTTCTTTCCTGTTTTCCTTTTCGCAACTTTAGACGCCATGTTTTCCTTCCCAGAACTCAGTGCGCTCTTTCTAGTTCCAGGCTTTTCAGGGCAAAATAAGATGACTTTATCCGTCCTGATGTGAATTCAAGACGAATCATCCGTCTTTGACGGATGTTCCGTCCTCAAAATCCGTCTATATAGACGGATAATCGGACGGATAAAAATAAACGGATTATCCGTCTAAAATGAACACCGTTCCGTTTTCACACTAAGACGGATTATCCGTGCTGGACGGATATCCGTCTCTAGTGTGAAAACAGCCAATGAGTCTCCTCAAAGACTGATTAAATTAATTTGCGCTTTCATTAGGTGCCACGGAGTCTGCAGCAATATTTGAGCACTTTCCTGGTTTCTTTTGTTACAAATTTACAATTTGCGGAGTATTAAAGCCACTAACTTGGGAACTTTTTGGTCTCTCTTACAGACACAATTAAGGCAAGAAATAAACAAGCCGCTAAGGAGAATACATTTGAACCCTGATAAGCATGCTATTGTAGATTGAAAACAGCAGATAATATTTGTTGAACGGACCTGTGTGTAATTCTAAAGGCTACGCAGCCACAGTAACGTTTCACTTTTGCAATAAAAAGGGACAATTGGCGCTACCTGAAATATAACTGCTGTCCTTGGTCACATAACATGACATATAAAATACCACGTGGAAAGATAGTGTATAACACTAACGATGCTAGAACGCATGCGTCTTACATGTTGAGCTCTACCATAAGGAAAACCACTCAACATTTGTGCGTGATTCCGTTTGCAGTGTATCCTCCACCTAATATAGAAGCCAAGAACGCTAACTTATCTACACATGTGTTTAGAGCAAATTAGTTTTGTTCTAAAGAGAATGGTACCACAAGGAGAGCAAGGGTTTACCTGAAACAAATATATAGCTTTGCGAAGTTCATTCCTAACTGACGGCGATGGAAGGTCTTTTACGTAGAGTACACAAGTACCTTTCCCACCCCCACCCCCCCCCCTACCCCACCACTTCCTTGCCTCTACACTAATTAATTAATTGAAATTAAATAATTAAACAAACATTAAAGTTTACACCTTAGTGCCATCGTGGAATAGTGCCTTAGCAGCAGGCACCTCCCATAACCATCCCAATAGTGCACTCTGCACTAACTAGTGAGACAATCTCAGATAGTGTAGAGCGCAATTGATGGCTCTGGTACAGTAGTCCCATAAGTACTCACCCCTGCTTGGTTCTCTTCCGGTTTGTGTCTACCTTGGTAGTCTGCTACGGCTTTTCCCCTTTGCAGTGTGTATTTTTCAAGGTTGTATTTTCATTCAAGGTCCAAAAATTAGGCACAAATTAATTACTACTGGTGTTTTACGTTGATTTTCGTTCATTTTAAATTCAATAATACGCTGAAGCAGCAAACGTGACAATTTAGCTCTTCACGCCAACTTTGTAACTTGATACTTTTGTTCCTCGCAAAAGCATGTAATATGAAACCCTTGTTTTCTCCAAAAAAAACAGAAGATGTCCTTGGCTTTTGGAGATAAATGAAAGAAAGTTAAATATCTGATGTAGTGATGAAGAAACGGAACAGAAACGATGTTGTTTTACTAAAAATGCAAATTTTTACCGATGAACAAGAACTAATTTAATTATCAGATAATCACGAAATGCCACTTTCTTTTTCTGTTGCCACCTTTGTTGTTAACAATAAAACAATTCAAAATTAACACACAACGATATTGATGGCTGAGAAGCATTTCAACGAAAAGTAGTGAAGATAACCAGCGCTACTTGGCCGATATGAATGAGTCTCCTCAAAGACTGATTAAACTAATTTGCGCTTTCATTAGGTGCCACGGTGTCTGCAGCAATATTTGAACATTTTCCTGGTTGCTTTTGTTACAAATTTACAATTTGCGGAGTATTAAAGCCACTAACTTGGGAACTTTTTGGTCTCTCTTACAGACACAATTAAGGCAAGAAATAAACAAGCCGTTCAGGAGAAGCAATACATTTGAACCCTGACAAGAACACTATTGTAGATTGAAAAGACAGATGATATTTGTTGAACTGACCTGTGTGTAATTCTAATTCTAAAACGTTTCACTTTTGCAATAAAAAGGGACAATTGGCGCTACCTGAAAAATAACTACCGTCCTTGGTCACATGACATGACATATAAAATACCACGTGGAAACATAGCGTATAACACTAACGATGCTAGAACGCATGTGTTTTACATGTTGAGCTCTACCATACGGAAAACCACTCAACATTTGTGCGTGATTCCGTATGTAATGTATCCTTCACCTAATATAGAAGCCACGAACGCTAACTAATCTACGCATGCGTTTAGGGCAAATTAGTTTTGTTCTAAGGAGAATGGTACCACAAGGAGAGCAAGGGTTTACCTGAAACAAATATATAGCTTTGCGATGTTCAAAGCTAAGTGACCGCGATGGAATGTGTTTTACGTAGAGTACAAATATACCTTTCCCACCCTACCCCCACTACTTCCTTGCCTCTAGACTAATTAATTAATTGAAATTAAATAATTAAACAAACATTAAAGTTTACACCTTAGCGCCATAGGGCCATAACGTAATAGCGCCTTAGTTCCTTAGCGGCAGGCAGCTCCCATAACCATCCCAATCGTGCACTCTGCTCAAAAAAGGCGATATATTCTTTACTAAATAAAGAGTAGAATATTCATAAAACTTTCAGTACAGTAATGTTTTAACAACTTTTGGCGAATAAACATCATAAGTTGCGTGATTCGAAATTCGGCCGAGCGGTGGTCTGCGTCTGGTCACCGACAAAACAAAACTAGTGAGACAATCTCAGATAGTGCAGAGTGCAATTGATAGCTCTGGCACGGTGGTCCCATAAGTACTCACCCCTGCTCGGTTCACTTCCGGTTTGTGTCTACCTTGGTAGTCTGCTACGGCTTTTCCCCTTTGCAGTGTGTATGTTTCAAGGTTGTATTTTCATTCAAGGTCCAAACATTACGCACAAATTAATTACTACTGGTGCTTTAAGTTGATTTTTGTTCATTTTAAATTCAACAATACGCTGAAGCAGCAAACGTTACAATTTAGCTCTTCACGCCAACTTTGTAACTTGATACTTTTGTTTTCCTCGCAAAGCCATGTAATATGAAACCCCTGTTTTCTCCAAAACATACGGAAGATGTCCTTGTTTTTTGGAGACAAATGAAAGAAAGTTAAATATCTGATGTAGTGATGAAGAAACGGAACAGAGACGATGTTTTACTAAAAATGCAAATTTTTACCGATGAACAAGAACTAATTTAATTATCAGATAGTCACGAAATACCACTTTCTTTTTCTGTTGCCACCTTTGTTGTTAACAATAAAACAATTCAAAATTAACATACAACGATATTGATGGCTGAGAAGCTTTTCAACGAAAAGTATTGAAGATAAACAGCGCTACTTGGCCGATATGAATGAGTCTCCTCAAAGACTGATTAAATTAATTTGAACTTTCATTAGGTGCCACGGCGTCTGCAGCAATATTTGAGCATTTTCCTGGTTTCTTTTGTTACAAATTTACAATTTGCGGAGTATTAAAGCCACTAACTTGAGAACTTTTTGGTCTCTCTTACAGACACAATTAAGGCAAGAAATAAACAAGCCGCTAAGGAGAAGCAATATATTTGAACCCTGACAAGAACACTATTGTAGATTGAAAACAGCAGATGATGTTTGTTGAACCGACCTGTTTGTAATTCTAAAAGCTACGCAGCCACAGTAACGTTTCACTTTTGCAATAAAAAGGGAAAATTGGCGCTACCTGAAAAATAACTGCCGTCCTTGGTCACATGACACGATATATAAAATACTGCGTGTAAAGATAGTGTATAACACTAACAATGCTAGAACGCATGCGTCTTACATGTTGAGCTCTACCATAAGGAAAACCTCTCAACATTTGTGTGTGATTCCGTATGCAATGTATCCTTCACCTAATATAGAAGCCACGAACGCTAACTAATCTACGCATGCGTTTAGGGCAAATTAGTTTTGTTCTAAGGAGAATGGTACCACAAGGAGAGCAAGAGGTTACCTGAAACAAATATATAGCTTTGCGATGTTCAAAGTTAAGCGACGGCGATGGAATGTGTTTTACGTAGAGTACACATCCCTTGCCTTTAGACTAATTAATTAATTGAAATTAATTAATTAAACAAACATTAAAGTTTACACCTTAGCGCCATAGGGCCATAGCGCCATAGCGCCTTAGTTCCTTAGCGGCAGGCAACCCCCATAACCATCCCAATAGTGCACTCTGCACTAAAAACAAGAAGATGTGTTAGATCTTAACCGCACTTCTAAAATTTAACTGTTTTCTTAGCACTAGAGTCGCAACGCATTGCACATTCCAAAGTAATCCTTGATGATTCATTGATTACTGCGGACACCACATCACTTGATCAACACAGACTGTATTTTTGCACCATCAATCATAGCCGTTGTGAAATCTCCGATGACGTAATATTCTTAATCTGGAACTTTCTTCGGGATATGTATGGGCATGAAGATACAAACACTATTGACAACAGCTTTTTTTCTTAAAAGTCACAACTAAATTTAATTGTTTTTTCCCTTGAGTAAAGGGCTAGCAAAGAAGTCACACGAGTCACATAATTCAAGAATTGCGTTATCCACGGCTATCTTTAGTACGGTGGTTATTTCCCTACCAAAGCTTCGATAATACCAAAAGAAAATATAGTTTACCCACAACAAAGAAAACAATATCCGTAAAATTGTCCGTGTATTAATGTTTTAACAGCTTTTGGCGAATAAACATCACACGTTGCGTGACTCAAAATTTGGCCGAGACGAAACTTGGGTCTGGTCACCGACAAAAAAGAAACAAGAACATCTGTTAGATCTTATAACCGCGCTTTTAAAATCTAACTGTTTGCTTACCACTACAGTCGCAACGCAGTGCACATTCCAAAGCAGTCCTTGATGATTCTTTTGTTACTGTAGACATCACATCACTTGATCAACACAAACTCTATTATTGCACCATCAGTCGTAGCCGTTGTGAAATCTCCAATGACGTAATGGTCTTTATTAAATCCATTTTGAAATCACTGGCTATCCTTGCAATCTGATTGGCTCTCAATGGTGCGATTTATTCACGAATCGCACTATTTTTTGCTCTAAATCGCATCTTTTTCTCAGCCATTGAGAATGGGACAGTAAAACAAAACAACAAATCAGATTTCAATATTAGTTTAAAGTAAACAATAAAATTTCAGGAAAATGAAAGGCAAAAAGCCATTGTGTGGAGAATTTAGCAACTAGTATTGCCAAAACTCTGTTGTTATTGTGTTTTTTTTCCAAAAAACTTGACGAATGTAATTAATTTCAGTTTCTAAATGACGATTATCAGCTCCTTCAGGCTGAACACCAACTTTAATGGAAGTTTCCAACTTTCAGTGTCCATTTTGACGAATATTTTGGCGATTTTTCTTCAACATCTGCTCAAAATCCGTATGATACCGAGTCCAGTAAAACATAAACAAACGAAAACCACACAACAACAAATTCAGGGCCATCTCAAGAAGGTAGATGTTTCCAGGTTTCTGGTAGTTTCAAACGAAGCAACAAAAGAGCTCAACTCTGTCGCTGTGAATAAACATAGTCAAAATACGCCCCGCTCCACAAAACAGTGAATGAATGAACGTCTTACGAAGCTGGTGTTAGTCCCGCCATCTTGGAAATATCTTGAAACAAATGGCGCCGCAAGAACTTGACAAGGTCCTGAGTATTGAGTCCTTCGCCGAGGTCACAAAAAGAAACGGAGATGATAACGAGCTGGACTCCCTTAAAATCATGCCATTAAACGGTATGAAAGAAAAAAAACGTACCATCCACCGGGCATCGTGCACTCGAGGGAGTTTCACAACTCAAAAGAAATCCATCGCAGAATTATGCAGGATGCACCTTCAAATTCCTTCTCCAAAGACAATGAAAAGTCTCAGCCTCAACCACAGAAGAAAGAAAGACCTTCCATCATTGATTCAAGCGACGAGAATTGAACTTTTATACCTGAAGCAGACTATTTTCGTTCTGACTTCAAAACCGCTTGTTTCTTTGTCATGCTCGGATGAGTTTTCATCACATGACATCGTTTTGCATACTAAATGAGACGTAAAGGCGTTTCCGGTTCCGCTTTTTTTTTAACAAACCGGCTACTGGAACAATACACCAAAAGTCTAAATATTAAGGCGATAAAATTGTGCGATTTCAAAATGGATCTAATAAAGTGGCAATTGAACTTCATGTCGTGCAATTTTGGTCTGAAATCATACTTGTGATTTCAAATCGAACTCGCGCTGCGCGCTCGTTCGATTTTGAAATCACGCGTATGATTTCAGACCAAATTGCACTCCACTCAGTTCAATTACCATTATTAATCTGAAACTTTCTTCGGGATATGTATGGGCATGAACGATATGAACGTTACGATAAAGGCTATCTCTAAAACGGGGAACGAGGAATCGAGGAATGGGGAACGGGGAACGGTGAATGGGGAATCTCTAAATCGGGGAATCTCTAAAAGGGGGAATCTCTAAAAGGGAGAATCTCTAAAAGGGGGAATCTCTAAAAGGGGGATCTCTAAAAGGGGGAATCTCCAGAAGGGGGACTCTGTAAAAGGGGAATCTCTAAAAGGAGGAATCTCTAAAAGAGGGAATCTCTAAAAGGGGGAATCTGTAAGTTTTTTTACACTCCTCACTCCTGATATTACTCTCATGATCCTTTTTTTTTTCCTGTGGACAAAACGATAATTTAATTTATTCTAAACCACAAAGGCAAATAACAAATTTTCATAACAGTATATTCTTAGTGTTTTCTTAGTGTTTTTTCAGCTCCTACAAATTGATGGCGACTGAACAATATCTGCCTTTATCATAAATTAAACCAGAAAGCAGGATTTCGTTAAACACCCCAAAACAACAGAACAAAACTAACAAACCTGACAACGATATGTGCCTATGTTTTAAGCCGTAAAGGTTCACATTTTCAGAATGCTGGTTTCCAACTATCCATAGAAACTATGTAAGATTTTCTTTAAATTTTCCAACTTAACAAATCTAAATTCTCCTTACCACATACGCGACGCGTTGAATCAAAACGTCCGCGAGCAGTCAACGATTCGCCTCCGTCAATCATGCATTCATATGGTTTCCCAGGTCGCCCGCCATTCAACTTTTTGTAACTAGAAATTATTCTAATGGAGTTTGAAATTTCCTCAATGGAAAATAATCTACATGTCTGTAAACTGACGCTTTAATAAACTTCAGTACATATCGGCAAAATTTTCAAAAAGTTAAACAACCTAGGGCTGTCAACAATTGAAATTGAACGCCTAACCAGGTATGTTTTAGCACAGTGAACGATGACAACCGATCTTGTCGCGACATCTTGGCGAAATTAGTCACAAAAAACAAGTCCGGATAAAATGTAGGTTAAAATTTGTTCGTTAGCGAATAACAACCCCGTATTGTCGTTTTTCTTTCATCGACCAACGTGTGGAACAAAGTGACATATACATATAAACCTGAGATATATATTCTGACAGATATAACCTGACAGATATATACCCTGAGGAAATTAAGTTTTTAAACTTGACCTTTGCGCGTTCCTGTGACATTTCCTGTAAAATGGCTAGATTGCGCAATGTCTAGATTGCGCAATATTTACCTGCCTGGCTAGCCGAGCGGTGCACATTGAAACGGCAGACTCATTGGAAACGGATTCCTTCATTAACGCCCTTCGACGATTCATAGCAAGGAGAGGGCCAGTACGTGAGATCAGATCAGACCAAGGCACCAACATCGTAGGAGCAGAGAGAGAACTAAAGAAAGCTTTAGACGAGCTGGACCACAGCGCAATCCAAAGGAATCTTTGCAAAGACTTCAATGCTGATTGGATTATCCAATGGAAACAGAATCCTCCGGCAGCGTCCCACATGGGTGGTGTTTGGGAGCGCCAGATACGGTCTGTCAGATCAAATTTGTTTGCATTGATGCGAGAACACGGCCACACCCTCGACGATGAGTCCTTTAGAACCCTGTTAACCGAGGTAGAATGCATCATCGACAGTCGCCCGCTCACTGTCCCGTTAAGCGATCCCGAGGATCTGGATCGACTCACACCAAATCACATACTGACTATGAAGTCAAGGGTTGTCATGCCTCCGCCAGGAAACTTTCAGAAA
Organism: Orbicella franksi; assembly: GCF_964199315.1. NCBI lineage: Eukaryota > Metazoa > Cnidaria > Anthozoa > Scleractinia > Merulinidae > Orbicella > Orbicella franksi. The sequence goes on along the minus strand of NC_138145.1, from coordinate 32,670,215 downwards.
GCTGATCTGTACCTCCGTAAAAGATGGAAACGTGTGCAGTATCTTTCCAATGTCTTTTGGTCGAGATGGAGAAAAGAATACGTCCAAAATCTACAACAGAGAGTAAAATGGAACCGCCCCCGAAGAAACTTCGAAAGGGGAGACCTGGTACTGATCGTAGATGATCGAGCCCCAAGAAACGACTGGAGCATGGCCCGAGTTGTCGACGTACACCCAGATTCAAATGGACAGGTCAGATCGGTCAGAGTTACCACGACAACAACGACTCTAGATCGCCCAATCGACAAACTCATGCTGATACTGGAGAATGAGAAATGAAGACCAGGGTAAATCCCAGCCAGAGGAGCCATAAGGAGTAGAGAACTGTGTTATGAACTTTAACGTTAAAAAACTGAGAACCTAAGAGTTTTAGTAACTCTTACAGGAGCCAGATGTTGCAGCCGCATTTAATTCTTTGTTGTTTTTTCCGCTTGTGCGTGCATTCTTTCGTGATCATCGCATTCTTTTCGTTTATCTCGCTTTCACGTTATCGATATCCTGTTAGATTTTTTCGCATAATTTTGTTTTGTTTCATCCCCTTTTGTATGCGTCTTTCTAGTTAATTTGTGCATTTTCATCGCGACGCTACTGTCATCTCGTTTCATTTATCGCCCTGCCGTTTTCCTTTTACGTGTTCCTTAGCTTCCTAGTCATACGTTTGTAAGTATCGTCTAACTTCGGCTCGTTATTTCTGTTTCTTTTATTGTATTCGTCTATAACTTGTAATTTATTTTGTTTGTAGCAACCGCTCCCTTTTCATCGCTTTCTTCGCACTCTATCGTTAAATTGCATATTTCGTCTTATCGATTAAAGCCAAGTAGCGTGTTGAACGTTGACTACAATATGAACTGTTCAGATAGCCAAGTTCCCCGAAATAAGTCACTTTTTTAACCATCATGACAGCTCTCCAGGCCGTCATGTAAATGTCGCGTCACGCCAAAGCTTAGAAGTTCAAGCGTAGTGTATCAGAAAACCAAGAACCCATTCGGAGCGAAAGTTTGTATGAATGTTAGTTTTCAGCTGCTCTTATACATCATTTAAGTAAAATCTCAGGAAGATCAATAGTTTTGTAGTTCGAATTTTGGTGACGTCATGTGAAAACCAGCTATAGCGGCGAAGTCATGGCTGCAACAACCACAAGCGTGAAAACACGAAACAGCGAAACAATGTTAGAAGGAGTCATGCGGCGTATAAGTAACCCTGGAAGTAAACGAAGTAACATCTATCCCATCCTCGTCGCCGAATGTTATAACCAGGGAACGGAACCGTTCGAATAAACAAATGAGAGTATAATTATAAGCAACATACACTAACACACAACACTCTGTTAATCCACGTGCGCGTTACAAACTCAAGAAGTACTATGACGTAACAAGAACCTATGATATAACAATAATTATTATATTTCTCAGTTAGTACGCGCGTGGTGATTGGTCAATTTAGCGGGCCGTACTCTCCTGTACGGCCCGCAAAAATTTAAAGTTGGTTTTGTTGCCAAACTGTTTCGTGATTTATCACAAAGTGTTCTTAATTTTTGAGTTATTTTTTTGTAAAAAAAAATACCTCTTAGTCGGCGCGTCGGGTATGTTATGAACGGGTCAATGGGTGAGTGAGTGAGTGAGTGAGTGAGTGAGTGAGAGATGTATGTATGTATGTCACACCAATCAGATTGGATCTACTATGAACAGCGAATCAAATTTCGTGTTGTAAAGGTAAATGGTACGTGAGAAACACAAGGTATGTATAAACACAAGGACTTTGGTAATTGAAAAATAAAGAGTGACGTGTATGTTGTCGGTTTGTGATTTTTAGTCCGGTTTGGAGGAGAGTGTGACGGTTACATACGTACATTGGGCTGTTTTAGAGTGCATAATTTTCAGTGAAATGGTGGCTAGTTATGAACGAGATGAGTCTTGAGTTTTGAAGCAGTTCATGAGTAGTAGGCAAATGGCACGAGATATTTTTATTTTTAATTAAAGAGGGTAACTTGATACTTTTGTTTTTCACAAGGAGTGAATTCAATTAGAGGTCACGAATCGTCGCTTTTAGTTCTTAGGACATGTTTTAGAGGAGACGAGACTATTTAGATTTGAAGCAGCTCTAACGTTTACAATAGTAAGTGCAGGTAACGACTGTTTTGTTCTTATTGCATGCAAATATGACGAGATATTTTTATTTTTTAGTTACAATGGGTAATTTGACACTCTTGTTTTTCACAAGGTAGTAAATTCAATTAGAGCTGACGAATCGTCGCCACTTGTTCCCACGAGATGTTTGCTATTTTTAGTTACAAATGGTAACTCGACACTTTTGTTTTTCATATGGGAGTAAATTCAATTAGAGCTTACAAGTTATCGGCTATTGTTCCCAGGATATTAAACAAAAAAGAAGCTTTCCTTTCTAGAGTGTTTTTACGTCTCTGCAGTAGCAGTTTAATATTTTTATTTGATGAGCATTTTATGACATTCTTTTCAGTCCGATATTTTTAAAGGTAAAAAGCATGAAAACTGTTCAAATGTTCTTTGAAGACTGTGTGGCACCAAGTTAAAGTGCAATTTAATTAAATCAGACTTTCAACGTGTCAGAGAGGTCTTTTTCTCTTTCTTTAAATTTTCGGTGAAGTAGTGTTGTTGCGTTGTGTTGTGTAAAAAGAGTAAACTTACTACTCGTATAAAATGCGAAAAGTTCTCTTAACTTGAGTATTTTTGAGCAAACATTCCTCTCGGGGGCTGGAAGGGCTCCCGAGGGGGTACTCCCAGAAAAATTGGTTGGGGGTGTGCGGCCCGCTTCCCAAAACCCTTACCCTATTTATGACCAAAATCTGCGATATTCCTTACCCTATTTATGACCTGACCAAAAATTCGAAACCCTATTTACGACCTGACCCTCAAATCAAAACCCTGTTTCAGAACTGCGTTATAATTAGCTCCCTAGTTCAAACCAATGTTAAATTACCGTAAACGTATAAATTTGTGAAGGGCTTTTGTTGATTTTCTTTTCGATAATGATGAAAAAGTGGCTTCTTCTTAAAGCATACCCATATCAAGGCTAGAGTGCAAAAACCGTACCCTATTTATGACCAAAATGGCCAAAATCAGCTAAAATCGATACCCTATTTATGACCAAAACGGCTGAAAAACCATACCCTTCGGGGCCGCACAGACCTATATAGCCCATATAAGGGAGTTCCCCCCCCCTCGGGGGGGAAGGGCTACGTGATCGGTGAGTGAGGGAGTTATGCATGTGCGCGTGTCAGACCAATCACAGTGTGGGTTGTATCAAAGAACGAATAAAATTGCCTGTTAGAAAATAAGATGGTATCTACATTAATCTGGAGACGTGTCAGATTACTGTAGTTTGTTCAGTCAAACATTTTATGGCTTACTATTTAGTTATCTTACCATTACCGATGTAACATCTTATGTACATCATAAACTCCCAGTTTCTTTCTTGCTGTACATCGCAACCAAAAAAACTTGTCAAATCAACCAAATCATTACTGTAAACAGTTCCATAAATGTGCCTATCTCCGAGACTTATAGTTCACAAAAAAAATAACTCTTGCACGCCTTGCGTGCCTATGTTTATAGCAAGTGAAAGCTTGAAACTTTCTTATACTCTAAATTATGTAATAAAGCGTGCTAACGACTTAAAAACATAGGCACGCAAGGCATGCAAGAGTTATTTTTTTTTGTGACTTAAAAGCCCTGGAGGCAGCAGTACTCGATAGACTCTTAACAGTTATGATAAGGGTAACTCATTCACGTATACTGGTCCCGGATTCCATTCAATGTCATTATAGAGTTTAATATTCTTGTACAAAGTTTGATGATTGTTGTCCCTAAATATTTCACAGCGATTCTTCAGAACAACTCTTTTCCTTCTTTTTCTCCTTTTTAGCTGATATCCCGACGAAATACTTAATAAAACAGACATGCTCTTTTCGAAAACTACTTTGTATGAACTTGTAAAGTATAGACGACCTTGGAACAGCCCCAGTACTGTGTTAAATAAGCATCTTATCTTTCTATTTTGCTGTATAGCAATCTTAAGTTTGGAACAGATTCCTGAAGGTTCTCGACGTCTAAGCTTGCGTCTTTCAGTCATCCCTTCGCATCATCCGCTACACACGAAAATACGATATCTCGATTTTACACCTTTTAACTCATTTGCAAAGCATCTTGTTCCCTCCAAATAATTATTGTAATCGATCGAAGACATGAGCTTAAAATCCCTAGCTTTTACGCACAATCCTTCACTTGTTTCACATTTAGGAAAGAGTGCTCTTTCTCTAAATTTCAATAAACTAACGCTTCGAATATTTGTTGATAACTCTTCGCACACATACTCAGTTTGAAGAAGAGCATCTGCAGCTTTACCAATATCCACCTCTCGCTGATCTACAATTGTTTCTCTCCCATCCTCTGTCTTTCATGCGACTACAATAACAAACATCTTGTATGACACCACACCTACCATACGAAATATACAACTTCGAGATAACGTATACGTAGGCCATGACGAGATTTCTTACCATTTCTGCAACAGTTTGTAATAACCACAGAAGTAACTTCATGATAACACAGATGAGTACTATCTACAATTTTCATTTCGGTCGACAAAATTAGCCCATCCAAAACGAACGCTCGAATCACAATTTAGTATTGGACATTTTGCTGACAGCGTGTGTGTTTGTAAGCAGCTGAGTGTCACAGATAATACTTTTCATATGTAATTCTCCCTCGATATAACAATGTAAAATGTTTAACTGAACAAACTACAGTAATCTGATACATCTCCAGATTAATGTAGATACCATCCTATTTTCTAACAGGCAATTTGATTCGTTATTTGATACAACCCACACTGTGATTGGTGTGACGCGCGCACAGGCATGCTCTTTTCGAATACTACTTTGTATGAACTTGTAAAGTATAGACCACCTTGGAACAGCCCCAGTACTGTGTTAAATAAGCATCTTATTTTTCTATTTTGCTGTATAGCAATCTTAAGTTTGGAACAGACTACTGACCACATAGCCCTTCCAGCCCCAAAGAGGAATTTGTGCATAGAAATACTTAAGCTAAGAGAACTTTCCTCATTTTATACGAGTCATAAGTTTACCTCTTACAGAACGTAACAACACTACTTTACCAAAAATAGCAAGAAAGAGAAATAACCTCTCTGGCACGTTTAAGTCTGATTAAATCTGATTTGGCGCCACGGAGTCTTCAAAGAACATTTGAACAGTTTTCATACCTTTTTACCTTTAAAAAAAGATCTCGGACTGAGATGAATGTCATAAAATGCCCATAAAATAAAAATATAAACTGCTGCTGCAGACACATAAAAACTGTCCAAAGATGTTAGCTTCTTTTTTGTGTAATATCCTGGAAGCAAGAGGCTATAAGTTGTCAGTTCTAATTGAATTTACTCCCATGTAAAAAACAAAAGTGTTAAGTTACCATTTGTAACTAAAAATAGCAATATCTCGTTTTGTTTGTTCAAACATTTCATGGGAAAAAGTCGTGACGATTCGTCAGCTCTAATTGAATTTACCCCCTTGTGAAAAACAAAAGTGTCAAGCTACCATTTGTAGCTAAAAATAGCAAACATCTCGTGGGAACACGTCGTGGTGATTCGTCAGCTCTAACTGAATTTACTCCCTTGTGAAAAACAAGAGTGTCCAATTACCCTTTTTAACTAAAAAATAAAAATATCTCGTTATATTTGCATACAACAAGAACAAAACAGTCGTTACCTCCGCTTACAATTGTAAACGTTACAACTGTTTCAAATCTAAATAGTCCCGTCTCCTCTAAAACATGTCCTAAGAACTAGAAGCGACGATTCGTGACGTCTAATTGAACTTACTTCTTGTGAAAAACAAAAGTATCAAGTTACCCTTTGTAACTAATAATGAAAATATCTCGTGCCATTTGCATACTACTAACTCATGAACTGCTTCAAAACTCAAGACTCATCTCTTTCATATATAACTAGCCACCATTACACTGAAAATTACGCACTCTAAAACAACCCAATGTATGTAAGTAGCTGTCAAACTCCCCTCCAAACCAGACTAAAAATCACAAACCGGCAAAATACACGTCAGTCTTTATTTTTCAATTACCAAAGTCCTTGTTGGGTTATTTTTTTTGTAGAAAAATAACTCTTAGTTGGCGCGTCGGGTATGTTATGGACGGGTCAATGGATGAGTGAGTGAGTGAGTGAGAGATGTATGTATGTCATACCAATCAGATTGGATCTACGATAAATAGCCAATCAAATTTCTTGTTGTAAAGGTAAATTGTATGTGAGAAGATTTGATCCCGATAGAGTTCAGAAAAGCCATATTTATTATTCTATAAAAGAGGAAGTATTCATATATTGGGTTTACTTCGACATTTTCTGTGGGTTAGGTTGAGGATTTTAGTTATGAACGAGATGAGCCTTGAGGTTTGAAACAGTTCGTGAGTTAGTAGCATGCAAATGGCACGAGATATTTTCATTTTTGAATTATTTTTTTTGTAAAAAAAAAAACCTCTTAGTCGGCGCGTCGGGGTATGTTATGGACGGGTCAATGGATGAGTGAGTGAGTGAGAGATGTATGTAGGTCACACCAATCAGATTGGATCTACCATAAACAGCCAATCAAATTTCTTGTTGTAAAGGTAAATGGTATGTGAGAAGATCTGATCCCGATACGGTTCAGAACGGCCATATTTATTCTTCTATAAAAGAGGAGGAAGTATTCATATATTGGGCCTACTTCGACATTTTCTGTGGGTTAGGCTGGGGATTTTGTGGGCGGGTTCGATAATCATTAGCAACTGGATAATCAGTCAAAGTAACATGGTGTTTGGCATATAACTACGAGCCTGCGATGAAGGGTGAGCTTTTCCCATTAGATAAGTTTTTGAATTGAGCCGCTCTACTACTAAGTTAATGTTGTTTCTATGATAGGATTAATATGTATTTTAGGCGGGGACGGAATGCACTACTGGGAATGTAAAGAGGTTGTGACCAGGTTCAAATCGTTTGCGTGTTGTATTGAAACCTAAATATTGCTCCAGAGTTCGTTATAAGCGTTCGGGGCGTGTTGTTAATGTCAGCATCCATTGATATGTTTCAATGTGAAAAGCGAAGAGACTACGATTAATTTCGTCAACAGAACAAAAAGATATTATTCTGTGACGATTTTACAATTATAATAGTTCTTGTTTACTAGTGGAATGAGAAGATACGTTTTAATGAAACTAAATCTTTTCTCTTCAATGTTATCAGGGTTTTCACTTATTCACATTAATAACCAACACGAAAAGTAGTCTAGTGTACCCAATTAATTCTTAATTTCGTATTCTTAACTGTACATTTTAAATCTTAATCTATTGTAACGTAGTAATGTCTCCAATTAGCTTCTGTAAGCTAAATACCTACCCTGACACTTAAATAAAGTTATTATTATTATTATTATTGAAGAAAAAGGAAATTATTTTTGTTCAAGATAACTTAAGTGAGGTATATGAAGTCTTGAGCGTTTTATTGTATTAAACACAAGGTAATTTAAAAATAAAGACTGACGTGTATGTTGCCGATTTGTGATTTTTAGTCCAGTTTGGAACGGAGTGTGACAGTTACATACATACATTGGGTTGTTTTAGAGTGCATAATGTTCAGTGTAATGGTAGCTAGTTATGAACGAGATGAGCCTTGAGTTTTTAAACAGTTTATGAGTTAGTAGTATGCAAATGAAACGAGATTTTAGTTACAAAAGTAACTTGATATTTTTGTTTTTCACAAGGAGTGAATTCAATTAGAGGTCACGAATCGTCGCTTCTAGTTCTCAGGACATGTTTTTGAGGAGACGAGACTATTTAGATTTGAAACAGTTCTAACGTTTACAATAGTAAGTGCAGGTAACCATTGTTTTGTTCTTGTTGCATGCAGATATAACGAGATATTTTTATTTTTAGTTACAAAGGGTAATTTGACACTCTTGTTTTTTACAAGGGAATAATTTCAATTAGAGCTGACAAATCGTCACCACTTGTTCCCACGAGATGTTTGCAATCTTTAGTTAGAAATTGTAACTTAACACTTTTGTTTTTTATATAGGAGTAAATTCAATTAGAGCTGACAAGTTATCGGCTATTGTTTCCAGGATATCAAACAAAAAAGAAGCTTTCATTTGTGGACGGTTTTTACATCTCTGCAGTAGCAGTTTAATAGTTTTATTTAATGGGCATTTTATGACATTCTTTTCAGTCCGATATTTTTAAGGTAAAAAGCATGAAAACTATTCAAATGTTCTTTGAAGACTGCGTGGCACCAAGTTAAAGTGACATTTAATTAAATCGGACTTTCAACGTGTCAGAGAGGTTTTCTTTCTCTTTCTTTCTATTTTCGGTGAAGTAGTGTTGTTGCGTTGTGTTGTGTAAAAAGGGTAAACTTACGACTCGTATAAAATGCGAAAAGTTCTCTTAACTTGAGTATTTTTGAGCAAAAATTCCTCTTGGGGGTTGGAAGGGCTATGTGATCGGTGAGTGAGGGAGTTATGCATGTGCGCGTGTCACACCAATCACAGTGTGGGTTGTATCAAAGAACGAATCAAACTGCCTGTTGGAAAATAAGATGGTATCTACATTAATCTAGAGACGTGTCAGATTACTGTAGTTTGTTCAGTCAAACATTTTATGGCTTACTATTTAGCTATCTTACCATGACCGATGTAACATCGCAACCAAAAAAACTTGTCAAATTAACCAAATCATTACTGTGCCATGAATGCTCCAATCTCCGACACTTCACACAAAAAAATAACTCTTGCACGCCTTGCGTGCCTATGTTTGTCTCAGCCGTGAGAACAAAATAAATTCGCTCTTGCTGCTAAAAAGTGTAAATTGTCTTTATTGACAAGCACGTAATATTGAAAACAAAACTTTTTACTGGATAGATACTGTAAAACTGCTCTACTGTGAAATTGTTACTTTAGAACAAGGGTGAAACTTGAACAATCATTTGTAAACAATAAAATCAGTGCAAGAATATCTGCACTTGTCATGAATGAGTTGCTAGTAATCGGATACCCATGTTTGCGCAAAGAACTCTGGGATCGTCAGAGGGCAAACATTGCAAGTCGCTAGAAGGAAATGTATGGCGAGAAGTTGTTTCGACGCCCAAAAACATGGTTTTGGGGAGAGATCAACGCTTTTTCGCCGTTGTTTTATCGCGAATGGATTTTGGCAATGTTGATACATGGAAAATGTCAGTTTTTGTTTGAATAACCGTGAAATAAGTGATAAAATTTACCGATAAACTCCCTTTGCTTGCGTGAGGTTTATTATGAAATACATTGAAGAGAATATTAAAAATTTCAATACACGCCTGATCTCGAGAAGCTACCCGGAGCAAATGGTAGAAAAGACCCTCCGAGAAGTTAAATATAAAGACAGAAAAGAAGCTCTAAAACAGAAATCGAAAATTGCTTAAGGAACTACTACCCTTTGTGTTGGGCAAATTTCACTCAACCGTTTCAATACCAAACTTTGGAAAGCATAATCACGCACAAATGGCACTTTTAAATACAAATACTCAGAGATATATTCAAGGGCCACCCTTGATCTGTTATAGAAAAGGAAAATCACTGAAATACGTGCTTGTAAAAGCAAAACAAAGGCTTTGAGCAACACAGTAGCCACACAGCATGAGTCCCGCGGACTCATTTGACATTAAATCAACCCCAGACTGCACAATGATCGCCACCGGGCTTATTTCCAGTATTATTTGTCTGACTGAGCTTTCAAATAAGCCAAAAGTAGCCTGTACACAACTTAAAAGGCTTTACTGGGTTATATCCTCTCGATTTATACCTAATTAATTTTGTAATATTTTCAGACCATTACGCGATGTAAATTTCACAATAAACCTCACGCAAGCAACGGAGTTTATCTGTAGATTTTGTCACATATTTCACGGTTATTCAAATAAAAACTTACATATTCCACATATCAACATTACCCAAATCCATTCGCGATAAAAACGACGGCGAAAAAGCGTTGATCTCTCTCAAAAATCGTTTTCTTGTACCTCGAAACAACTTTTCGCCACACATTTTCTTCTAGCGACTGACAATGTTTGCCTTCTAACGATCCCAGAGTTCTTCGCGCAAACACGGGTATCCCTATTACTGGCAACTCATTCATTATGTCATTTGAAGTCGAAATAAAACTGAATACACGCAACGAAAATAAAAACACAACATAAACAAATCAACAGTGCAGTGTACTGTAGCATAAAAGGAGAAAAGTACGACTTAGATACAACTGTGATCAACATTTGCATGTAATCGTTCGTTTCAGTTCACTGCACTTGGAGAGGGTCAACAATTCCATGTTTATACTCTTCAATAATATTTGGCAATCTTCAGTTGTAAGTTTCCTTTAATGGAACTTTATTTTTCAGCGCTCGCTGGAGAATCATCAAGTCTCTATCCAAGGCAGAACGATCTACGTATTTAGCAGGGTTTTGTTTTCTAAGACGTGGACGCATGATAGCAAAGAAACTTGATTTAGCTCGTTGGCGGGAAGGTGGAAATACGTCGTGGTCACTTTTAGCTTTCGCAAACGATTGTTCAAGTTCTTTCAGTTCACGCTGTAATGTGCAAATATCGGCCAACAGTTCTGGGTGCTTGTCCTTTAGCTTACAAGTGTTGACATCGTTACAAGAAATTTTCCAGTTACAATTTGTTCTGTTGTGGCCAGACGTATGGCAAATAGCGCACACTTTTCCGCGTCTCTCATGAACATTTGGTAATCCTTCAAGGGCTTTTTGTTTCCCCTGTAGATGACTTTTGGCGCTTTCAAATTGCACTTCTAGTAGCTTTAGATTTTCTGACAGTTCTGGCGCTCTTCGGTCCAATGGACTTTGAATCGTTCGAGGGCTTTGGTTTGAAGTGGTCGCGCTCGCTTCAAAACTGACGTTGATTGCAGCCTCAGGTGATCGTTGCCGGGGCGCACTGCATGTTCTTGGAGTCATGTTCAGTCGCTTTGGCTCAGGGTGTTTTAGGTTAAACTGACGGCCACTCCCTGTTTTTATGTTGTTTAACTCAGCCTCCAACACACGTCTTTCCGCCAGTAAAAGCTGGCTTCGCATGTGCTTCGTTATGAAGTAACCTTGTGATTGGAAGATGCCAAAAAAGCGTTAAAAAAGTCTACGTGTTCATGGTTCGAGTGTCCTCACTGTAAAGCTTAAAGTGCACCTAACCCCCCAAATTTTTTTTTCGCTAAAACGAATCTACTTGTTATTTGAAATAGTTCTGCGAAAAAATTTTTGGATTCCGTTAAATCCTCGATTTTCTGCGCCCCGACGACATCTCGAAAATAGCTCCAAAACACTGCCATTTTGTTTCACGACCGAGTTTGAGGAGAATGGGTCCAGCGGCTCTTGTGACGTCTACCCAGAAAGGTTGGATATCTCACGTTCTCTCATTTCCTTCAGGATGGTGCAACACACATTCGAAAAGTGCGCAAAAACGCCATCCAGAGGTGCTATCGACTGTTGGAGCAATATTCCAGATTTAAAGAAAGATATACTGTACAATTTACTGACGATGATCGGCTAATGGTGCAATAAAGACGTAAACGATGGTTGATTTTGTCGAACCGAAACAAGCGAACTGAATCTGTGACAACCATTGAAGAACTCTCACTGGAATTTGTTCCGAGACTCTCGAACGCTATTTTCATAAATTTTCTGCTTAAAGCTAACCAGCAATTTGTAGAAATACTACCGACAACCTATATCTTCCAATCCCGCAGTATTTATAACATAACCGGCAAAGTTGTGTGATCCGATCATGATAAAGAAGCGTTATACTGATATGTAAATGGTCGCAACTGTACGCCGCTAACCAACACTTATTTCTCTTTCGATTTAAATGAAAGTCGAAGGTTAATCCTTTAGAATTACATGATAACAAAATTGTTAGACTCACAGAGTTTTTCGAAGGTTTGGAAATCAGCAGTGTGACAAATATTCCGTGCAATAGCGTCGAAAATATGACCACGTAACACTATCTGCTGACCGCTTAGGGAACACATCCTTTTCGCTTGTCCGAGGAATTTCACTGCAAACTTTGAGAACAATTTACATTGATTATTTGGAGTTACGACTTAAAACGTGTGACAATGTGAAATCGGTAATTGTATGAAATGTTTCCTTCCACCTTGCTTCCCGCAGCTTCAAAAATACAGGTCCAAACAATACGATTTTCAATCGATCGAAGTCAATGTTTTGGAGGTCATCAAGTCTCGAAAACTGCAACACGTACGTCGCTCTTATAAACATGAAGCATTCAACTGAAAGTAAAACACAAACTGGATTTAACAGAACAATCACACCTTGACAAAATACATTCACGCTAGGGACAAATGTAAACGGGCTATAAACACGCGTGGGAATCTTATGTCTAGTTGACGAAATTACCATCCAAAGCAGTCCTCGAGTTTTCTTTCCTGCTTTTCGTTTGCCTGCTCCTCCACTTCGTATCTAGCTTTCTATTCTTAATATACAAGCAGCTCGTCCGCAGAGAAGTCTTCCCATTCGTCGCTTGAAATGTTGTAAATTGCTCTCAAAGCTCTAAGCAGTGAGTTCACAGTTGTCGAACGTGCTCGATCGAAGTTTATTTCGGAGTCTTCCGAATCGAAACTTAACTCTGACTCCAGTGACGAAAAAGAAATGATTCTGAGACAAAACTTGGACGTTTTAATCCCAAAATACATCGGAACGATTAGTTTTGTTTTCCATTTTCTCGAGCAAATACAGAGAGTTGACTGAGGCGCTATTGTGTTTGGTTCCTGGGTAGACGTCATCAGGTACCGCCGTCTCAGACTCCCTAAAACGCGGTCGTGAAACACTTCAAGCGCGACTTTGAAAGGGCATAGTAAATCGAGGATTCCACCAAATTCAAAAATTTCCTCGCCCAAATACTTCAAATAAAGTCTAGATTTGTTTTAGCGAAAAAAAAAATTTGGGGTTAGGTGCACTTTAAGTTGTAAAGGGGTTTGCGAAAAGATACACAGAAAGTTTGGACACGGGGACTTTTCTACAAAGGACATTTCTCTCCCCTTCTTCACAAAATGCTAATTGCAAAGGTATTCCAAAATTTGCCTGGCTGGTTTAGGTTTAGAGTGAGTGTTTCGCTCTTTATTTTGTTTGACTTCTCAAACAGTTCAGTGTGATGCCTTGCATTGTTGTAAATGCATGCACTGCTTATTTGAGGGCTGAACTCTAACATTCCTAAAGCCCTGTATATGCGCCGTTTAATTTGGGGCAGTGCTTAAATGTGACAGTGCTAGATCTAGTAGCTGTGGTAGTCTCTTTAGGCTGCTTACAAGTTGTAATATTTGAACCCCATCAAATATTCAAAGAAGACAACTGAGATTGACAAAAAATGTAAACTACTGTTTATTAAAAGTTCAACATACAATATTATTATTGTTTTGATTTTTAGCACTCTCTTGAACCTTAAAACAAAAAAAGACAACAGAACTGAGATAACAATATCTGTTATCAGTAGACATGGCAATTTAAACAAATAATGCATTGATCACAACACTTATTTCATTTGACCAAGTCCGGCAAATGGCAACAACTCTTTAACACTTCTAAATGGTTGTCCATATTTTGAACGAACATCCTAATAAATAAGAAACAAGGAATAAAATAACCATTGACCTAACGGGGGACATACACCATGAAGAAATGCGCATCAGTGCATGAGCATGATACATGTGCCCCTTATCAAACCTACGCTTCAGTCAAATTCCAACCTTCTCACACCGATAACAAAAAAATCGTTTCATAAATCAGCTTACATGATTCAGCTATCACAAAATAACAGACTCTCACCTTGTGAACAAGCCTAACGAAATATAATGTGAAAACGAAAAAAAGACTCGATGTACTCGCGATACATTGTATAGCTATTGTATGTAAACTTCCAGTCGTTTTCCTGTCAGAATTTCTTATGACGCCGGCTATTTTCAATGCGTGGTTGCCATTTTTACTAGCTTGTTGCCACCGATGAAACTTTGGCGACAACACTCACATATTGAAGTTTCGAGCAAAATTAGTCCCGATATCGAAAAAATTCGGCAAGTTATTGAGATGAAAACATAAAAACATGTACTTACATTTGATGTCCGTCAAAATGGTGGCGCCCTCTTCGAGGGCCGTTCCAAAATGACACGGATTTTATCGATTCCCTTTGTCAAACGTTCACAACTCTCGCACAAGGAACGTTCGAGAGCGAAGGCTTGTAGTGAGACTGAAAGTCCCGAATATTGGACGATGGGACCTAGAACCAAGCTTTTCTTTCTAAGAGCCCATATTTTTTCGCGATTATTTTTTTGCGATTTTGGCGAAACAATAGAATCGTGATGTTAGCGCTTCTTCCAAAACTGGCATACTACCGGACTGATACCAGTTTACTTTTGTTTATTTTAATTTTACATATTTTTCTCATAATTGCGTTCGACGAAGTGGAACGCAAACCTAATTTTTACCTGTGGCATTCCAGAGTTGGTTTCCCTGTGCACGGTTATAGGCCGAAAAAACCACATCCTGTAAGGACACCAAAATGGCCACCCCGTTTGTTTTTTGAAAGGGCATGTCACGGTCAGTAAACTGGTACTGTTTAATGTTAAGGCATGTGATAAGACATGTAGCGAACATGTGAGTATGTGAGCAGGCCATGTGAACTCGTCTTTCCGATGGATCTTTCTTTGACTTCTTTCCATTCAGTCGCCGTACGCTTCGCTATTATGTGCTCTCAGCGTTAGATTTTGGCGAATTTTTAACGCTTCGACGGTAGCATTTATCGAAATCTGAGGGAATTGTCCTTGTTTATTAACACGACCAGGCTTTGGGATGATAACCGTCGAACAGCTACATTTTGATTGCATTTGTTGATTAGTTCCAGTCGCGACAGATAGCTCAGTCTTTATCCGGTCGAAATTTTATTGTTTGGAATCGGTGGAAAAGTACTCTGAAGGCAATATTACGGTGGCCCATATCTGCAAACACGACAAACAATTCTTGAAACGCAACACAATATTTTTGAAACACAAGTCAATATCTGTGAAACACAACACAAAATTATCGAAACACAACACAAAACTATCGAAACACAACAAAAAATTATTGACACACAACACCAAATTATCGAAACACAACAAAACATAGGCACGCAAGGCGTGCAAGAGTTATTTTTTTGTGAAGTGTCGGAGATAGGAGCATTCATGGAGCTGTTTACAGTAACGATTTGGTTAATTTGACAAGTTTTGTTTGGTTGCGATGTACAGCAAGAAAGAAACTGGGAATTTATGATGTACATGCGATGTTACATCGGTCATGGTAAGATAGCTAAATAGTAAGCCATAAGATGTTTGACTGAACAAACTACAGTAATCTGACACATCTCCAGATTAATGTAGATAACATCTTATTTTCGAACAGGCAATTCGATTCGTTCTTTGATACAACCCGTACTGTGATTGGTGTGACACGCGCACATGCATAACTCCCTCACTTACCGATCACATAGCCCTTCCAACCCCCAAGAGGAATTTTTGCTCAAAAATACTCAAGTTAATTAAGAGACCTTTTCGCATTTTATACGAGTCGTAAGTTTATCCTTTTTACACAACATAACACAACACAACACAACTTCACCGAAAATAGAAAGAAAGATAAAAAAAACCTCTCTGACACGTTGAAAGTCTGATTTAATTAAATTGCACTTTAAGGTGATTCCTCACATTTGCATTGCGCATCCTTACTGCGCATAATTTATGGCGTCATTAGGGCGCGTTCGTGCACGCGCAAATTGAAAACATGACGGATTTGCCTTGATATTGAGTTCTGTCAGTTGAAAAATGGCTATAGCTCACTAACGAGCTCGGGCACCCCAAATTTTTTTCCAGTCATTTTAATTAACTAATCATTAGCTTTGCGTGAGAAAAGACTAATCTGATTTCTATTGTTGAAAATTGAATAAATAAGGAAAATAGCAGCTGCACTGTAGTCTTTTCTATTTTGCAATTTGATAGCCGTGTCAAGCAATTTGGTTCCAATATTTTAACAAGGATTCAGCTGATTGTCAAAATCAAACTAAAAAAGTTTATTTGTGTCCGACACAAGTATTGACTGTAGTTTGAGGCGTGTTTTCATGAGTATGGGCTCACAAAGAGTTTACAATAACTTGGAATGCGTTCTTGTAATAAGCATTAAATAATGCTAAAATGGGACATTTTTAATGCCTCATTCAGTGCTCCTTAACGAGCATAAGCACCCCCTTTTTTATTTTATAATTAAAGTTCTCATATGATAAATATTCAGTGGACAAAGTTTGAACAAAAATCTATTGGCAGTTTTATTTCAGGGGAATTACCTTAACTTCGTGCCACGCAGTCTTCAAAGAATATTTGAACAGTTTTCATACTTTTTACCTTTAAAAATATCGGACTGAAATGAAAGCTTCTTTTTTGTTTAATATCCTGGAAACAATAGCCGATAACTTGTCAGCTCTGACTGAATTTACTCCCATATAAAAAACAAAACTGTTAAGTTACCATTTCTAACTAAAGATAGCAAACATCTCGCGGGAAAGAGTGGTGACGATTCGTCAGCTCTAATTGAATTTGCTCCCTTGTGAAAAACAAGAGTGTCATTACACTAAAAATGAAAATATCTCGTTATATTTGCATGCAGCAAGAGCAAAACAATCGTTACCTACACTTACTATTGTAAATGTTAGAACTGTTTCAAATCTAAATAGTCTCGTCTCCTCTAAAACATGTCCTAAAAACTAGAAGCGACGATTCGTGACCTCTAATTGAATTTACTCCTTGTGAAAAACAAAAGTATCAAGTTACTTTTATAACTAAAAATGAAAATATCTCGTTTCATTTGCATACTACAAACTCACGAACTGTTTCAAACCTCAAGGCTCATCTCGTTCATAACTAAACTCCTCAGCCTAACCCACAGAAAATTTCGAAGTAAACCCAATATACGAATACTTCCTCCTCTTTTTTAGAGGAATAAATATGGCCGTTCTGAACTCTATCGGGATCAAATCTTCTCACATACCATTTACCTTTACAACAAGAAATTTGATTGGCTGTTTATAGTAGATCCAATTTGATTGGTGTGACATACATACATCTCTCACTCACTCACTCATCCATTGACCCGTCCATAACATACCCGACGCGCCGACTAAGAGGTAATTTTTTTACAAAAAATAACTCAAAAATTATCGAAACACAACACAAAATTATCGAAACACGACACAAATTAAAATTATTGAACACAACATAAAATTATCGAAACGCGACACAAAAATTGAGGCAGAATTGATGTGCTCCTGATGTGCTACTATACAACGCATAAACCCATTCTTACTCGACCGTTGATACGTTATGCGCCTTACAAACTCCCGCCATTTTTCGTGACCATCTAGCTTTTGCGAAATGTTTTGTCCTAACTGTGGAGCTGTTTTAAAACACTGATCTAAATTTTGTCATGCAAGTTCCATGTCTCGGCTGCTCAACAAAGTTAAGCCCTGTTCGGCGGGGTTAGTACTTGGATGGGTGACCAAATACGAATACCCCGTGTTGAAATAACTTCTTTTTCTTTTTCTTTTTTCTTTTTCCTTCCCTTTTCAAGGCGATATTAAAGACTGCAGAACTCCCAGCCTTGTGTAATGTCGTTTCTTCGAATTCTACATGTTTTTATCAACTATATGTTCCTCATTTCGCAATGTCCGTATTTACATGTATTTATTTACAATATCGTATAAATAAACAGCAGAATACATCCTTCGAATTCTCCTCAATTCTCTTGACTATTGATCGTCTAAAACATTTAATCACGGCTTGAATCATTCGAAAATACATACAGCTCATCAATTTTGTGACTTTCAATGTCTTCTTTTTCGTCAATCGAGTGGGAAATGAGCTATTTACACAATTACAGGTAGCTTTTATTTATAAAAACGTTCGTGCGAAAATTTATTCAATGTAAAGAATTTCTGCGATAATTAGCTCTTAATAACCGAGCAGGAGGTTTGTATGGGAGAATCTTGACCGAGGTCGTGAGTACAGACCGAACGCAGTGAGGTCTGTACACACGACCGAGGTCAAGATTCTCCCATACAGACTGACTTAGCTCGGTTAATAAGATGTTTGGTATATGGCAAAGAAAAAAACTTTAATTCGTTTAATGTAACTAGCTTGCTGACATTTTGCCTGCGAACGGCGATGAGTTAACTTAAACCTGCCGAAATTTGCTCGTCTTCTTTACTTTTTTTTTTGTCATCAGACTTTTTGGCACTTTCATAAATGATTGAGAAGAAAATAAAAGAAAATGGTGTACATTTTTGTATTTTAGTTTGTTACTTTTTCAACGCAGAATGAAACCGGACTAGATGGCGGTCTAGATGGGAAAATCTAGACCGCGGTCAATATCGATTTCAGCCAATCAAATTCGTGAATTCGCTGGTTCCCAGTCCTTGTGAGACACAGCCATATAATAATATAAGTTAGTATATTCTCAGCTCCGACTATTGCATTTCTAGCTCTCTGATTGGCTCAAAAACTCCGACTATGAGCCATTAGTCGGAGTTTTACCTTATATGGAAAACAGTGCGCCAAGTTTAAAAATTTTCCGCTCTGTAAAATTGTTGAAATAAAAATCGGCGGCAAAAACCCGATTAAGAATATACTAAAACAATTATTCCATTCGACCTTGTTGGATATGAAGTGATCATAACCAACTCGCGCTACGCGCTCGTTGGTTATTTATCACTTCATATCCAACGCGGTTTCATGGAATAATTGTTAAATATTGAGTGCTTGCGTCAGGAATTCAAAGAATAACTAACTTGACACGGTGCAAGCGACCGTAAAACGGCCTTAAACGGCGGATGCTCGAAACCCGGGGGAGCGCCTATATGAAAAGGTTAGGGATGCTCGTAGTCTCGGGTACAAATCAAGGATTCTGGTCTAACTTAGGGTGTTGACGACGAAACGTCACCATTTTTAGCTGTCAAAGTAACCTTTAGGGTGCGCTCGAAGAAATAATAATTAAATGAAACGCTCACATTTAATTTCTGTTTTTAGGCTTGCTTCCCGCTGATCTCTCTAGTACGCGAGTCGGGTCTACAAATGCGTGCGGGATCCTTTCTTGAACAGTGGCTAGTAATCGAACAAGAAGCTTATCGCCTTGATTAGGTGATATGCTTCTAATCGAACCTATTCCGTTTTAAGTGGTAGCTTTTAGGGGTCTAATGAAGCTCAAGTAACTCCCATATTAGTCTCCTTTAGGAGTTAAATTCCAATTTTTCGACGAGCATCCCTGACCTTTTCATATGGGAGTTCCCCTCCGGGGTTTCAAATGTCTAACAGGAAGTGAAGGAGTGATGGAATGAAATCGCTTCACCACTACAACTTGGAAAATAATATTTTCCAAGTTTAACTAGTGAGAAAATCTCAGATAGTTCAGAGTGTAATCGAGATGTAGTAGTCACACAGGTCCTCACCCCTGCTGTTCTCTCCCTTGGTAGTCACCTAGGCCTTTTTCCCTTTCTAGAATATGAGCGGACAAAAACTTATTAAGACGTTTGGAACGGGCGTTTAGAGCGGCGTTTGGAACGGGCCTTACCTCATCGACTGATGAAATTAATTGGAGGTTTCAGTAAGGCCTGTTCCAAACGCCGCTCCATTCATGCGCCGAACCTAACTGATGAGTTAAGTACGGCAGAAGAGCGGCGTTTGAATCAGTTTGGTTCGGCAGGTTAGGTTTGGTGAGGCAAACACCATTAAATTCGGCAGGGTCTGTCGCACTATGCGACGTTGGAGCGGCAGCTGATTCATACGGAGTTCTCCTCATGTGTCGAACCTAATGCATAAATTACTGTAATTTATTTTTCATACAACGGGACTCGTGATTGGCTCAAAATTGAGTGGCGTGACCAGTCATGCATGAAGCTCAAAGTCGTCATTAAAAATAAAGACAACAAAATACCAGTATGCCTTCGATTTATGAGAAACGGGACTGTATAAGCAAGTTTCTTTAGCCCAAATTGATTTTTTGCTTTTTCTTCGTGATAATAGCTAAGCTTATCAGATTTCCCTTTAAAAAGTCGATTTAAAGAAAAGCACAAATTTTCTCTAAAACTTTCTTTTTCGCCATAGATCGGTCCAATTGACCATTCTTAGTCTCTAACGAGGTAAATTTGGCTCGATGAAGGATTTCATACATTTTTGGTTAACCCTTTGAATGCCAACTACGCATATATATGCCTAATGAATGGTCGCGCTTTTTGTACCACTTGTGACGTCATCAATTTAAATGTCATCAGATATTTTTGATAAGCAGATAGTAGTGCTGGGCTAGCCCTTTCCGCACAATGGTCAGGTTTAGATATCGACGACATTTCGACGTCGCAAATCGAAAAACAAGGTTATCAGTTTTGGTGTAAAAACGGTGGTAAAATGGTCCACAACGCCTGTGATTGATCAAGGTCCATTTCTAGGCTTCACCCGTAATTAACATCCAACTTTTCTCTGCAGCCAGAAAGAACATACAATGCAAAAGGTAGCCAGTGTAAAAGGGCAGAGGAAAACAGAAAGGAAAGGGCCAACAAACGAAATTGAGAACGGTTAATGGCAAAAAAAAAAAAAAAAAAAAAAATTCAAAACTTTTGGCTTATGCGCATGCCCGTAATTGAAGTTTTGCTCAATTTTGTGCCTAATCCTCAAAAAATCTCTCCTTTTAGTAAAAAACGCTTCTTTAGCAAAACTTAGGCTATTGAGCTTCATGGCAGCTAAAAGACCCGACTAAACGGTTAAGAACGGTATTTTTTGGCGAAAGTTTGGCATTCAAAGGGTTAACCGAGAGAAAACCTGTCTAAATACAAAACGCTGAACCTTGAGTTTGAATTTGCTTCCCTAAATATTGCTATAACAGCAGATAACAGCGAAATGTTAGTCACAGCTTTTCTATTTGGACAGATTTCGTGAATTCAGAACGCATATTTTCTCGTCGAAAATTGTTACCACCGGCTTCCCGAATTAAGCTCGACGCAAGTTCGCCATCTGAGCCAGCCGTTGCTCCAAAGTCGCTCTAAAGTCGAACTTAATCAAGTTTGGTTCGGCACATGAGTGGAGCGACGTTTGGACCGGGCCTAAGTGCCACGGAGTCTGCGGCAATAATAACGAAGTTTCTTTTGTCACAAATGTACTAGTTTTACATGTAACTAACGCGGGAAAGTTTCGGCTGAATATGATCTTTGGGTTCTCTTTAATAGAAGAGGAAATAAACAAGCTGCTAAGGAGAAGCAATATGTATGGCAAACACACAATAGCAGACGACATTTCTTGAATAGAGCTAGGGAAGATTCCAGAAGATACGCAGTCACAGTAACGTTCTTTGCACTAAAAAAGGAGAACTGACGTTACCTAAAATATAACTGCTATCCCCAGCCAAAACGAAAGCGTGATATCACTCATTACAAAAAATGAAAAAAAACCGTGCATCGGAACTCGAGAACGGAGTTTATCACACTAGCAATGCTAGAACGCGTATGTCTTCTATGTTATGAAATGTATCTTTCACCTAAGATATAGTCGACTTTGACGCTAACTAATCTGCGCATGCGTTTGGAGCAAATTGCTTCTGTTCTTGAGAGAGTGGCACCACAAGGATAGCATGAGATTTGCAAAACCATATATATATTTTTGCCATGTTATGAAAAAAGGCAACGTAAATATGACTCGTTTTGCGTAGTGCACTCGGGTACCTACTGCACCCAGCCCCCCATCCCGCAAGGCTAATTGATTAATTGAAATTAATTAATCAAACAAACATTAAAGTTTACACCTTATGGCGTTAGTGCTTAGTATCTTAGCGAACAGCAGCCCCCTAAACCATCCCAATAGTGCACTCTGCACTAACTAGCGAGACAATCTCAGATAGTGCAGAGCGCAATTGATAGCTCTGGTACAGTAGTCCCATAAGTACTCACCCCTACTCGGTTCACTTCCGCTTTGTGTCTACCTTGGTAGTCTGCTAGGGCTTTTCCCCTTTGCAGTGTGTTTGTTTCAAGGTTGTATTTTCATTCAAGGTCCAAAAATTACGCACAAATTAATTAGTACAGGTGTTTTACGTTGATTTTCGTTCATTTTAAATTCAATAATACGCTGAAGCAGCAAACGTGACAATTTAGCTCTGCACGCCAACTTTGTAACTTGATACTTTTGTTTTCCTCGCAAAGCCATGTAATATGAAACCCTTGTTTTCTCCAAAACATACGGAAGATGTCCTTGTTTTTGGAGATAAATGAAAGAATGTTGAATATCTCAAGTAGTGATGAAGAAACGGAACAGAAACGATGTTTTACTAAAAATGCAAATTTTTACGGATGAACAAGAACTAATTTAATTATCAGATAGTCACGAAATACCACTTTCTTTTTCTGTTACCACCTTTGTTGTTAACAATAAAACAATTCAAAACTAACACTCAACGATATTGATAGCTGAGAAGCATTTCAACGAAAAGTATTGAAGATAAACAGCGCTACTTGGCAGATATGAATGAGTCTCCTCAAAGACTGATTAAATTAATTTGAACTTTCATTAGGTGCCACGGCGTCTGCAGCAATATTTGAGCATTTTCCTGGTTTCTTTTGTTACAAATTTACAATTGCGGAGTATTAAAGCCAATAACTTGGGAACTTTTTGGTCTCTCTTACAGATTCAATCAGGGCAAGAAATAAACAAGCCGCTAAGGAGAAGCAATACATTTGAACCCTGACAAGCACACTATTGTAGATTGAAAACAGCAGATGATATTTGTTGCACTGACCTGTGTGTAATTCTAAAAGCTACACAGCCACAGTAACGTTTCACTTTTGCAATAAAAGGGGACAATTGGCGTTACCTGAAAAATAACTGCCGTCCTTGGTCACATGACATGATATATAAAATACCGCGTGGAAAGATATTGTATAAGACTAACGATGCTAGGACGCATGCGTCTTACATGTTGAGCTCTACCATAAGGAAAACCACTCAACATTTGTGTGTGATTCCGTATGCAATGTATCCTTCACCTAATATAGAAGCCACGAACGCTAACTAATCTACGCATGCGTTTAGGACAAATTAGTTTTGTTCTAAGGAGAATGGTACCACAAGGAGAGCAAAGGGTTACCTGAAACAAATATATAGCTTGGTGATGTTCAAAGCTACGTGACGGCGATGGAATGTGTTTTACGTAGAGTACACATGTACCTTTCCCACCCTACCCCCACTACTTCCTTGCCTCTAGACTAAATAATTAATTGAAATTAATTAATTAAACAAACATTAAAGTTTACACCTTAGCGCCATAGGGCCATAGCGCCATAGGGCCATAGCGCCATAGAGCCATAGAGCCTTAGTTCCTTAGCGGCAGGCAGCTCCCATAACCATCCCAATAGTGCACTCTGCACTAAAAATGGCGGGATTGAGTTAGGCGCATAACGAGTCAGCGGTGACTAAATGATAGGATTATAGGTTGTATAATAGCACATCAATTCTGCATTGATAATTGTGTTTCAATAGTTTTGTGTTGTGTTTCGATGAGTTTGTGTTGTGTTTCAATAATTTTGTGCTGTGTTTCGATAATTTTGTGTTGTGTTTCGATAATTTTGTGTTGTGTTTCACAAATATTGACTTGTGTTTCAAAGATATTCTGTTGTGTTTCAAGAATTGTTTGTTGTGTTTGCAGATATGGGCCACCATACAAGATCCATAAGACTACTTTATTCATCAGGGTAAATACTCGAATTAGTCGTACGGAGTTTGTTTACGATAAACGACCACGCGAAACGAGCACGCGATTGCAAATGCTAGCTTAGAACAACGTACGTGATTTAAATATCCTATGAAAATTGAGAGTCTACAGAATTTGGCGGCGTCACGCAACGTATCAACAAATCGTGACCTCTTCACTATTATGGACTTTGACACTATGCATACATGTATCTGACTGTAAAACCTCGGTTGCGTCGAACGCACTCTCATAATCTCTGATCACTACTAGTTGCGTTCGTAGAACGCAGTCCTAATGCAGACTTTAGTCGAGTTTCATGGGACGGTGGACCTTCGTCCGAAGTTGCGACACCGATTTGGCCGCCCCGCAGCAGGGGCGAAACGAATGACATCATCGCCAAACCATGTGCTGTACATTTCTTTCGAGTGCGGCTCTTTGTTTCGTTCAAGTGCGGGTTTTTGTGGACATGTACACTGTAATTTGGAAGCTGTAAGTATTCAATTGTGCTCTCAGCGTTGGATTTAGGTGAATTTAAACGCCTCGACGGTGGCATTTATCGAAATCTGATGGAATTGTCCTTGCTTAATTTATTTGTTTTAAAACGAACACGACCTTGAAGCGCCTTGGCTTTCCGGATGTTAACCGTGGGAAAAGCTATATTTTGATTGCATTAGTTGATTATTTCCAGTCGCGACAGACACGTAGATAGCTTAGTCCTTATCCGGTTGAATATTGTTTGGAATCAGTGGAAAAGTACTTTGAAGGCAAGATCCATAGGAGTGAGCCTAAACCAAGGAACGGCAAATTATTTAAATACTGTCTACCTTATTCATCAGGGGAACATGATACGCGAATTAGTCGCACGGAGTTTGTTTACACTGACGATAAACGGGCTATCTTTAAAACGGGGAACGGGGAATCGGAGAATCGGGGAATCGGGGAATCGGGGAATCGGGGAATCGGGGAATCGGGGAATCGGGGAATCGGGGAATCGGGGAATCGGGGAATCGGGGAATCGGGGAATCGGGGAATCGGGGAATCGGGGAATCGGAGAATCGGGGAATCGGGGAATCGGGGAATCGGGGAATCGGGGAATCGGAGAATCGGGGAATCGGGGAATCGGGGAATCGGGGAATCGGGGAATCGGGGAATCGGGGAATCGGGGAATCGGGGAATCGGGGAATCGGGGAATCGGGGAATCGGGGAATCGGGGAATCGGGGAATCGGGGAATCGGAGAATAGGAATGGGAACGGGAACGGGAACGGGGAACGGGGAACGGGGAATCTTTAAAATGGGGAATCTTTAAAAACGGGAATCTTTAAAATGGGGAATCTTTAAAAGCGGGAATCTTTAAAATGGGGAATTTTTAAAAGCGGGAATCTTTAAAATGAGGAATCTTTAAAAGCGGGAATCTTTAATTAAAAGCGGGAATCTTTAAAATGGGGAATCTTTAAAAGCGGGAATCTTTAAAATGGGGAATCTTTTTTAAGCGGGAATCTTTAAAAGCGGGTGATTTCTTGTCAACCACTGTTCCGACTTTCTGTCCTTGTTCCTGGTTTTTGTGATAAAAACGGCTCCAAACGATCCTTCCCCTGTCACATCTTGTTCGCCGAGATCATTTCACTTAAACTGTGGAAGACCT
>NC_138145.1:32589647-32599647 GCF_964199315.1 Orbicella franksi | reverse complement strand
ACCAAAGATAAAAAAAAGCAAAGCAAAATTACAAAGACGACAGTTCCAATGAGGAACGAGGACTAGATCGAAATGTTGAAATGTAAGGGATACCCAAATCCCTAGTGATATGGGTATCCCCTACTCGAGTGTTTGTTTGTCCTCGTTTTTTTAATTCAGGGTAGCCAAAACCACCGAAGATTGAAAGGAAAAGAAAACTTACAAAGACGAAAGTCATTCCAACGAGGAAAGGACTAGATCGAAATGCTAAACTGTAAGGGATACCCAAATCCCTAGTGATATCTGTATTCCCGTCCAGAGTGTTTGTTTGTTACCGTTTCTTTAATCCATGGTATAGCCAAATGAACCGAACATTAAAGGCAAACTTACAAGGCAAAGGTCTTCCAGTGTGGAAAGGACTAGTAATGCTAAAATGTAGGGGATACCCTAGTGATATGGGTATCCCCTTACAATATGTTTGTTTGTTATCGTTTTTTGAATTCAGGGTAGCCAAATCGACCGAAGATAAAAAGGCGAAGAAAATTTACAACGACTTCACCATTCAACGAGGAAATGATTGGAAATGTTAAAATGTAAAGGAGAGCTGAATATTTGGTATATTTAAATCTTTAGTGATACTGGTATCCTCGTCCAACACATTGCTGTGTACCGAGAACATTCCAAACGAGAATACAGCTTTACAAATCAGCAGTTTATTAGATGATCCATCCAATATAATTATCGTGTTTTTGAGACGCGCCCTATGAGAATATAATAGGCGTAAAGGAAAATAACCAGCTTTTAGGTTGACTATAATGACAAAACAAAGAGAATATAATCCAGTAGTCAATGTTGTAACTTGGCTTTATAATGTTAGGGAAAGTACGAGAAATGACATGTCGTATGCCCTGATGAAAAATGAAATGGTCGTATGCCCTTGGCCATACGATCAAGCTCGTCTTTGGACATTTTTAAAAACGATTGAAAACATATCTTTTTAAAATCGCCTATGACTGTTTATAATTTTTGTAAATCTTGGTTACATAAGCCGTTTTATATTTTTGTATTTCTAGCACATTTTATCCTTTTTATAGATCTCTGATTTAGTTTGTGAGCTTCTTTTTATATGTAAAGCGGTTTTGAATACTTCATAGTATTAGCGCTATATAAATGTATTATTATTATTATTATTATTATTATTATTATTATCGTCCTCACGTAATGTTTGCTTAGAGTCCCTAGGGCCGAGACCAGACCATGGTCCTGGGGCACTAGGGGATAGCCCGTTTTTAGCTTGATAGCACCCTCCTCAAAATGTGTGCTGTACCTAGCAAGGTTATCTTTTGTAGTTCACTGATGCTTATTTGCCCGGGAATTCTTCCAAGATAAGTTTTTAGTCCCTTTTTGATAGCTCCAAGTGCTCCAATGAGAACTGGTATCGTTTCCGTTCCCATGCCCCACATTCGGCTTGTTTCGACTTCCAAGTCCTTATATTTGGATAGTTTTTCAGTGACTTTCACGGATGTGTTTCTGTCTGATGGTACTGCCATTATTATAATTATTATTATTATTATTATTATTATTATTATTATTAAAGATTCGCACAGCTATTGATGACATTGAAGCTGGTTTCGTCATTGGCTCCGGGTAACAATAAGTTGCCTAGGGAAGCCAAGAAACACCCCTTATTATTATTATTATTATTATTATTATGGTATCCTTAGTCGACCGATCATACCCATATTTCCAGCGACATGTTATGGGTAAGGATAGGAAATTTCTAGTTTCACCTCATAATATTGCCTGGATACGGTAATTTTTTCAACCGGTTTTACTAATGATATTATTGCACCGGTTACGTATGTCATACGGTGGGCGATCATTTTCAACGCTGGGCCAGCAACTGTCTTTCTGTCCCATCTCAAGTGCTTCGGGAAGCACTGTGGCAAGCTCACGGAAGGCTAAAGAGCCTCTTTTACCGCCTCGACCAAGGTCTGCGATCGCTTCTTCGCTTATTGCACAAGCTTTCTTGACGATCGTTTTAAGCACTTCCTGTTTTTCTACCTCGTCGATCATTTCCTTGGCTTCCTTCTGCGCTGCTGCTTCATCTTCCGACTCACTGTTTTCCAAGAAAAAGTTAAGAAAAGTATAGTAAGGCCCTTGCACGTAGAAATACCGTTTACTGGGTTAGACAGACAGACAGCCAGCCAGCCAGCCAGACAGACAGACAGACAGACGGAAGGGTGGATGGATGGATAGATAGATAGATCGCTTGTGCTACCGCTAGTGCTAGTGCACAGTTCACCATGATACTAGCTTACCCTAGTTTTTGTTGCTTCGGTTTTAGATGGTGTGCCATTAACCATTCCGACGACTTGTATTTTCTCTGTTAAAACCAATATAACAAAAATTGACAGTAAATTAAACTACTAAAAAGACGAAGTACAAAAAACTGACAGGCCGAAAGAAAAGAACACTGACTTTGATCTTGGATCTGCGTCGCAACTTCATTCCTTCTTCTTCTTTTTCTTTTTCTTCTTCGTTCTTTACCAACTGACTGACAAATTCCTTCAGCACCGTCTGATTTTTTTCCACTGTATTACGTGAGTCAGGACCCACCTTTTCTTCAATTCGAGTGTTTCGGTTGCTGAAGTAATACAATGAAAAAACAATATTGTTATCTTTAAAATAAATCTGAACTGATCAGAACGTGTAAAGTGTGCGAAATGAGAAATTTCCTATTATTTTGTGTAAGGGGTAATTTTTTCCCTTACCGGCAACGATCAATGATCTCATCACATTTTAGAACGTTACGTATTATTAGGCTCCTCAGCTTTGACTGGCTTATCTGAAAGAAATGCAAGAGTTTCGTGATTCGTCAGTCATACCATATTCCATGGCATGTGTCTAATCAAAGTCGATAGGACACGAGAGAGAACTGTTTAGTTCTTTTAGCATAACTCATTGACCAATCTATAAAGCAAATCAATATTTCGATGTGCAAACTGCAAGAAAATACGAAGTTCAAACCACATTTTCCCTTTCATGTTTCTATCGATTATTAGACGGCCGTTGTCATTAGCCAATCCGATTACGCGTTTGCCTTGTGGCTAACATCACTAACAAACATACAGATTTGATTTAAGAGAAGCACAAAATATCGTTTCTTCATCGTTATAATGTATGTCGTCCTTCTCGAGGTCAAGTCGAGATGGACGGCTCCTATTGCAGATAAAGGAGAGTAAAGATACTTCCTCATTTTCATTGCATTTTAGGTTTACTTACCTTGCTGAATGGAGATTCACAATTTCCACATACGCTCTAGGCGATCTGTTCCAAAAAACAAGGATGGTAAAAACAATTTAGCATAAACAACAGCCACTTGAATTGAATATATGCCGACAACTCAATGCAGAAGAAGTACCCAAGAAGCATGCATGGCAGTGAACATGAAACTTTCTTACCATTTCAACTGTATCCTTGTAATAATCTGGCCAGTAGTAACGCTGCTTGATCTTTCTTATGGTATTGTCTCTGCCTGCACGGCCAGAAAAATCAGCGGAGTGCCATTCCTCAAAAACCCTCGATTTCTCGTTTTCTGCATCACCAATCGCTTCAATGATGAACCATCTCTTCTTTTATCAATACAGAACAGGCAATCTGTTTGATCATCGTCTTCGAAGTTTTTGCAAAATTTTCGCAAAATTAGCTTTTCGTTTTTGGAAAACCCTGACGGATATTTCTGGCTTTTGACATATTCTAAAATATTTCTATATTTTGTAGAATCCATCCTTCCAACATTTTCCGTATTTCCCGCGAAAATCCACTCAATATCCCGACTCGCATCAATGATTTAGACATGTGGAGAAAGCTCAAGGGAATAGAGGCCTCATAGAGGAGGTGGGGGAGAAGGGAGGTTGGGGTAGAGGCTAAGTAATTCATATCCCGTTAATGTTTGGACTAAATATTTTGTATCCCGTAAATTTTTCTTCAGTCAAAAATCAACGATTTTACTACAAAGATCTCCGGGGACATTCTCGGTCTACTTTAAGGCATAAATTTCTTTTTGTTACTTTTATTTCAACAGGAGCCCATCTCAGTCCTTTCCGAGTTGAATGGTGAATGGTACATTCGGTCGATTTGGCTACCCTTAATTCGAACTAAAGAAACGATAATACCTAGTCATATTGGACGGGATAACCATATCATTAGGGATTTGGGTATCCGTTACATTTCAGCATTTCTAGTCCTTTCCTCATTGGAATGACTTTCGTCTTTGCAAGTTTGCTTTGTTTTTTTTTTAATCTTCGGTCGATTTGGCTTCCCTGAATTAAAGAAACGATAACAAATAAACACTCTGGAAGGGGATACCCATATCACTAGAGATTTGGGTATCCCTTACATTTCAGCATTTCTAGTCCATTCCTCATTGGAATGACTTTCGTCTTTGTAAGTTACTTTGCTTTTTTATCTTCGGTCGATTTGGCTAACCTGAATTAAAGAAACAAGGACAAAGAAATACTCCAGAGGGGGATACCCATATCACTAGGGATTTGGGTATCCCTTAATTTTTCGCATTTCTTTTTTCTTTTCCCCCCTTCAACGCTTTTTGTCTTTGAAAGTTTGCTTTGCCTTTTTAATCTTCGGTGGATTTGGCTATCTAAATTAAAGAAACGATAACAAACAAACACCCTAGAAAGGGATACCCATATCACTAGAGATTTTGGTATCCCTTACAGTTTAGCATTTCTAGTCTTTTTCTCCCTTGAATGAATTTCGTCCTTTTAAGTTTTCTTTTCCTTTTAATCTTCGGTTCATTTGGCTACCCTGAATTAAAGAAACGAGGACAAACAAACACTCCAGAAGGGGATACCCACATCACTAGGGTTTTGGGTATCCCTTACAATTTAGCATTTCTAGTGCTTTTCTCTCTTGACTGACTTTCGACTTTCCAAGTTTGCTTTGCCTTTCTATCTTCGGTCGATTTGGCTACCCTGAATTAAAGAAATGATTGCAAGCCAACACTTCAAAAGTAGGATACCCAAATCACTAGGGATTTGGGTATCCTACTTTTACTTGTTCCCCCCTGTCCAAAGATTTAAGCCTTGTCCACTTTATTTCTATTTATTTTGGATTTCTTCACAAAACAAAAAAAACCCTCGTTAAATGGCATGGAGAACTGTTCGTCGGCAAAATCTAATGGGAGGGATGGTCAAGGAAAGAGCGATAAATAAACAAGTCTAAGACAAAATTTATTTCACACAGGCAACATACACAGAGGTTGTGAATTACAAGGACAGAACATAGCAGGCCAAAAATCCAAGTAATCACATGCGTAGAGCAGTGCGTAGTATTAAAACGAACTCGACAAGAACTTCTGACTACGATGTAAACAGAGTTTAATTGACAGAGATCAATGTTCCATACAAACTCAATTGAAACGAATCACGTGCCAAGACGAAGGTAGAATTAAACCACGTGCTGTAAGCTTAGCCGTAAGTCGTATGGTGTAAACCGTTTGCCGGTTCGAACTGAAGTACAGTAACGAAAATAGAAGCTAACGTAACTAAACATACCGAAATATAAGGATAAAATAATATAAATGAAGAAACTATCGCTGACATTCTCAATAACGTCCATAACATAATCGGCACTTATACTGATCGTACGGAAGGTTGGAAAACGATTAATAGGCTACACGGTGTCTAACTTGGACGGTACTTTTATGACAAAATAACCCTATATTGGAGATATGGACCTAATCAAACGCGATTCCGAGCATGCAGAACTAACTAACCGATTTAGTAACGATACAGACCATTTGATAGGTGATAAAAGGAAACTTAACCGAAACGAATAACAATAGAAAACCTAAATCCGAACTAACGGATGTGTCGAAAACGAAGACCCAAAAAACGAAGAGCGAAGACCTAAGACCCTGTGGTCTAAAACGAAGACCCACTGGTCTAAAACGAAGACCCACCGGTCTAAAACGAAGACCCACTGGTCTAAAATGAAGACCCTGTGGTCTAAAACGAAGACCCACCGGTCTAAAACGAAGACCCACCGGTCTAAAACGAAGACCCACTGGTCTAAAACGAAGACCCACTGGTCTAAAACGAAGACCCACTGGTCTAAAACGAAGACCCACTGGTCTAAAACGAAGACCCACTGGTCTAAAACGAAGACCCACCGGTCTAAAACGAAGACCCACTGGTCTAAAACGAAGACCCACTGGTCTAAAACGAAGACCCACCGGTCGAAAACGAAGACCCACTGGTCTAAAACGAAGACCCACCGGTCTAAAACGAAGACCCACCGGTCTAAAACCTTTTTTTCTTCAGGAAAGACTATACACTAGGCTAAATTGCTTTCGTTTTTGTAGCGCATAAATGTCATCTGAGCGCGCGGCAAACTTAACAGTTGCTTTATCTCAGTCGGTACAACGTGTCAAATTGTGTAACGCAATGAAATTCCAACAGTATAGAAATATACGTTTTAGTGACGATCTTAGTATAATTTGTCGTCACCAATATTCTATTTTTCAAATGCATATGAGCAAATTACGATGAGGTGACTTCATTACTTTGCTTTACTGTCCTTATCATATAAAGGCGCAAAGGTCAACTGTGCATGACCGTCCGGGGCCAGTCGCAAATTTATTCACCACGTGTTACAAGAATTTGTTTTAGACCAGTGGGTCTTCATTTTAGACCTGTGGGTCTTCGTTTTTGACCGGTGGGTCTTCGTTTTAGACCAGCGGATCTTCGATTTAGACCGGTGGGTCTTCGTTTTAGACCGGTGGGTCTTCGTTTTAGACCAGTGGGTCTTCGTTTTAGACCACAGGGTCTTAGGTCTTTGGTCTTCGTTTTCGACACATAACCTACAAAACAAGGAATAGATAATACTCACTTGGGTTTGCACACGCACTGAACTTGACTTAATAGAATAGACGAATAACAGTGTATAGAGAAACTATGGCCCAATGCCGAGTAGAAGTTGACGCAGTGAAATCTGTACTTGAACTGACCTAACCGAGGAAAACGTCGTGGATATCTAACCAGAGAACGCGTACGCAAAACCTAGCTGTTATGATTATTTCCCTAACGGACATAGCAGCTTAGGGCTGGTCAACCACAGTAGATTAAGTAAGTAAGTAAGGCCTTGTTTGAAAGTGACAATTACTTGATAACATCTACGGTAAAGTAAGTTCCTGCGACAAAATACGAATTAACATCACGTTTCAAAACCAGCAGAGGTCAGTCACAGCTTGAGACCAGTGTGCATATTGCGTAACGGCCGTATCTCAGTGTGTTCGTTCGCATATTGATTTAACTTAATGCATCAGTCAATTCCAGCAGTGCCCATCCCCCCCGGGCTAACCCCCGGGCATTAGCATTTTTTTAAAAAAAATCGGCAAATTCCCCGGGGTGGGGAAACATAAGCTGCCTAAATGCCCCGGGGTGGGGGACGAAGAAAGAGGGCAAATGCCCCGCCCCCGGGATCGTCGCCTTGCAACACCTCCACAGTTTTTGAATTAATCAGTGAATAAAACGGTCAACTGTTCAGTATTTTAATGCAACGGTAAGACTTCAAGAACAACAGTACGTGTTAGTTGATTCTGATTATATTTATTTCTTTATATTTGTTTTTAACAGTTTGCTAGCGGATAGCTGGGATTGCGGCGGACGTGCCCCCAGCCGCTAGCGATGATAGGCGCCTGTATTCGCAGGCTACATCTTCTGTGAAGAATCAAGACATTGATTCTACCTAACCACCGCGTGAGGGGCGGCACAAGGTCGGAAAAATGGACCCCTTGATATTTAACCGCGCGGCCATGGGCCGAGCGCGGTTCATGGTTTACCCGTGGTTTTTTTTTTTTCGCAGTTTTGTCTGCGACCAGACCCACGCTTCCACTCGGCCAAATTTTTAGTCACGCAACCTGTGATGTTTACTCGCCAAAAGCTGTTGAAACATTAATAAATCTCATCTCCGATACTGACTTTCGCGGGAAAAAATTAAAAACCCAGCGTTCGTCAAAAATTATATTTTTTCACCAGAAATTTAGCTCGGAACATATACATATTTATATTCCTTTGAATCGTCGATGAAATGACCTTTTCCGGATATTTTTTCCTTCGGGGTCAACAAAAACCTCCGATTACAAAATCACGCCGAACCCACACGTTGCAAAAAAATCTCTTCAAAACCCTGACTTCGAAGCGATATAACACTTCAGCGTTAATAGCTACCACACATCGGCAGGCGGTAAATCTATTCGTTAACAATCCAGCCTTATCGTGTTAAAATTTCAGCGAAATCGAACAAAACCAGAATTATTTAGAATTTTTTTGTGACCTCACTCCCCAGACTTGACCTAACAAAGGAAGCAACGGTCACCCATAGCAACCGAAAAACACCAACATAACAAAGCCGAACGTTTCGGCCAAAAATCTCCAGAATTATCGCCTGAGAGCTTAAACTTGAATGGGAACATCTTTTTCGAACTTTTTTCAACTGATTTAGTCGAAAGACTGGCCTCGGCGGGCTACAACAAAGACCAAGAGAAAAACAGAACAAGACAGCAGAACAAGCCGATAACATTTCATCGCACGGCTTTCGGCACGAAAACGAAAATACAGCTTACTTCTGGATAAATTCAACCTTAGAAGCCAGTAACCGGCCCCAAATTACTTTCTGTATCCTTACAAATGTCCTGATTTCCATCTCCGAAAGATTTTGCCCCAATTTTGAGCAAATAAACATTTCGTCGACGGTGGCCGCCATTACGGTGGCTTGCATACTAAATTAGCTAACTTGACAAAATTCTCCCGTGGGGGGGACATGACGAAAAGAGCTGAAAGATGGCCTATAATTGGCTAATGATGAGATCATCGAAAGTAACGCCAATTTTCTGTCACGTTTTCAATCTGTGGTCACTGGAGTGACCAAAATCGATACATGGGTCGGGATAGAGTTTTATTATTAAATTATATGACTTGTGTGACTACTTTGCTAGCCCTTTACTCGTGGAAAACACCAATTAAATTTACTCATGACTTTTAAGAAAGAAAGCTGTTGTTAATAGTGTTATTATCGTGTCATTTATATCGTTCATGCCCATACATATCCCGAAGAAAGTTCTACAAAGATTAAGACCATTACGTCATCGGAGATTTGTCAACGGCTACCACTGATGGTGCAATAATACAATTTGTGTTGATCAAGTGATGTGATGTCTACAGTAAGAAAAGAATCATCAATAACTGCTTTGGAATGTGCACTGCGTTCCGACGGTAGTGCTAAGCAAACAGTTAAATTTTAAAAGCGCGGTTATAAGATCTAACAGATCTTCTTGTTCGCCTAGAGATAACCTATGGTATGCTAAGAATCGTGATATAAGTTTTAGGTTCTAGAGTTTTTACATTTTTGAAAAAGCTTTTGTTCTTGGGCCATCGTAGTTTAACGAGGAATAAAACACAAATAGCGGTGATAAACATACTAAACTTACGCATTTTAATAACTTGACGTTTCGTATGCTACCCCACATCATCCATTGCCGACCCGATAAAAGCCACAGGTCACAACATCAAGTGGGATCATTTTGATATTCTAGCTTCTGGTAGAACAGATTATCATTGTAAAAATAAAAAAACTTTGCTCATCCAAGAACTTAAGCCGGCTCTTAGTGTAAACGTCAGCAGTGAGAAGCTGATACTTCATTAATAAGCTTAGGCTTTTATTGTTTTACTGTTAAGAAACAGATGTTTAATCTCGTTTCCAGACCCCTTATTTACATTTCATATATAGTTTTCAAAAATTGTAACGGTCTTTATTCCACTTTTGAAAATGCATGTTGCGTAGCATACGAAACGTCAAGTTATTAAAATGCGTAAGTTTAATATGTTTATGACCGTTATTTGTGTTTTAGTTTTGAAAAAATTACGAAAGACCGTCGACAACCCGTGAAGCCGAAAAATCACAGAAATGGGGTCAAGTTTCATGATCAGATAATCGAACT
>NC_138145.1:32564647-32587147 GCF_964199315.1 Orbicella franksi | reverse complement strand
TAATTGCGTAATTGCATTGCCTGCAACATCAACAAGAAAAAGAAATTGTGGCATAGGAAAACTTCTTTCCCCCTTCCCCGTCAGAAAAAAAAATTAATCATCGGGGGCCCGTTTCTCGAAAGCCCCGGAAACTTTTCGGGCCCGAAAAGCCATAGCAAAATCTCGAATCTTACGATTACAGAGCTGTTTTATTCACATATTCTTAATATGAACAGAGGTTCTCTTCATACAAGAAGTTTCAGGCGTATACACTTCTCCGTTTTTAGATACAGATAAACTAAAAATGACTTAACGGGCCCGAAAAGTTTCCGGGGCTTTCGAGAAACGGGCCCTGGTCCGGAAGTGACAGGAAAGATTGCGTTACACTCACTAGACCGAGCTTAGGAATTTTTTTTATTATACAAGAAACTAACTGCATATGAAGAGGCTGCTCACTGAGAGATAGATATTGCAACATATGGATCGATTTTCCGGAAAAGTGTTGCACGAGCTTAGCCTGGAACCGGCGTACAAGCTCGATGTCAAGTTATGACCCTAAATCATAAAGCGCTGCAACAAGAAAGCAACAGAAAAATTAACTGAGAACGTCAAAATTATTTGCCTTCAAACACCCACTTGGAAGGTAAGCTGTCATCGAAGTGTTATCTCAGGTTTACTGGGTAGTTTTAATGGGAAGTGGTAGGGTTTTTCAATGGTTTGCTCAGAAAGCGAGCTAAGGCTAGTCGCATTGTTTACATTTCCTGGTTGAACAAAGTCTCTTCGAAAGGTCAAATTGGGTCAACTTGCATAGAGCCGCTCGCCTCAGAAATAACTTTTACCAAGAAAAAAATTATATCACGTTCAAAAGCAGCTCTTGTACTTGCTAGAATTGAATTTTGAAAGAATTCTACATAATACCGAGTATGTTTTGAGATGTTTGAAAACGGTATGGAATTTTTGATTTTCAAAGTCTAAAAATTTCGGTTCTCTTCGCTTGCTCTCCAGGAATTCGGAATTACAATTGTAAGTCTAAAATATCATCAAGGCAGCTTAGCAATACCTCCTAAATAAAATTATAAACTACGGAAAGCCAAAATTTGCCATGCGCCTTCACGCGAATTCGATTATCTGATCATGAAACTTGACCTCATTTCTGTGATTTTTTCGGCTTCACGGGTTGTCGACGGTTTTTCGTAATTTTCTCAAAAATGTTAAAACTCTACAACCTAAGACTTATATCACGATTCTTAGCATACCATAGGTTATCTCTGGACGAAATATCAAGGGGTCCATTTTTGTACAAATTAATATTAGTTAATTAGGTTTAATGGATTGTATTCTTAGATCGTATTTCGACCGCACCTATCTTTACGCGTATCATATTCTCCTCGAGGTCGCGCGATCGGCGACTCGTACAATTGTATTTTGCCCATCTCCGCACGTCCCGGGCAGTATATAGGTTGTCCTATTAAACTGTCTTTCGTAGCCCAACTCGCGTGTTTTGTTTGCGTTTGCATGTACATATGAAGACCGTGACATTAACCAACCTTGTGCCACATTTTTGCAATCTCACTCGGTCCCTATAGGGAGTCGCTCTTAAATGATGATGCATTGTATTTTAAGCTCGCAAGATCTGTCTTGAAGATCGCATCATTTGAATTCGCAAACCTTAAGTATTTTAACTCCAATTTCATGAATTTAAAAAATGCTAGGCTAGTTTTGAATGCGAAATAGTCGTGTTCACGTCAGTTATTGTTTTGTGATAAACAAATATAGCTCACCTTGTCGCTTATATTTATATCCTTACAAGTAATGAAGAAATATCTAAAATTGAGAAAACATAACTTTAAAAACAAGTTTCTCTAGTCCCTGACGGACAAGCCATTGTTTGACAAACGCCTCGTCTTTCCCGGTGAACTCATCCATGGTACTTTCCAAAACACTTGTGTCGAATGCCCCGTGGTCGCCCCGGGGTACCCAAATGCCCAGCCCCCGGGCCGCGATAAAATTGCGGATGCCCCACCCCCGGGACTGACAACTTGAGCAAATGCCCCGCGGTTGCCCGGGGGGGGGATGGGCACTGCTGGAATTGACTGATGGATAATTGCCGAACTATACGAGGTTTAGAGTGTGCCTTTCTTGTTTAAGTACAAATTAATATTAGTTAATTAGGTTTAATGGATTGTATTTTTAGATCGTATTTCGGCCGCACCTATCTTTACGCGTATCACATTCTCCTCGAGGTCGCGCAATCGGCGACTCGTACAATTGTATTTTATTTTACTCCATATTCTTCGATATACGCTGCATTCCCACGATGGGGAAAACCAGTAAACGTGCTGAAACATGCCCCGGCTGTCACACTCAGCACGAAGACCATCAATTCGGTCCAGTTGGGAAACATTGTACAGGACCGCCTGCGACCGAAGATAACCACAACAGCCCAAAGTCCAGCGATGCAGACAATGAACATCCCAAGTCTGCTGTTACGAACACCACAGCTTCGCCCGCTTCCCTGGACTTAGTTCTCGCCGCAATCAGCAATCTAGCCCTACAAGTTGACAAACTTGCGGCGGATCAACAGCGAATTAATACAGAGGTACAGCAAATGAAAAACACACCGCAGGGCGCCACTGTTTGCATTCAGCCGAGTCAGATGCCACAATCCAGCATGACAGAGGACCCATCGCTCCACGGCAAAGATATTTCACATCAGCCGACCAAGCTGGAACAGTCAATTCTTCGCCGTGAGTATGTCAATTTCATTGACTTACTTAAACCACACAAAGAACATGTAGCTCACGGAGAAGACGCGGTAGTAGTCGACCAAGAGGGGAATTTAACCTTACAGAAATCCCGCTCCCAACGTGCAATCGACTCCTTTTCCACATGGCTTTCGGCCTGGTCGGAATACGAACGAATAATTGTGCTTGCTAATCCTCACCGCTACGGCGAAATGGCCAAATATCGTTGCGTTATTCACCAAGCGAGTCGAAAATTTATCTGGTCAGCGGTCTACGCCCACGATGTCCGCTTTCGGCAGGAATCCGTTAGAGTAGAGGGCCGGCGCTTCGATATTCTCGACCACTCCTTGTACACGACCACACTTGACGCCACTGCCCTAAGGAAGGACGCCAAGCAATGTTTCCGTTGTAAATCTTTTGATCACGAGACCAGGGAATGTCCCTTTCTCCCGGCCTCCGCGTTGGAGGCGCTGGCGCAGAAAAAGAGCCCTTCGAACCCACAAGGAACCTATCGTCTTCCCCAACCATGGAAGCTGGAAAAGTGGTTCCACGACAACCGCGAAGGGTGCAACCTGTTCCAACGGCGCGCCTGCAATCTGGGTACAGGGTGCAAACGGGCACACGTATGCAAAGCCTGCCGAGGGCACCACGCCCTGGCAGATTGCACACAATAGACTAGATTTGAAAGTTAAAGAAATTTGAAAGTTATGAGGCATTTCTTAGTAAAAAGTTGGTAACAGGAATTTTTTAAAGTAATTTGACGTGCTTAAAACGAAAATGCTTGTTACCAAATTTTTTTTTTGCCATCTTCAGTCTCAAAATGACGTCCAAAAAATGACATTGAAAATGACGTGATCGTGCAACTGCAGCGGAGATTTGTACATCCAGTAGAGCATAAGCATGAGATTATTTCCTGGCAGGCTTTCGGAATCGGATCTTGTGTCATTTGGAGTGGTTGAAGTTTGTTATCAGCGATCTTCTTCCACCCTAATGTTTGAGGATCTGGAAGATGAGGCTCTGAGCAGTGAGCTGGTTTCCATACAATTGCCTGATGGCAAACACGCTTTACATGTAGTGATAAAGCATCACTTGTCGGTGGCAGTGCCTCTGGCTTGCCTTTCTTCGAGAACAATATAGCTCGGGCCTCGTCAACTGATCCAATGCTATCCAATTTGT
Source organism: Orbicella franksi (assembly GCF_964199315.1). NCBI lineage: Eukaryota > Metazoa > Cnidaria > Anthozoa > Scleractinia > Merulinidae > Orbicella > Orbicella franksi. The sequence goes on along the minus strand of NC_138145.1, from coordinate 32,583,248 downwards.
ACATTTTACAAACAAATTCCTCGACTTCTTTCACCTCTTCTTCGGTTAGCTCTCCCTCTCCTAGAGAGGAAAGATATGTGTGTTGCTTTAGGAATACTTTCCACGCTGATTTCTTTAACTGGTTGCATATGAAGGACGTTGTGTCGCAACCCGTTAACGCCTGAAAAGCCAGAAGAGCGGATACAGAACCAGCTGAGAGATTTTTCGTAGATAGCCCTGATGTTCAAATACTCTCGCTTTGTGGCTGTTCCAGACATCATGTACAGGTTAGGACAAGGGATGTGGGGGACATGTGCGATAAGAAGCAACAAGACATTCGTATTCCTTGCCGATACAACTACGTTGTCAAGACTGCTGTTAACGCAGTGAACCATCAGACGTGTATCTGCTTCCTCGTGGGTTGCCTTTAGAGCAGACAGGTCGATTGCTCTTTCTGATGACTGCACTTCCCTTTCATCTACAAATCCTTCAGCAGCTACAACAACTTTGTCTGGGGGTGCGTTCACAATGACGTGTTCCGATAGGAACCTGGCTAGATCTGACTTGTTATCTGGCAATGCAAGGAAGTTTGGCCAACTGTGAGGGAGAGGGACACTGCCATCTTCAATAGCACGTCAGATAGGGCGAGTGAACTTTGTGCGTCTTTCTCTCGTTCCTGACTTGATGGAATCTTCTTGATACCGATCAAATATGACGTGGATTTGCTGATAGCGGGATCCAGCTTGAAGAACTGCTGCTTGAAAGCTCTCTGCAAAGTCCCCAAAACGTTTGAGCACCAGATGGTCTCCCAATTGCGGAAACTAATGCCAGACCATCTATTAATAGACCTGAGCTGCCTTGAAGCTCTATTTCACTTGGGCAATTTGTTCCACTTGTAATTAAGTCTGCTAAGACAGATGTCTGCCCAGTTCTGAGACTGCCATTCATATCTGCTAACGCGACTGGTACAGGCATCAACTCATATTTTAGCACACTGTGGAGATCAACTTTGAGCCCCGCTTCATAAGCAATAATAAGGCGTTGAAGGACATTTCGGTCGGCTCTTAAAATTGTGGTTTTGTTCTTCTCTTTGGTGCTCTTTACAACTTGATACAAGTTGTCAATAGTTGGAGCGTTATTCTTGTGCATCGTGTCGCAGAATCTCTCTTCTGATGATCTATCTTGCTGCTGTTGAGAGACACTTGGCAACCTTTGCTCCACGAATTCTTTAATTTGTTGCCGACCAAGCTCTTTGGCATTTAACAGCGAGACTTGAATTTCATCAGTGACAAGATCTTTAGTGGCGATGTTATAAGGACAGGTTGGATGTTCTGGTGGTGAAAATACCATGAACTGCTTGAGAATGGTGAGCAATGAACATTCATCCTTCTTGTCACGATCTTTCCTTCCAGGAGTAGATTCATTATGAGAAAACTTGTCTTCTTGGTGTAATCCAAACATCGTGTGTGTATTTTTTTCAGCTATCTGTGACATTAGGTTATAGGACAGAGCCCACCTACTCAATGCTGATGACGTCTAGGTTATGCCCACGATTCCTCCACCTCTTTTCCCTATCCCGTCTAGCCATTCAATGCTGATGACGTCTTGGTTATGCCCACGATTCCTCCACCTCTTTTCCCTAACCTATTTAGCCATTCAAGGCTGTGATCGGGACTGACGTGGTTGAACTTGCTCTCATTCCATTTGACAACGAAGTTCCCCTTTCTGATCTCTTCCAAGACTTCCTTTGGCAACTGCTCCATCTCTGCAATGTACACTGATCCCCATCTTGCATAATTCAGATGGTCATATCTGAAAAAATATGGCAACGTCTGGCGGAAACTGTGCAAGTGCAGGTCTCGTATCCCTTCTCTCTGGGCCCGAGTGAACATGAGGAGAACAGATACCATTTCCATGTAGTTCCACCAAAACTTGAAGTTGACATTTTCCTCGGATCTTTGTGCGACGAATTCGTCGAGCATCTTTTTCACTCATGGTGACTTCAGGGATGTTATCAGTTCTGTAGCATTTTCGGGAGAGCAAGCAAGAGCAGATACTTCTTGGAAGAGATCTGAGTACGATTTCTGGCAGAATTCTAACAGAAAAGGCATCAGCAGCTGCCACAATGACTGCAGAGTAATCTTGTGGGCACGCATAGCTCTCTTGTAGGCGTTTCCATTCATGACATGTTCGGTTGCATTTGGCCCAAGCAGTCCACTCCCGACCCATTCTTCGACCAAGCCTGATCCTTTCATATGGTTTCCAAACGTAAAACAATACAAGTATCGTCATTTCTTCCAAGTAAATCAACCAGACGATCGATAACCTCTCTGTTTGCTACGTCCCTGTACTTTCTTCGTTTAGTAGTCGCTTTGTAAACAAAATTTTTGCTGTAACTTAGAGCTTCTCTTACATCGTCCTTTGGCTTATTACGCTTCTGACAGAAGATGCACAGCTTCAAGTCAACTTCCGAAGCACTCTTTAGGGTCACAACTGGATCCATTCCAACATTTCACAGCTTTAGAACAACTTTCTACTTGCCAAAAATCGAGCGAAGGCATACTAAACAAGAAGATCTGTTAGATCTTATAACCGCGCTTTTAAAATTTAACTGTTTTCTTAGTACTACAGTCGCAACGCAGTGCATATTCCAAAGCAATCTTTGATGATTCATTGATTACTGTAGACATCACAGCACTTAATCAACACAAACTCTATTATCGCACCATCAGTCGTAGCCGTTGTGACATCTTCGATGACGTAATAGTCTTAATCTGGAACTTTCTTCGGGATATGTATGGGCATGAAGATACGAACACTATTACAAACCGCTTTCTTTCTTTAAAGTCACGATTAAATTTAATTGTTTTTTCCCTTGAGTTAAGGGTTAGCAAAGAAGTCACACGAGTCACATAATTCAAGAATTGCGTTATCTACGGCTATCTTTAGTACGGTGGTTATTTCCCTATCAATGACGTAATCTTTGCACGTTCTGACACGTTCTTTGCTTGGCTTGCAAATATTTAATTTTCCTTCCGATCTATGAACTCGCTGCGATGAAACAGTCAAAGGATTTACTTCATTTGCCTAAAACCACAAGAAATACTCGCAAAATTACAAATAAATTAATGACCGTCGCTTCTGCCGAAATAAACTTGCAAACTAAACACGATCTTATTTGTCACGTAGCGAAAGTGAAAGCTGCAACGTCAGCGCATTCCATGACTGACGTAATACCTTTTTTCAGCGTATTTATTATTCCCTTTAAATCCAACGCTTTGATAAAACGAAAAGAAAATATATTTTACCCACAAAAAAGAAAACAATATCCGTAAAATTGTCCGTGTATTTATGTTTTAACAGCTTCTGGCGGAAAAACATCACACGTTGCGTGACTCAAAGTTTGGCCGAGCCGAGGTCTGCGTCTGGTCACCGACAAAAAAAAAAAAACAAGAAGATCTGTTAGATCTTATAACCGCGCTTTTAAAATTTAACTGTTTGCTCAGCACTACCGTCGGAACGCAGTGCACATTTCCGGTCATCATTTTTCAGCTCTTTTCGTCATATCCCCCCCTCGGGAGGGTTTTGTAAAGTTAGCGAATTAGTTGCAAGCCACCGTAATGGTGATTGCTGTCGGCGAAATGTTTATTTGCTAAAAAATTGCGGCCAAATCTTTCGGAGGATGAAGTCAGGACATTTGTAAGGATACAGAAAGTAATTTGGGACCAGTTGCTGACTTGTAAGGCTGAAATTATGCAGAAGTAAGGTTTTTTTAACGTGAACGTAACGAAGGCCACGCGGTGAATAAATTATCGGCTCTTCTCACTGTCTCGTTCTGTTTTTTGTTTCGTTCTCTTTTGGAGTCCGCCGAGGTCATTTTTTCGTCTAAATAACTTGAGAAAAGTTCGAAAAAGATGTTCCTCTTGAATTTTCAGCTTTCAGGCAATAATCCTGGATTTTTTTGACCGAAACGTAGGTTCACTGGTTATGTTAATGTGTTTCGGTGGCTATGGGCGACCGTCGCTTCCTTTGTCGACTCACGCAATGAAGCTAGGTTACAAAAAAAATATAATAATATTTAGTTCTGGTTTTGTTCGATTTCGTTGAAATTTTAATATGATGAAGCTGGATTGTTAACGAATAGATTTTAATACTGCCGATATGAGGTAGCTATTAACGCTAAAGTGATATATCGCTTCGATGTCAGGGTTTTGAAGAGATTTTTTTGCAACGTGTAGGTTCGGCGTGATCTTATAATCTGAGATTTCTGTTGACCCTGAAGAAACAAGGTTTGGCGAGTAAACATTACCGATTGCGTAATTTAAAGTTGGCCGAGTGGAGATCTGCGTCTGGTCTCCGACAAAAAAAAAACAAGAAGATCTTTAAGATCTTACAACCGCGCTTTTAAAAGTTAACTGTTTTGGTAGCATGAGTGACCCGAAGAAAAAAAAACGAAAAAAAAATATCGGTTTTGAACCTATTTCCTGCAAATTTGGCAGACTGGAAGCTGAGAAAATTACTCTATTTCCGGCCATCATTTTTCAGCTCTTTTCGTCATATCCCCCCCTCGGGAGGGTTTTGTAAAGTTAGCGAATTAGTTGCAAGCCATCGTAATGGCGATTGCTGTCGGCGAAATGTTTATTTGCTAAAAAAATTGCGGCCAAATCTTTCGGAGATGGAAGTCAGGACATTTGTAAGGATACAGAAAGTAATTTGGGACCAGTTGCTGCCTTGTAAGGCTGAAATTATCCAGAAGTAAGGTTTTTTTAACTTGAACGTAACTAAGGCCACGCGGTGAATAAATTATCGGCTCTTCTCACTGTCTCGTTCTGTTTTTTGTTTCGTTCTCTTTTGGAGTCCGCCGAGGTCATTTTTTCGTCTAAATAACTTGAGAAAAGTTCGAAAAAGATGTTCCTCTTGAATTTTCAGCTTTCAGGCGATAATCCTGGATTTTTTTGACCGAAACGTAGGTTCACTGGTTATGTTAATGTGTTTCGGTGGCTATGGGCGACCGTCGCTTCCTTTGTCGACTCAAGCAATGAAGCTAGGTTACAAAAAAAATATAATAATATTTAGTTCTGGTTTTCGATTTCGTTGAAATTTTAATATGATGAAGCTGGATTGTTAACGAATAGATTTTAATACTGCCGATATGAGGTAGCTATTAACGCTAAAGTGATATATCGCTTCGATGTCAGGGTTTTGAAGAGATTTTTTTGCAACGTGTAGGTTCGGCGTGATCTTATAATCTGAGATTTCTGTTGACCCTGAAGAAACAAGGTTTGGCGAGTAAACATTACCGATTGCGTAATTTAAAGTTGGCCGAGTGGAGATCTGCGTCTGGTCTCCGACAAAAAAAAAAACAAGAAGATCTTTAAGATCTTACAACCGCGCTTTTAAAAGTTAACTGTTTTGGTAGCATGAGTGACCCGAAGAAAAAAAAACGAAAAAAAAATATCGGTTTTGAACCTATTTCCTGCAAATTTGGCAGACTGGAAGCTGAGAAAATTACTCTATTTCCGGCCATCATTTTTCAGCTCTTTTCGTCATATCCCCCCCTCGGGAGGGTTTTGTAAAGTTAGCGAATTAGTTGCAAGCCATCGTAATGGCGATTGCTGTCGGCGAAATGTTTATTTGCTAAAAAAATTGCGGCCAAATCTTTCGGAGATGGAAGTCAGGACATTTGTAAGGATACAGAAAGTAATTTGGGACCAGTTGCTGCCTTGTAAGGCTGAAATTATCCAGAAGTAAGGTTTTTTTAACTTGAACGTAACTAAGGCCACGCGGTGAATAAATTATCGGCTCTTCTCACTGTCTCGTTCTGTTTTTTGTTTCGTTCTCTTTTGGAGTCCGCCGAGGTCATTTTTTCGTCTAAATAACTTGAGAAAAGTTCGAAAAAGATGTTCCTCTTGAATTTTCAGCTTTCAGGCGATAATCCTGGATTTTTTTGACCGAAACGTAGGTTCACTGGTTATGTTAATGTGTTTCGGTGGCTATGGGCGACCGTCGCTTCCTTTGTCGACTCAAGCAATGAAGCTAGGTTACAAAAAAAATATAATAATATTTAGTTCTGGTTTTCGATTTCGTTGAAATTTTAATATGATGAAGCTGGATTGTTAACGAATAGATTTTAATACTGCCGATATGAGGTAGCTATTAACGCTAAAGTGATATATCGCTTCGATGTCAGGGTTTTGAAGAGATTTTTTTGCAACGTGTAGGTTCGGCGTGATTTTGTAATCTGAGATTTCTGTTGACCCTGAAGAAACAAGGTTTGGCGAGTAAACATTACAGATTGCGTAATTCAAAGTTGGCCGAGTGGAGATCTGCGTCTGGTCTCCGACAAAAAAAAAATAAAAAAAAATAAACCGAGGGTAGAACATGAACCGCGCTCGGCCCATGGCCGCGCGGTTAATAATAAACCACGGGTAAACCTAGAACCGCGCTCGGCCCATGGCCGCGCGGTTAACAACGAAGCTGAGTAACCAGGTGTACTTACCACTGGACTGGACTCAGACAGTGAGATCGAAATTAGGGAAGCGCGACCGTGGACGCGTTTCTGTTTTCACATTCAAATGCGTAACGATCTGTACGGGTTCGCAAATGATCCCAGGACCGCAAATGATGCCGGACCGGAAATGATCCCCATATTGGACCCCAAATGATACCGATCAAAAAATAAGGAATGGCATCTATTTATATCGGAGGAGGGTGACAACATGTACAAAAATTATGAACTAAAAAACATGTTTTATCATTTTACAAAAACTATTCCACAGCTGCTGCGTTGTTCTTCGAAGGGTGCAGATCGTTTTCACTGTCACGCAATAAAAGAAAATAATAAATCGAAAACCAAACAATGGAAAAAGCTAAATTAAGAAATTGTGGTGTACGCTATAGAAGATAACTAAATAAGACACTTCTCCAAGTTTTAGGCCTGCGCGTTTCCCCAAACTTCAGATATTCGTCGTAAATGTTTCCCATAAATTTACAGAGCCCCGTAAGAAAACGCCATGTTGGTGTACATCCGTGGTACACCAATATGGCGGCCGGAATATAGTGTAAACTTCTGGAACTTACTTTGGCTTTCTAGGCGACTGATTATCAATACTAAACAAAAAAGCATTTATATAATCACTTTTCCTAATGCTCTAACTTCTAAAAAGGCTCAAAATTATGAGAGAAGTATATATTTTTCACCAAACTCGATCGTAGCCTTGTGTCACGCAACCTCCATGACCCTGAAATTCAAAATGCTCTGGAGTCCGAACGAAGCACGCTAATTGTAAACAGATATAAATATACCGCCTCTTATGCCTGATGAGGATATAAACACGTCACGTGAAGACGATCTATTGAATTAGAAGTCTTAGAAAAACACATACTTGTAAACATTCTCGAAATCCCGGTGGCGATAGTATCAAACATCTATCAAACAGCTAATTGTCAAAACGAAGCGCAAGCCTTGGCCTTGCTTGGTCATGAAGCTGAACTTCATAACTATAGCTTGGAATTTTGGCTTCTTAGAATACTCAAGTAGTCATTTCCGAGGAGTTAAAGCCAGAATACGACCAAGGAAAAATTACAAAATAAATTTGTTCAAATTTCCAGTGCTACACACTAGGTGTTTTACAGAGTGATGAAGCGTTGTGGGCTTGTGGGTCTGCTCAGGTGACAGCGTCTTCTGTAATGGTTGCTTCATGGTTAGATTTTAGTTTAAAGCTTTAGACGAGTGGCGTTAATGGCTGATAAAATGTGATTTAACTATAACACCGAAACATCAATGTTTAACAAAGGAAGATATGTAGCGTATGTTGCACCGATCATAATTTTACTGAGAATTGCAAAGAAATGCAAACCAAGTCGTGTTTTGATGATTGAGTGGTGATATTCATAACATCGTAGTTAGCAACAAAATTTAGTCGAAAGTATGAAAAAAAGAGCAAGTTGTAAGCCAGTGTAATTATAAGATGGCTTTAATAAAAACATCGGTAGTGACGTACGCCAATTCCCTATCCACACCATCCCACCATCCATGCCATTCTCTATTTTTTGATCGGGATCATTTGCGGTTCAATATGGGGATCATTTCCGTTCCGGGATCATTTGCAGTTCGATTTGGGGATCATTTGCGGACCCGTACAGATCAACTTCATTGAAAAAAAGCACCATTGAACCCAAAATAATAGTGCATATGACGCACTTTTCTGTTTTAACTCAGCCAGTTGAAAAGAACGTGTTTTTCTGTGTGAGAGAATATTATGAAAACATAAATGACGTCATACATTGGCCCACGAGACAGGCAAGTCTTACATTCCTTAAAATACGAAGCATGTAACATATTATAACTGAACTGGTTCTAGAAAATCCAAATTTGTGACATTGAACTCAGTGGTTTCCCCTTTTCTAAACATTTATCATTGCGATGACGTCATTGTAAATGTCAATTTTCTGACGCCATTTTCAGACTGAAGATCACAAAATGAACTTTGGTAACAAGCATTCTCGTTTTCAGCACGTCAGATTACTTCAGAAAACTCTTGTTACCAGCTTTTACTAAGAAATACTTCTTGATTTTTGTGAGAAGGACTTTATCCAAATACCGACTAGTCTAAAACGTGGGACCCACAATAAAGACAGCTTCCTAGCGTCAAAATTTCTAGACCTATTACATATGTGTGAAAATCACGATTTTATGAAAACTTTGATTTTGAAATCACGTACTTGGCTTGAATAATAACTGGTAATAAATCAGTAGGAAGTTGCAAAGGAAATTGATAAACGATCGGCGTTTCAAAACTAACAAGTACAAGTGGTTAAAAAAGGAATGGAGGAGGATGGCTGCCATATTGAGTACTGTGGAATTGTAACCGCGCCTGAAAAAAAAAACCCCGTGTTCTATCCGTCTAATGTGAATTCAAGACGGGAGAAATTCAAACAGTTTATCTGTCTCGAATCCATACCAAGACGGAAAATGTAGCAGACGGATAATCCGTCTCTAGTGTGAAAACGGCCATTCATATCGGGCAGGTAGCGTTGTTTATCTTCAATACTTTTCGTTGAAACGCTTCTCAGCCATCAATATCGTTGTGTATTAATTTTGAATTGTTTTATTGTTAACAACAAAGGTGGCAACAGAAAAAGAAAGTGGTATTTCGCGACTATCTGATAATTAAATTAGTTCTTGTTCATCGGTAGAAATTTGCATTTTTAGTAAAACAACATCGTTTCTGTTCTGTTTCTTGATGACTACATCAGTCAGGCCCGTAACCGGGATTTTATGTGGGGAGGGGGGGGGGGGTGGGGGTGCTAACGAGGCCAAAGTGGACCAAACTTCCCGATGTCATTCATTTCTTGTTGCATCATTGGTTCTAAGTGATGTCGTGTTAGATATTCATCAGTATTCTCAGGTACTGGAGCTTGCGAAGTCTCTACAATTTTATAAACAATGCGGAATTGTTAAGAAAGTACACATCGGCTTTTCATAGAATATTGTCATGACATCAGGAAATGACGATAAGAGACCAAGAGAAACATAAAATGTATTTTCCTCCTTTGCGTCTAGAAAAATTCTATTTTGATGGTTTGGGATGCCTGTGGATTGCTGCTTTAGATTAACCCTCCCCTAGTCCCTCTCCGAATTGCTACTCTGTGTTCCTCACTGGCGTTCTATTAAGCGAGTTTGTTTCATATCGAGTAATAGCGACTAAATCTCGGAGCATAATAATGGATCAAGACTGCTGCGAAAATAAGTATGATTTACCCTCTATATCTCGCTGTAAAACTGTAGTTAACTGAGATAGATATGAGGTCGTGGTTTCAGCTAGGCTGTTCATCGCAGACTGCGCTGTAATTAGTGTCATTGTCAACGTCTGATGGCTCTTGACGGGGTACTTTACTGACCCATGTATCGAGAGACTGGCAAGATTTAGGTGCAGCCTTCCTCTTTCTATTTTCCTGTTCTCTCCTACCCATAACGTATTACACAAAAAACTAATTTTGCATCTTCGGGCGTTCATGCGCTCGTACAAACAGAGAATACTACCCGACGCGTTAGCAGACGTGTCTGACAAAAATCGTGAGATCGCTCCCTTGTCATTGACTCGCTCGTCTAAACTCCCGTGCATAGCGTGCGCACGTTAATTTCATTATTCATTTAGATAAGCTCAGACATTTGTGCGCTCATTGAAATGTTCTGAATGGCTCGGGCTACTAGAATGCAGCTGGTTTTAGTTTCTCAGTGAGTACATTACTGCTTTTTCCATTCTTTGATTTTGTTTAAGTATCACTGTTAAGTTTTAAACTTCAGTTTAACCGACTGCACTCCTTAACTTGGATATTGAGTATCAAAATGCGGACCTTTGGGGCCTGCGGGGGGTTGGGGTACGAGCGCACCCGTGCACCCCCCCTGGTTACGGGCCTGATCAGATATTTAACTTTCTCTCATTTATCTCCAAAAAACAAGCACATCTTCCGCGTGTTTTGGAGAAAATAAGAGTTTCATATTACATGCCTTTGCGAGGAAAACAAAACTATCACGTTACAAAGTTGGCAGGAAGAGCTAAATTGGCACGTTTGCTGCTTCAACGTATTACTGAATTTAAAATGAACGAAAATCAACGTAAAACACCAGTAGTAATTTCGCGACTTTTAAGAAAGAAAGCCGTTGTTAATAGCATTATTATCGAATCGTTCGTATCGTTCATGCCCATACATGAGGACCTGTTAGGGGGGGTACCCATGTCCCCTGTCTGAAATTCGCCACCAGCCATGTCGGCATTTCGCAAGATTCCTATGTCGTCTGTCGGAATTTCGTCTCAAAGGAGTTGTGTCGGGAAATTTGACCGTGTTCGATTAAAACGAAGCTACACGTATAACACATCGTAATACTTTTGTTTATTAAAAAAAAACCGCCACAGTGCTCTGAAGTCTCACGCATTGAACATGAGCCTCACGCATCGAATTCAATCTTGCGCTCTCACGCTGAAGCTATTATTTCTCACGCATTGAGGGTTCCTTGCTGTTTTAGTCAAGTACATATATAATTAAGTATCTCTTTAGATATAATTTACTCCTTGTGCGTTTTGCACTTGCCTCGAACACTTTTTAGCAGTAGGAATTCCTATGCAGAGCCAGGATTTCTCCGGTCAGTGGGTTTAACGATTACTTTATGGTTACTTTTAAAGCATCACATTTCGACTCAGAATGAAGGAAAAGACTTCTTAGCTACCTCAATTTTTCAAAATTTTGTAAGGGGCTGGGGGCATGCTGGGGGGCATATCGGGGGCATGCTTCCTTATGGCTTGGGCACGCTTTCGAGCGCTGAAGTTGCTAACCTCCTGGGGGATGTGGGGGCATGCTCCTCCCGGGAAATTTTGAAATTTAGACGCTTGGAATTGCTATTTTCAGCCATTTTCCAGTCAGTATTTGGACCTAAAGTACAATCGGACCTATGACTATTTTTACCATGTTTATGTTTAACAACCGTTCTTTAACTCAAAATCTCAACGGCCTCAATCAGATAATCTCTCCTATGTATAATCTTCCTTTGAATTTGGCGTAACCCTTATCTTCTGCTGAAGACGAGAAGACCCTGCCAGCTTTCCCTTGTCTCTCTTTTCCTTCCATATAGTCCATGGGCCAGACCACTTTTCGGTACCAAACCTAAGGACAAAACCTAAGTGTTATCAGCTGATACTACTGCATGAGTTGTTTTCAAATTTGTATGATAACCTTTCTGAATGAGTAGCTTTGTGTGAGATTTCTTAATTTAAAATTTCGCAAAAAATAGCTTCAGCATGGAAACGAGGCTCAGAAGAAGATCCTCTAAACATATGGTCACGATCGTTTTATCAGTACTTTAGATATTTGAAAAAAAGGGAAAACATTTTTATTTCCCCTCGAAGGTGTTAGAAGTAGAAATTTGTGTCAGGATTACACGAGAAACTAAAAAACAACCATCGGTGTCATTCACATTGCATCATAGGTAAATCCAAGATGGCGGTATTCTTGACAGGTGTGTAGGGCTAATTTGTGCTAAAATTTTGGTTCCTTATAGAAACGAGAAGTGTTCTCAGGGGATAAATAAACAGTAAGCATCTAGGTAAACATTTAGAGAAATCAATAAACTAAATATTAAGCTGATAGTGTCGATTTTTGATAAGAAACTTACAGATCTTCGAAATAGGCATTCGAGTATATATCATTCCTCATTTTATACGAAAGGTGTAGCAGTAGATGACATAATGAGAGCTTTTGAAAAATGTGGAGTTTGAAATGCATCAAAAGGAAAATGATATTAAATAATAGTTTTCCTTTGATATGAGGGTCATTTCATACATTGCTAAAGATGATTTCATTCATGTATAGTGACTCAGTACGGTAATCTACAATGACAGTTCGGATGGTCTTTTATGCTGCTTTTGTTGTTTATATAAAATCATTTCTGGTGAGGAACGAACACCTGAATAAATAAATACAAACTTCAGCGCCTAAATTAAACCAGTTTAAAAATGACTTTTTAAAACCTTTAAGAATGGTTGACTGTTAGAATCGAGAAACGCCGGTCAACGACCCATTTGGCAAATCGCTCATATTTTGCCCAAAGATACCCTTCGGTGACCTAATTCTAAAAATCATATTATAAGGTTCCAGCGAATTTTTATTTTTCAGAAATTCGCGAAAATTTGAAAGCGCGGTCAAAGTGCGGTTTTTGGTGTAATAAAATGACCGAAATAAGGTGCGAGGACGAAGCGCTGCTAAAGTCTTAAAATAAATTAAATTGACTTCAAACTTCACACAAATGTGGAACAACCACTCTAATTTATTCCTCGTTTTAAACTAATCTCAGATATGTTGATATAGTGGTTTTCCAAACCATTTTAAAAACACCTATGAAGCGTGTGAAAAATAACGGCAAAATATAGGTCATGTTTAACAGCATAAAAATGCATCTGGTACCTCACTTTCCGATTATTTTACTTTACAGCCTTAAAATATCATTATTAAACATATACCATGCCAAGTTTCATGCTCGAACTCGCAGTATTTCCCTTTGAGAAAATCGAAAATCTATGTCAATGTGTTGGGCGCAAATAACACAACGATTATACAAGAACAATAGACAAATCAATTTGAAAAGCGAAAGTAAAAGGTTATCATTAATTAATTAGAATCCCGTCAATTCACTGCTATCAGTAGAAACATAATGTCCACTGCATAAAAACTGTTTTTAGACGTTTTCGAACCATTGCGCGTTAACTTTGTTTAATTTCCTGTCCGCCGTCATGTCTAGTTTGTCATCGCGTGTATTTCCTTAATGTAAACAATACTGTGAATGGTTCTCATACCAAACGCACAGAGGTTTCCTGGAACCTCGATGTTTTCGATTCACCAAAACGCTTTAAGTTCGTTAAGACACAATAATGGGTCAACTTGGAATGCTGTTTAGCATTAAGGACGTTAAAGGACTGTAAATTAATCGAGTTGAAATATCTTGAGGCAAATCAAAATCGCGCCCTTATTCTAATTACTAAACAGCCGATCTCCGTTCAAGTTCAAGAAGTCGAGAGGTTAATTCGGCAATGTATCACCGGTACAACAACAAAATCAAACCGAGGTCATCAAAAGTGCAAGTTTAAAAGTGTAGTGGGAAGTTTGAAGTAAATTTCGCCTATATAAATTGGAAACAAGAAGTGAAACGATCTGACCCGAAACAAATAAACGAAATATTAATACGACTAATTTAATCCGAAAATGTTGCAGAAAACATACCTAAAAGCCGTCGATTCCCCTCAATACCACTCCACATTGCCTTACAGAGACCAAGCTTTCTGCTGTAAGAATCAGGGGCCTCATGAATCTGTTTTTATTATATCGGCAACCATGCTGCGTGGCTGATATTCGAGACTCAGTAAAAGTTGTCACACAACCGTACGAGCAGCCCAGTCACGCTTTCACTGCTTTCGCGCAAATGTTCAACATTTCGCAATTGCAAGTTTAAAGTAGTGACAGTAGATTGAAATGCGCTTTTTAAAGCTTCCCTATCCAGGAGCAATTATTTCTTGTTCTTGAATGGCTTTTAGTTGTAGCTACAGTCTGGGAGGGCGGGGGGGGGGGTACTCCCGGAAATTTCGAATATCTGTATGCCGTGGAAGATTAAGTGGTCTCTGGCTCTTAACGCCAACACTGAAACACCCGATGATTCTCGAAGTATCACAGGGATCACTAAGCAAAATAATTTTGAGTTTAGCTCCGCTGAGTCAGATACCTGTTGGCGCGCATATTGCATTGACCGTGGACAGGTGGAAAAACAGTTAAACCGGAAAAGCCTGTTGCACATTGTAATTCAGCGTTGTCCAACACGCAATCGGTCTGGTTGTAATGCTAATCGTATTTAATAGAATCTCAAGTTTTCTTTCGACACATACTCACGTACTGGGGTGGTGACATACTACTAGATGGGCGTGGTCGGGAGCCACGAGTCACGTCAGTCAACTCGCAAAGCTCAACCGAGAAGAGTGATAGTGAACCACTGGTGGAAGGACTGCAGATTGTCCCTACGCCTTACCCTAATAGGCCTCTGTGTTATTCTAATGAACTGATGCTGTTACAATGATACTATTTAGCTTTATGAACATGGTAATGGTAAAGGTTTTCTTTTGCAGTATAAAAGAATCATTAATAAGTAGTTCTTTGTGAAAAACTATTTTAAGGAAAGTAAGCTGTTTGCGAGATCTATGTTTTCAGATGTTCTAGAGTGATTAGTTTGTTAAGGCACTGTTGCGCTGCGCCTGCGCGCAGTGTCGGAAAAAAGTACGTTAGATCATCTGTTTCTAAGTTGATAAAGGCAAATTAATCGCTGCAGCGAATTTGGAAAGCGTGACGATTCCAACCTCGTTCCCAGAGTCTCTCATCTTACCACCCTCTCGTTCCCAAATTCGCTGGGAACGAGGTTGAGACGATTCGGCCGTTAGTTTTTCCTCTAAAGGATCTCCCTCCTCTACTCCCCCTCCCTCTCTACAAAAATTTGACGATCCTCCCTCCCCCCCCGGCAAGAGATGTTTGCTCAATACCGAAGAAGTCGAACATCGACAGTTCCTAAGAATACTTCCGGCAAGTGCAGTTGTTAGTAAAATACTTCACAAGCGCTGAGTATGGAGCTATTCCGCGCACGAATGGGAGAGGTATATCTAATCCCATGTCTTTGCACCCGCACCGTAGCATAGGCAGTTTCAGGCTCTTTAGGCCACCCTCCATCGCCAAGGCACAGGGGACTTGCTGGTCGTATACCAAAGGATGCTGGAGCTGAACTATTTCTACAACTTCCTTTACCTGAATAAAATTGCTCTCTTCTTCAGATGCCTGAACATGCATCTCATCAGGATCACTTTGCCGCAGAGCGTCACTTTGTGAGAGAAAAACTAGCACCTGAAAAAGACGAATATTATAAGGGTCCCGGGCTCTGCGCATCTCCCGCACCACCATTTCGGCGTCAAGCTTTCGGCCTGTCGTTTGACCAACGCGGGATTTTGCCATGAGATACGATTGCTGCTTGTCATTGACTGCCCTCAGAGCCCAACCCCCTTTTAAAGCAACAAGGACTTCTTGGTGACCTACTGTGGCTTTGAGTTAAGCGCCAACGCTTGCTCCAAGCAGGGTTTGTAGCACATTTTCGCTAAGTCCATAAGGGAATGTCTCTCCAGGGACGAAGTACATTTCTCCAGTGACAAGTGCCTCTCTAAAGTAGACAGCCTATGAAAGACACGAATGCAGCTGCCTTGAAGGCATTAATACACCCTGTCGTGCATGGTGACTATCCATGGAAACATCAGCAGACGCTTCCTCGGTCACACCCGTTGATACTGGCACTGATGTTGAGGTCGCAGTGTTCGTACCTCTTTACAAAATGACCTGAAGTCTCCTTCAGAGAACGAAGCTTCCAGCAGAAATAAACAAAGAGCGATGTCTGACTAAATTGCAAAAGAAACCCCTGATCATTGGCATGTTCACAAAGCTAAATAGTATCATTGTAACAGCATCAGTTCATTAGAATAACACAGAGGCCTATTAGGGTAAGGCGTAGGGACAATCTGCAGTCCTTCCACCAGTGGTTCACTATCACTCTTCTCGGTTGAGCTTTGCGAGTTGACTGACTTGACTCGTGGCTCCCGACCACGCCCATCTAGTAGTATGTCACCACCCCAGTACGTGAGTATGTGTCGAAAGAAAACTTGAGATTCTATTAAATACGATTAGCATTACAACCAGACCGATTGCGTGTTGGACAACGCTGAATTACAATGTGCAACAGGCTTTTCCGGTTTAACTGTTTTTCCACCTGTCCACGGTCAATGCAATATGCGCGCCAACAGGTATCTGACTCAGCGGAGCTAAACTCAAAATTATTTTGCTTAGTGATCCCTGTGATACTTCGAGAATCATCGGGTGTTTTAGTGTTGGCGTTAAGAGCCAGAGACCACTTAATCTTCCACGGCATACAGATATTCGAAATTTCCGGGAGTACCCCCCCCCGCCCTCCCAGACTGTAGCTACAACTAAAAGCCATTCAAGAACAAGAAATAATTGCTCCTGGATAGGGAAGCTTTAAAAAGCGCATTTCAATCTACTGTCACTACTTTAAACTTGCAATTGCGAAATGTTGAACATTTGCGCGAAAGCAGTGAAAGCGTGACTGGGCTGCTCGTACGGTTGTGTGACAACTTTTACTGAGTCTCGAATATCAGCCACGCAGCATGGTTGCCGATATAATAACAAGAAGATCTGTTAGATCTTATAACCGCGCTTTTAAAATTTAACTGTTTTCTTAGTACTACAGTCGCAACGCAGTCCATATTCCAAAGCAATCTTTGATGATTCATTGATTACTGTAGACATCACATCACTTGATCAACACACACTCTATTATTGCACCATCAGTCGTAGCCGTTGTGACATCTCCGATGACGTAATAGTCTTAATCTGGAACTTTCTTCGGGATATGTATGGGCATGAAGATACGAACACTATTACAAACCGCTTTCTTTCTTTAAAGTCACAATTAAATTTAATTGTTTTTTTCCCTTGAGTTAAGGGTTAGCAAAGAAGTCACACAAGTCACATAATTCAAGAATTGCGTTATCTACGGCTATCTTTAGTACGGTGGTTATTTCCCTATCAATGACGTAATCTTTGCACGTTCTGACACGTTCTTTGCTTGACTTGCAAATATTTGATTTTCCTTCCGATCTATGAACTTGCTGCGATGAAACAGTCAAAGGATTTACTTCATTTGCCTAAAACCACAAGAAATACTCGCAAAATTACAAATAAATTAATGACCGTCGCTTCTGCCGAAATAAACTTGCAAAGTAAACACGATCTTATTTGTCACGTAGCGAAAGTGAAAGCTGCAACGTCAACGCATTCCATGGCTGACGTAATACCTTTTTTCAGCGTATTTATTATTCCCTTTAAATCCAACGCTTTGATAAAACGAAAAGAAAATATATTTTACCCACAAAAAAGAAAACAATATCCGTAAAATTGTCCGTGTATTTATGTTTTAACAGCTTCTGGCGTAAAAACATCACACGTTGCATGACTCAAAGTTTGGCCGAGCGGAGGTCTGCGTCTGGTCACCGACAAAAAAAAAAATAATAATAAACCACGGGTAAACCTAGAACCGCGCTCGGCCCATGGCCGCGCGGTTAAAAACAGATTCATGAGGCCCCTGATTCTTACAGCAGAAAGCTTGGTCTCTGTAAGGCAATGTGGAGTGGTATTGAGGGGAATCGACGGCTTTTAGGTATGTTTTCTGCAACATTTTCGGATTAAATTAGTCGTATTAATATTTCGTTTATTTGTTTCGGGTCAGATCGTTTCACTTCTTGTTTCCAATTTATATAGGCGAAATTTACTTCGAACTTGCCCCTACACTTTTAAACTTGCACTTTTGATGACCTCGGTTTGATTTTGTTGTTTTACCGGTGATACATTGCCGAATTAACCTCTCGACTTCTTGAACTTGAACGGAGATCGGCTGTTTAGCAATTAGAATAAGGGCGCGATTTTGATTTGCCTCAAGATATTTCAACTCGATTAATTTACAGTCCTTTAACGTCCTTAATGCTAAACAGCATTCCAAGTTGACCCATTATTGTGTCTTAACGAACTTAAAGCGTTTTGGTGAATCGAAAACATCGAGGTTCCAGGAAACCTCTGTGCGTTTGTTATGAGAACCATTCACAGTGTTGTTTACATTAAGGAAATACACGCGATGACAAACTAGACATGACGGGGGACAGGAAATTAAACAAAGTTAACGCGCAATGGTTCGAAAACGTCTAAAAACAGTTTTTATGCAGTGGACATTATGTTTCTACTGATAGCAGTGAATTGACGGGATTCTAATTAATTAATGATAACCTTTTACTTTCGCTTTTGAAATTGATTTGTCTATTGTTCTTGTATAATTGTTGTGTTATTTGCGCCCAATACATTGACATAGATTTTCGTTTTTCTCAAAGGGAAATACTGCGAGTTCGAGCATGAAACTTGGCATGGTATATGTTTAATAATGATATTTTAAGGCTGTAAAGTAAAATAATCGGAAAGTGAGGTA
>NC_138145.1:32554647-32562147 GCF_964199315.1 Orbicella franksi | reverse complement strand
CAGCTAAATCACGCTACAAGGCGGTGGTTGTGGCATCAGAAGATACAGACGTATTCTTACTTTGCCTGGCGTTTAATTGCTTTATTCGGCATCCATGTATGTCAAGTGTGGAACGCAGACAAGAACTAGATATGTCAGTATCTCCAGTGTGGTGGCAGCCGTAGGAGAAGAACTTTGCAAATGCCCAATTGGTATGCATGCTTTCATTGGGTGTGACACAGTGAGTGCCTTCGCTGGAAGAGAAAAGATAAGAGCCCTACGACTTGTCAAGCAACAGACATCTTACCAAGAAATGTTTGAGCAGCTGGGGATGAAATGGGTACTATCAGATATGCTTTTTCAGAGCCTTCAAGAGTATACATGTAAGCTTTACTGATAACTGAGAATGATACTGATAACATTAATGAGCTGAGGTACAAGTTATTCTGCACCAAGAAGGGTAACATCGACTCCTCCCAATTACCACCTTGTGTCGACTGCTTGTTCAAGCATGCGGTTCGCGCAAACTTCCAAGCAGTCATTTGGAAGCGAAGTCTGCAAAGCTGCCAAGGGACGCGAACCCCATTGGTTTTGGCTGGTGCGAAGACGGTGATCACTTTGTCATTGACTGGCGATGAGCGGTGACCCAGCCCCTACAACCGTGCTAAAACTACTGTCTTGCTCGTGTACAAGGTCATGTCAACTTGCTACCTGCAGTTGCCTGGCAAATGGTTTGAAGTGCACGGATGTGTGCAAGCTATTAGACTGTGACAACAGATGTGAAGATTCTATCGAGGAGTTTGTCTCAGATGACAGCGAAGAAGACGAAGAAATCTAACTTTAATTATCAATGTAACACATGTACAAGCAGTTTCTTATATCCTGAATAATTATTCATATTTAACATTTGGCAAGTTTAGCCATGGAAACCATCCAGGAACAATTTCTTTAAGTTAAAAATAAGTTGTTGACATAAGCTCTGAAAACGTTTGAGATTTTCAATAACTAAAAACCAGTGTATGTAACATGATTGTATTTGCATTTGCTTGTATTTGACCGTAGTAATCACATTTGTACCAGTTCTATCTGTTCAGCCCAACCGAGTCATTTGCAATTGATCACGTGATAAGCCTGGAATAGCTACTCATTTGACATGGCTATCATATACCAAACGAAGCAAGAGGAGTCAATGTAGTTTAGGACAAGGGTTCGAAGGTAACCAATGCAATTTACACGAGCACTTTCTTTTTTTTTCACATTTTCCGTCTTATTGTTCATATTTATAATTTGACAAGTGTTGCCATGGAAACCATTTAGGGATAATTCCTATAAGTCATATATAAGTTATTGGAATTAGGTCTGAAAACTGCGCTTGAAGTTTGCAATAGCCAAAAATCAATGTATGTAACATTTTCAGGTTTGCATTTAACTATTATTAGGCATCTTTTTACCAATTCGGCTTATTCAGCCAAACCGAGTGACGTCATTTAATCACGTGATAATCCTAGTAAAGCTACTCCTTTGGCATGGTTATCATACACCAAAATAACCTAGAGGAATCAACGTTGTTAAAAATAAGTGTTAGAATTTGTCCCTCGTTTTGGTACCAAATGGCTCTTTCCAGGGTCCTGGCCCATGGACTATATTACAGCTTCATATTCTTTCACTGGTGACCCACTAATAAAAGTGTGAAGCAGACGGTCGAAGATCTCTTTTCTTTTTCCTTAAGCGTGTTTTTAGGCGTTTTAGGGCACTGCTCACTCAGCTGAGAGTGAGAAAGAATACTCAGCAATGACGGACTCGATTTATTCGACGTGGTTGTTTTAGTATATATAGGAAAGCCTGGGTTTCGCGACCCGTCGACATCGCGCGTGAGAGAGGAAAACACATTTAAAACTCTGGAAATGCGTCTTCACTTCGACTCAGACGTTTAAAACAATCACTGCATTCTCAGTTCCGAAATTCGTTGTCGGTCCATCTTGCCATTGGTGTCGCTTTCTCTATTTCGTTGGAGTAGTCTGTCGTTCGTCGGCAATTCATACCTCTCATGTCCCCGTTTCAAGGCCATGTCGCTTGTCGAAATTTACCCCTAACAGGGTCTCATACATATCCCGAAGAAAGTTCCAGATTAAGACCATTACGTCATCGGAGATTTCATAACGGGTACGACTGATGGTGCGGCGGGTCTAAAACACAGATCACGGGCGGCAGGTATATTTTGCAGGTTGCAGGTTGCAGGTCGCAATTTAATTATAACTGGAAAACCGCTGGCACTAAAAATAATTAATAAGCTATATACTCGTCAGGGGTTCTTACATAAAGTAGTTCGCTTCTTTCACATACCTGTAGTGAAAACACGATCCATCCGCCAAAAGTACTTATCGATCGACAAGCTGAGACTACTTTAATCTCTTCAAAGCCATCTGGATGGCCGCTCTACATATGTTTCCATCGATTCCAGATTTGGCTCGGGTCTTCCCTCAACAATAGAAGATTGCCATCACAAATGAAGCAAATAAATACAGAAATGAAATAATATAAGATTTTAATCGACGGAATATACTAGCACAAGCTCAGTGTGCTTTCATTTTGGTACTCACAGGGAAGAAACCAAATTCAGCAGATATTTCAGATGATATTTCGGATGTTTCTTCAAAAACAATAATTCACTGCAGGCTTAAAATCATAGGAATATACTGTCCTCCCATCGCTTCGGCCAACTTGGCACTTAGGTGGAAACCACCTTTCTGAGCGATTGTAAACAGCGTCATGTAACAGTCACGGTAAGTCTACCACCAGTACGCTTCTTTTAAGTGCCTGCGGTTTTCCGGTTATAATTAAATTTCAACCTGCAACCTGCAAAATATACCTGCCGGGTCACGGGTCATTGTTTTACCAATACTGGAACAACGCTAGCCTCTTCCTAATGCTAACCTTAGGCCTAAGTACTACACTAAGACAATGTTTAGGCTTAAGGTTGGTGTTAGTAAAGGTTTAAGGTTGTTCCTGTATTGGTGAAACATTGACCCGTGACCTGTGTTTTAGACCCGCCACTGATGGTGCAATAATACAGTTTGTGTTGATGAAGTGATGTGATGTCTAGAGTAATAAATGAATCATCAAGGACTGCCTTGGAATGTGAATTGCGTTGCGACTGTAGTGCTAAGAAAACAGTTAAATTTTAAAAGCGCGGTTATAAAATCTAACAGATCTTGTTAACCGCGCGGCCATGGGCCGAGCGCGGTTCTAGGTTTACCCGTGGTTTATTATTAACCGCGCGGCCATGGGCCGAGCGTGGTCCTAGGTTTACCCGTGGTTTATTATTATTTTTTTTTTTGTCGGTGACCAGACGCAGACCTCCGCTCGGCCAAACTTTGAGTCATGCAACGTGTGATGTTTTTCCGCCAGAAGCTGTTAAAACATAAATACACGGACAATTTTACGGATATTGTTTTCTTTTTTGTGGGTAAAATATATTTTCTTTTCGTTTTATCAAAGCGTTGGATTTAAAGGGAATAATAAATACGCTGAAAAAAGGTATTACGTCAGCCATGGAATGCGTTGACGTTGCAGCTTTCACTTTCGCTACGTGACAAATAAGATCGTGTTTACTTTGCAAGTTTATTTCGGCAGAAGCGACGGTCATTAATTTATTTGTAATTTTGCGAGTATTTCTTGTGGTTTTAGGCAAATGAAGTAAATCCTTTGACTGTTTCATCGCAGCAAGTTCATAGATCGGAAGGAAAATCAAATATTTGCAAGTCAAGCAAAGAACGTGTCAGAACGTGCAAAGATTACGTCATTGATAGGGAAATAACCACCGTACTAAAGATAGCCGTAGATAACGCAATTCTTGAATTATGTGACTTGTGTGACTTCTTTGCTAACCCTTAACTCAAGGGAAAAAAACAATTAAATTTAATTGTGACTTTAAAGAAAGAAAGCGGTTTGTAATAGTGTTCGTATCTTCATGCCCATACATATCCCGAAGAAAGTTCCAGATTAAGACTATTACGTCATCGGAGATGTCACAACGGCTACGACTGATGGTGCAATAATAGAGTGTGTGTTGATCAAGTGATGTGATGTCTACAGTAATCAATGAATCATCAAAGATTGCTTTGGAATATGGACTGCGTTGCGACTGTAGTACTAAGAAAACAGTTAAATTTTAAAAGCGCGGTTATAAGATCTAACAGATCTTCTTGTTTTTTTTTCTGTCGGTGACCAGACGCAGACCCCCGCTCGGCCAAACTTTGAGTCACGCAACGTGTGATGTTTTTCCGCCAGAAGCTGTTAAAACATAAATACACGGACAATTTTACGGATATTGTTTTCTTTTTTGTGGGTGAAATATATTTTATTTTCGTTTTATCAAGGCGTTGGATTCAAAGGGAATAATAAATACGCTGAAAAAAGGTATTACGTCAGCCATGGAATGCGCTGACGTTGCAGCTTTCACTTTCGCTACGTGACAAATAAGATCGTGTTTACTTTGCAAGTTTATTTCGTCAGAAGCGACGGTCATTAATTTATTTGTAATTTTGCGAGTATTTCTTGCGGTTTTAGGCAAATGAAGTAAATCCTTTGACTGTTTCATCGCAGCGAGTTCATAGATCGGAAGGAAAATTAAATATTTGCAAGCCAAGCAAAGAACGTGTCCGAACGTGCAAAGATTACGTCATTGATAGGGAAATAACCACCGTACTAAAAATAGCCGTAGATAACACAATTCTTGAATTATGTGACTCGTGTGACTTCTTTGCTAACCCTTAACTCAAGGGAAAAAAACAATTAAATTTAATTGTGACTTTAAAGAAAGAAAGCGGTTTGTAATAGTGTTCGTATCTTCATGCCCATACATATCCCGAAGAAAGTTCCAGATTAAGACTATTACGTCATCGGAGATGTCACAACAGCTACGACTGATGGTGCGATAATAGAGTTTGTGTTGATCAAGTGCTGTGATGTCTACAGTAATCAATGAATCATCAAAGATTGCTTTGGAATATGGACTGCGTTGCGACTGTAGTACTAAGAAAACAGTTAAATTTTAAAAGCGCGGTTAAAAGATCTAACAGATCTTCTAGTTTTTTTTGTCGGTGATCAGACCCAAGCTTCCTCTCGGCCAAATTCTGAATCACGCAACCCGTGATGTTTATTCGCTAAAAGCTGTTGAAACATTAATACAAGGACAATGTTACAGATACTGTTTTCTTTATTTGTGTGTGAAATATATTTTCTTTTGGTTTTATCGAAGCGTTGGATTCGAAGGGAATTAATAAATACGTTAAAAACGTTAAAAAAGGGTATTACGTCAGCCATGGAATGCGGTACAATTTGGGGATCAATTGCGGTACGGGGATCATTTGCGAGGATACCTAAACTTCGAGCCAGGATCCGAACGAGGATTCGAGCCAGGATTCGAGCCAGGATTTGAGCTAAGATTAGAGCAGGATTAGTTAGGATGAGCTTTCTACATGTCACGTGACCTGGTTTCCTTGTTTGCGTCACCCCTTTTGTCTCGTCACAAGTCATGCAGAGTAACGCGTTGGAACTGATATATTCTGGCGTTTGTGCTAGTGTTTTGCCACATACATTACACATATACTGAAATCTAAAAATTTGAACATTTGAACTTATATTCCAGAAAGTTTGATAGCAAGTGCAGGGCTCAAAGAAACCCCTATCCGCTCGTCTGGGACATGTACATTTTACTCTCGGGCAAGAGATGGCCGGCAAACCATCCAGCGACTAAATTTTTGATTTAAACGATTTGTAAACAAGGAGTAAGTTTTAGGCACATGGGTATAATCAAGTGTTTGGACGAAGCTTGCCAAAAATAACAAATTACAGCGTTGTTTTGTTGATTGCGTTACGTGCAGTGGTTACCTAGCAAGTGATCAAAATCTTCCCCGATCAAATTTCTTTCCATGTCTAAATATAGCCGTGTTCGGCACGAAAACGCCTTTTTATTTCTCAAAATTTCAACATTTTTTACACTGTATAAAATCAAACTTGACATCAATGTATCAAAGCTGTAGAAACTATACGCAAAAAGAAGCCTTATATATTCCTACAGCAAAAACGATCGAAGCCCTCGCCTGCATTTTTAATGAACAAATCCAACTATTAGAATCCCCGTGGCAAGTCAATTGTTTTTGATTCTACTTGCAAGTCAGTAGGGAACACGCTGGTTCTATATTTTGGGTTCTGATCACGTGATCAAAATGGTAGGAATAACTAAAGGCACGGAAAGGGTGAATCCTGGCTCAGATCCTAGCTCAAATCCTAGCTCGGATCCTGGCTCGGATCCTAGCTCTAATTCTAACTCGGATCCTAGCTCGGATCCTGGCTCGAATCCTGGCTCGGATCCTGGCTCGGATCCTAACTGGATCCTAACCTGGATCCTGGCTCGGATCCTGGCTTGAATCCTGGCCCGGAACCTGGCTCGGATCCTGGCTTGGATCCTGGCTCAAATCCTAGCTCGGATCCTGGCTCAAATCCTGGCTCGGATCCTGGCTCGGATCCTAACTTGGATCCTGGCTCGGATCCTGGCTTTATTCTTAGTTTATCTCATCATTTGCGGGCCTTTACACATCATCGACTAAAAATAAAACATATGTTGTTATTGTTGTTATGCAGTTCTGGACATTTAATTTAATATAATACTGTGGGGTGTTGATGGAAGTGATTATGCCTAATTGGTGTATATTTTACAAGATCTCAACTTAACGTCACTAATGTAGTAGTCAGACTAAGTTTGATATCTCAGAAGCTTATCAGAGATATTTTATGTAAAGAGTGTTTTTCACATGGTGTAGTATAATTCTTTCATAATGACGATTTTATTCACGTTCAACATTTTTCAGCTCTAAACGATTCCGGGAAGGTTCTTATTTTAGAAAAACTTTAGAAAACGGCCACCACATCTCTCCCACGAGGCAAATTGTTTACAACTGTTCTTGCTCGTGTTTGGCAGTTAACAATTTCGCAATATTCGTGAAGAATATTCAGGCACGATAACACTTTCGCAATTATTTTCTGTTTACAGGTCAAAGATCTGCGTTGTAATCAGTGTTGTTCCTTGGAGCTGTCCCTTGGGAGATAAGCGAAAATTTTGATTGATGGGTTAGTCTTCTGATCCAATGGCAATGGCCCGTACGCCAGCGTAATGGACTAACAAAAAATGCCGGTCATCCGTGCAGGCGTTTTCTCAGTTGTCTCTCTCCCAGGCTCCTTGCAGCTTCGCCCCTTTCTTAGCGCACTCAAATTGTTTAAAAACCGCCAAGCTACGCAGGCTTAAGTTCCAGATGTTTACACTGTTTTCCGGCCGTCATATTGGTGTACCACGGATGCACATCAACATGGCGTTTTCCTACTGGACTCTGTAAATTTCTTTGAAACATTTGGCGAATATCTGAAGTTTGGGGAAACGCACAGGGCTAAAACTTTGAGGAGTGTCTTATTTAGTTATCTTCTATAACATCACAATTTCTTAGCTTTTTCCAATGGATGGTT
>NC_138145.1:32469447-32554447 GCF_964199315.1 Orbicella franksi | reverse complement strand
ACACGAAGTATTAAGCATTTAACGAGCCACAAATAGTGGGGGGGTACAGATTGGATCTCGGGGGAGGGGGTGCAATGTTTGTCCTATTTTGTAAAAAGTTACCGCAGTTGTGGGAAATATTCCTTGTCATAAGGGAAATGAATGAGCCTGTGATGGCAATTCGAGGCAAAGCTTTTCACAAATAATTATACCAATCGAGTTGTGCATGTCTTAAAAGTTTTTTCTAAATAGTTTCGTTCATATAAGTTAAAAATAATCTATATTTTTGGTCACGTTCTTATAGTAAACAGTCGTTGCTATGGCCGTTGCCACGTGAAAAAACTTATACCACTGTGTACTTTCCTTAAATTTCACACTCATCTAGAAGGAAATTCGGCAAGATCGTTTCAAAATGTTTTTGACAAGTCCTCAAGGGTCTTAAGTCTTGTATTTCCAAGAAATTGAATTTTTCATGAAAATCGCCATATTTTAGGGTACCATATCCCCTTAAGAAGAAGCCACTTTTTCATCATTATCGAAGAGAAAATCAACAAAAGCCCTGCACAAATTTATATGTTTACGGTAATTTAACATTGGTTTGAACTAGGGAGCTAATTATAACGCAGGCCTGAAACAGGGTTTTGATTTGAGGGTCAGGTCGTAAATAGGGTAAGGGTTTTGGGAAGCGGGCCGCACACCCCCAACCAATTTTTCTGGGAGTACCCCCTCGGGAGCCCTTCCAGCCCCCAAGGAAAATACTCAAGTTAAGAGAACTTTTCACATTTTATACGAGTAGTAAGTTTACCCTTTTTAGTGCAGAGTGCACTATTGGGATGGTTATGGGGGTTGCCTGCCGCTAAGGAACTAAGGCGCTATGGCGCTATGGCGCTAAGGTGTAAACTTTAATATTTGTTTAATTAATTAATTTCAATTAATTAATTAGTCTAGAGGCAAGGAAGTAGTGGGAGCAGGGTGGGAAAGGTACATGTGTACTCTACGTAAAACGCATTCCATCGCCGTCGCTTAACTTTGAACATCGCAAAGCTATATATTTGTTTCAGGTAACCCCTTGCTCTCCTTGTGGTACCATTCTCGTTAGAACAAAACTAATTTGCTCTAAACTCATGCGTAGATTAGTTAGGGTTCGTGGCTTCTGTATTAGGTGAAGGATACATTGCATACAGAATCACGCACAAATGTTGAGTGGTTTTCCTTATGGTAGAGCTCAACATGTAAGACGCATGCGTTCTAGCATTGTTAGTGTTATACACTATCTTTACACGCAGTATTTTATATATCGTGTCATGTGACCAAGGTCGGCAGTTATTTTTCAGGTAGCGCCAATTGTCCCTTTTTATTGCAAAAGTGAAACGTTACTGTGGCTGCGTAGCTTTTAGAATTACACACAGGTCGCTTCAACAAATATCATCTGTTTTCAATCTACAATAGTGTGCTTGTCAGGGTTCAAATGTATTGCTTCTCCTTAACGACTTGTTTATTT
Organism: Orbicella franksi; assembly: GCF_964199315.1. NCBI lineage: Eukaryota > Metazoa > Cnidaria > Anthozoa > Scleractinia > Merulinidae > Orbicella > Orbicella franksi. The sequence goes on along the minus strand of NC_138145.1, from coordinate 32,552,967 downwards.
CTTGCCTTAATTGTGTCTGTAAGAGAGACCAAAAAGTTCTCAAGTTAGTGGCTTTAATACTCCGCAAATTGTAAATTTGTAACAAAAGAAACCAGGAAAATGCTCAAATATTGCTGCAGACGCCGTGGCACCTAATGAAAGCGCAAATTAATGTAATCAGTCTTTGAGGAGACTCATTCATATCAGCCAAGTAGCGCTGTTTATCTTCAATACTTTTCGTTGAAACGCTTCTTGGCCATCAATATCGTTGTGTGTTAATTTTGAATTGTTTTATTGTTAACAACAAAGGTGGCAACAGAAAAAGAAAGTGGTATTTCGTGACTATCTGATAATTAAATTAGTTCTTGTTCATCGGTAAAAATTTGCATTTTTAGAAAAACATCGTCTCTGTTCCGTTTCTTCATCACTACATCAGATATTTAACTTTCTTTCATTTATCTCCAAAAACAAGGACATCTTCCGTATGTTTTGGAGAAAACAAGGGTTTCATATTACATGCCTTTGCGAGGAAAACAAAAGTATCAAGTTACAAAGTTGGCGTGAAGAGCTAAATTGTCACGTTTGCTGCTTCAGCGTATTGTTGTATTTAAAATGAACGAAAATCAACTTAAAGCACCAGTAGTAATTAATTTGTGCGTAATGTTTGGACCTTGAATGAAAATACAACCTTGAAACATACACACTACAAAGGGGAAAAGCCGTAGCAGACTACCAAGGTAGACACAAACCAGAAGTGAACCGAGCAGGGGTGAGTACTTATGGGACTACTGTACCAGAGCTATCAATTGCGCTCTGCACTATCTGAGATTGTCTCACTAGTTTCACAACACAACGCAACAACACTACTTCACCAAAAATTTAAAGAAAGAGGAGAAAACCTGTCTGACACGTTGAAAGTCTGATTTAATTAAATTGCACTTTAACCTGGTGCCACACAGTCTTCAAAAAACATTTGAACAGTTTTCATTCTTTTTACCTTTAAAAATATCGGACTGAAAAGAATGTCATAAAATGCCCATCAAATAAAATATTAAACTGCTACTGCAGAGACGTAACAACACTCTAGAAAGGAAAGCTTCTTTTTTGTTTAATATCCTGGGAACAATAGCCGATAACTTGTAAGCTCTAATTGAATTTACTCCCATATGAAAAACAAGTGTCGAGTTACCATTTGTAACTAAAAATAGCAAACATCTCGTGGGAACAAGTCGCGACGATTCGTCAGCTCTAATTGAATTTACTACCTTGTTAAAAACAAGAGTGTCAAATTACCCATTGTAACTAAGAAATAAAAATATCTCGTTATATTCGCATGCAATAAGAACAAAGCAATCGTTACCTGCACTTACTATTGTAAACGTTAGAACTGCTTCAAATCTAAATAGTCTCGTCTCCTCTAAAACATGTCCTAAGAACTAGAACCGACTATTCGTGACCTCTAATTGAATTAACTCCTTGTGAAAAACAAAAGTATCAAGTTACCCTTTGTAATTAAAAATAAAAATATCTCGTGCCATTTGCCTACTACTCATGAACTGCTTCAAAACTCAAGACTCATCTCGTTCATAACTAGCCACCATTACACTGAAAATTATGCACTCTAAAACAACCCAATGTACGTATGTAACTGTCACACTCCCCTCCAAACCGGACTAAAAATCACAAACCGGCAACGTACACGTCACTCTTTATTTTTCAATTACCAAAGTCCTTGTGTTTATACATACCTTGTGTTTCTCACGTACCATTTACCTTTACAACAAGAAATTTGATTGGCTGTTCATCGTAGATTCAATCTGATTGGTGTGACATACATACATCTCTCACTCACTCTCTCACTCACTCACTCACTCACTCACCCCAGGCGGTGTTCGACACGACTCGCAAAGCATGCTGGGAGAAATTTTCCCTGAAGTTCATTTTCATCTGATCGCTGAACTGCAAACATCCACCGCGCGCTGATGGTGATGTGGAAATATAACTTATACGAGGTTCGCTCGCATCAGATGCTGAAAGAAATCTGGAATGACATCCACATGAAATGTTCCGCACGCCAAGTAATAGCTGTAGATGACTTCTGGTCGATTTACAAAGCCACCATTTTCAGTGCTAAACAGATGATTTTAGGAATCGAAGCTTCACGGTTCGTCGAATCTTTACGGTTGAAAGATAAATTATTTCCGTTTCTGGTCTCTTCGAATTCGATCTTAACTTGCCGGAATTGAACCTACCTTCGGCACTATCCTTTTTAGATATCTCGACTTGTGTGTGAAGTGTATCGCTGGCCAACAACATTGTTGTTGACAGATATTGTGTTTTCGTTCGACGATAAGAGAGCTGAGAAGTAAAACCTACGTAGAAAAGGGTTGAATAATTCGCAATCAAAGCAATGTTTTGTCCTTGAAAACTTGTGTAAAGCTTGATTAATCGAGTTTCGTCCGCTGTAATTCCTGATTAACCAAAAGGAATCATAAATAACTTGCTAATGAGCTATGGCTCTTTCAAAATAACAAAAATGATGTGCAATAAATGGAATTAAAAAACTAGAAGCTTTATGGGAGAAGTAGGGTATGTTTTGCTTTAATGTAAGTGGTAAAAGATAATTGTATTCGTCCCCTGTACCAGATCACACTTCCAGCAAATTCTTGTTCAACTTACAAATCCAAGATTAAATATGTACTGTGTGGATCTATTTTGTAGACAATGGGATAACACGATTTTGGTCTTGTTCAACCAGTTCCTTGAATGTGTTTAAAGTAAAAGGTCTCCAAATGACTTTGCCTCAGACATTGCCACTGTCAATATCAATGTTCAAAATGATGAGAGTTTGAGATTTCTCTTCGCCTAGTGCTTAGGTGTTGGATTTAACTTGTACCTGCTCCAAGTGTCCATTCCTGGGTTCTCAGTACATGTGAGACCATGTAAATGGGAAATCAGGCTCAGTGGAAAGAAAGCTTGGTTGAGTTACATGAAATGAATGCTTTGGACAAATAATATACCTCACGCTATTTAAAGTGGTTGCAGCCAAAATTGCAGATGGGAGATGTGAAAAAAAAAACTGACTTACATTTACCTGCAAATAATAATTCAATTCCAAAGTATACTTTTCAAACTGAATATTTGCAAAGTACTGACAAGCACAACAAAAAACCAGCAAAATAGCACGAAAAACATATTCTGGAAACAGCAGCCAACATTAAGTTCACTTACAAATTAGTAAATTGGAAGACTGTGAATGATAGGCACAGTCAATTAGCAATGACTGAATTGCTCATGGTCCTGTGCCTTCATTGCATGCCCTCATATCACAACTCTGCTGAAGTTTAAGGTTCAATGTAACTTGTGTAAACTAAAGGGAGCTTCTTACCCAGAACAGTGCTATGTAGGTCATTTGAAATATCTATCAGTTTAAAATTTATTATTTACTGCAAGTCCTGTGGTCAACAACACAGTGATCATGTACCGATATTAACATTTCCTACATTGGCTGTTAAATATTTTGCCAAAAACAGTCTCCACAGCATTTCCTCCTGTTGACTCGTAATGACTGTGACCAACTGAATTCAGAATAATCTAGCATGTAGCTGTATCCTAGATCATCTATAGTGAGATGTTTTGACTGAGATAACTAAATTGTAACAACATTTTAAAATACAAGCAGATGCACTATATTGAACATTTGTAAGTAAGTAAGTAAGTAAGTAACTTTATTTAATGAGGGTAAAAACACTTTACAGTCATTGACTGATAAACTCGTGCCCCTCCCTTAAACAATTAAAATATAAATCACAATTTTAAAAACATCTAACTATGAATAATAATAAGTATAAAACGGGTAAAATTACTAACATCAGTAAAATGGACTAACATCTTGTTGGTGCATACGATACAAAGAGTTAGAGGACACTAAGAAATTGTGAAATGTTCAATATTTGCATACCCCTTCTTTATAAGCTTGACGCATTTCTCTTTAAAAACATTAATGCTATCACAGGATCTTATGTTAGGAGGTAGGAAATTCCATAGTGAAGTCGATGTAGAAGCAAAAGTTTTTCCTCCTTCTGTCGCTCTGTTGCTCTTAGGGCATCGTAGGGTGATGTGACTATAACGCGAGGATCTTACCGATATGTCACTCACACGTATCAACTTACTAGATATGTATTCTGGGCATTGACCATGTAGACATTTAAAGATAAGGCATAGCTTATTAACATTGATTTCTTCATAGAAGGGTAACCAGTCCAACTTGTTAAATAAGTCAACAGTTCGTTCATCCCTTGCCGTTTTAACATCCAATATTACCCTGGCCGCTCTCTTTTCCAGTCGAAAGACTCGTCTGATATTTGCTTTAGATGTTATACTCCAGACTGCTCCGCCATACAGAAAAAGGGGCTTTACGGTTGCATTGTAGAAGAGTATACGCTCATTTAAAGGTAAATAATGCCTAATTGATCTCAAGATACCGATGCGCTTAGTAAGTTTCTTACATAAATGTTCAACATCCTCGTTAAAAGAAAGGTCTGGGTCAATATATACTCCAAGTAGTTTATAGCTTGTAGTAGTTTCCAATACATCTCCCGTGCTGGAACGGATTTCCATCTGGTCGCAGTGGTCCATCTTTGCACGCAGTCTAGTACCGGTTACGAACATGGATTTTGTTTTGGCCATGTTCAGCTTAAACCGGTTATTGTCTGTCCATTTTTCCAGTTCTACAGTACTTTGACATAGTCTGGAACAAAGTCCAGGGGTATTTGTGTAAGGTGAGTGCGAGGTCAGAGTCGTGTCATCTGCGAAGATGTCCACAGTAGTGGGCTGCGATACTGCCTCCGGGAGGTCGTTTATATGCACTAGGAAAAGAAGAGGAGAGAGTACGGATCCCTGTGGTACTCCGTGCGTCAAAGCCTGGGGCGAGGATTGTGCACTCCGGATAACCGTGCGCTGCGTTCGGTTTTGAAGAAATGAACGCACAAGGACCAGGCTGTTGTCCTCTAGACCATAAATGCGCAGTTTTTCAATCAATATAGTAGCTCTTAAAACTTGGGATTGCCATGCAGCTTCCTAAGTAGTCACTTGCTTTAGGTTATTATGTATTCTGTTTTGGTCTATTCCATTCTAAATTTAATAACCTAAACAGCAGCATGCTGTAGCTTTCCTTGTTAGATCACTACGGTGTAAGTGGATAAATTTAGTTCTTGGCAAATATAGCAAAGTTAATTCCAAGCCCATAGTCTTTTAAAATACCAGCGGGTAATTCAGCATGTGCTTCAAACACGTTGGCTCGTTCTGCTCCAGGTGGGTTGACAATTATGCGTAACTATACACATGAAACACTTGTTATTAATTTTATTGATGTATAGTCTCCCACTACTACCAACATTCAAAGGAAAACAAGCATAAAGAAGTGGGAGATCAAAAATAATCAGCCATAGATGACTGAACAATAACCTCCGATCCAAGAGTAGTAAATTTCTGTAAGAGATAACAATTCAAGACAGGCAGTGATCATGATAGTGAAAATTCACTGTAAATGAGATGATATCTTTAATGGACTAGCATCCAAAGCAGGATCCAAAACTCTTGAACATCGGCCAAACAAACGGATGACATACGCACTACAAAAAAAAACATAACAAGAAAACTAAAATGTAAAGGGAACAAGCCGAGCCACAAAATAACAAGGGTAGAAATCACACAATCACTCCCGCGAAATACCGCGAACATATGACAAATCAAGGAAAATGCCCCAACTTCAAGTCCGATTTTGACCGTTAAAACGGCGGGGCCCGCCCGGGCCCGCCGGACTTTTCTTAAAGTTCAACTCTCGAACTAAAGTTTCACACAAAAAAAATTCACAATACTGATCCCTGTTATCCTGAAAACGACCAAAAGAATATCCATGTCAAGCGCGTGTGGTAAACAAACGTTTTCAACACAGCAGGATTTCCATTGACTAGTTCTGATGCAAAAATTGCTTACCTGCACTTGAGGCTTCGCATATAACTGGTCTAGATATTACACTAGCAGCTCCTAGAAAAGGTTCGTTTGATTCTCATGATGAGTGCAGAAATCGGTCGAGAAACGACAACCTACTCTCCATTCGCAACGAAAAGTGTGTCCGCCATTGCTCCGACTGAGACGACATATGATTGGTCGAATACTGTCACGTGAACCGTGTCCAACACCGCCTGCACTCACCCATTGACCCGTCCATAACATACCCGACGCGCCGACTAAGAGGTATTTTTTTTACAAAAAAATAACTCAAAAATGGACACAATTTGGATCCAAATTGCATAAAAGGCATAAAGACAATTTTTTTCTACACTTATAGCTAAAATCAGGAGCCATAATCGGGACGGAGACCGTAAGCGCGCGCCATTTCAAGTATTGGCGTTGTCCCCATGATATGGGATAATAATTCTATTTTAAGAACAAATTGCGCCATCGCCTAAGGCGCACGCGCGTACATGCTGCGAGGATTTTTGCGGATGTCGCGCGGGGGAAATGGCGTCCGAAATTCCCGAAATTTTTCATGTTTTTGGCCCACAACTCAATGCGTTTACGTCTGTTGGAATTTTGCTTAAGTATTTTCGTTGTAAGCTGCTCCAGTTTGAGTGAAGTAAGACAGTGTCGAATTTAGGTATGTTCCGCTTTAAGCTTAGATATATATCGCTGACCAAGTTGTGTTCCGACGGATGCTTCTTTTACATGAGCTGTACATTACTCCACTTTAAATTTCAAATATGTTGAAGATTAACAGCTTTTCCATTACACAGCAAAAAACTAGCTGGATATATTTAGATATAGCAGAGATTCAGGACTTCATAGTTTCCTAGTTCCTCTTGCCACACGCTTGCGAGGAATTTGTCAGTCTATCGCGACCGAAAAGTAAAACAAAATAATTGCTAGTTTGAGTTTCGCTTGAATTGTAAGCAGCGCTTGTTGTTTCATCAAGGCTTAATAACTTTACGTCCGTAGATACTCCTCGGTTTTATTCGTGTAAAAATCCAGTAAATTCTCTGTTGTCGATGAATGAGAGCGCCCGCCGATGCGTGTTTTGTACAGTCAGTAAACATGACAAATTGTATACCGAAGTTTCGCCGCACTTTCTTGTGAAAGCGTACATCGAACTCAAACAATAGCTCTATAGTTTTTAAATATGTTTGACATTGATAAATGTTTGAGAACATATTAAAAGCTTAGCTGAAAATATGTGAATAAAGCAGAAATAATCAGCAAAGTTACGATGACGCTTTCTTTAATCAACTTGGAACAACGATTTCGATTTTGTTGATCGAGTTATCAAAACTCCTTGTCTATTTTCATTTTCGCAGTGTAAAACTTCACTATGCTTATGTTGAAGAAACACACGTGATGTTAGTAGCCTTTTTTGCATTCGTGAAATTTGTTGCAGCATCTCAACACAAAAGATAACGAAAGAAATCTTTGTCAAGATTTGTTGACAATTGAAAACATCGACTCGGACTTGAAAGTGCACGAGCTGCACTATGCAAATGAGCTAATTGTACGCGTCAGACTTTCCTTTCAAAAACTTTTGCAAACTCACCAAACAAGCAGAAACAATAAGAAACCATCAAAACAGGTTTTGGTTATGATTAACCATTGTCTGAGAAACTCACAAATGCACTCGATACCAGAGTAGAGAGTTTTCTTGCTATATTCTTAAATCAGAACAAACGCAAAAACATACGCTTAAGCTTACAACTAGCGTGAGCAGATATTATTCATTCCCAGCGCGAGATTGAAGTCTTCTTTTCGACCCTGAAAAACCCACCTTTTCCGTTAGCTCAGAGCATAAAACTACATATAAGCGCCCTGGTTCGTATTCTACGGTGGCCCGTTAGAGACAACTTTACAAAACAGAAAAAACGCAAAATAACAAAAAATATCACTGCAAACTAAATCAAAGAGACCACGAATGAAGTCAAACCAGCACTGCCAATGAAAGATCGAATGCACTCCTATAATTAACGCATGCACACCGCCAAAAAATTAAACGCACACTGCAAATAAAACCAAAACGCACACTGCAAAGAAAAGTGGATTGCACAATACAAATGAAAGCAAAATCAAACCCCAAATTAAGTAAACAAAAAAGCTCACAGCAAAAAAACTGAACGCGCGCACACTGCAAATGAAAGCAAAATCATCACTGTAAACCAGGAGCCATAATCGGGGACGGAGACCGTAAGCGCGCGCCATTTCTAGTATTGGGGTTGTCCCCATGATATATTCTTAAGTCAGAACAAACGCTAAAACATACGCGTAAGCTTACAACTAGCGCGACCAGATCTTATTATTCATTTCCAGCGCGAGATTGAAGTCTTGTTTTCGACCCTGGAAAACCCACCTTTTCCGTTAGCTCAGAGCATAAAACTACATATAAGCGCCCTGGTTCGTATTCCCTGCCTTATTCCCTGCCATCGCTGTGAAAAATACGCAAGATAATCTCTCAAGGTCTCTCAACTCTCACTATTTGATCACGCAACGTGACAACATCCACGCGAGAGCCCCCGACATGTGCGTGGATCCGCGCGGATATAAGACGTCAGGATGGCGCAATTTGTTCTAAAAATAGAAAAATTGTCCCATATCATAGGTGCGCGCGGATCCCAAGACTTACGGTCTCCGTCCCCGATTATGGCTCCTGCTGCAAACAAAAGTTAACCGCACGCCGCAAATGAAAAGGAAATAAACTATGCGCGCGCATTTCAACGAGAAGGCCTGAGAACTACGTAGTAAGCTCTAATTCGCGCGCTTTTTCCTTGAGGTGACAACCAAGATGGCGCCTCATTATGTCTATGTACGGGACGAAATTCGTGCAGCAGTCCGTGAGGTTTCCCGAATGCTTGGTTCTCCTTCTACATCAGGAACGGGACGCTGTGAAAAATACGCAAGAGAATCTCTCAACTCTCACCATTTGATCACGCAACGTGACAACATCCACGCAAGAGCCCCTGACATGTGCGTGAATCCGCGCGGATATATGACGTCAGGATGGCGCAATTTGTTCTAAAAATAGAAAAATTGTCCCATATCATAGGAGCGCGCGAATCCCGAGACTTACGGTCTCCGTCCACGATTATGGCTCCTGCTAAAATTTAATAGCATATTTAGGACTAACGAGAATTCTGTTTTAAAGAACATTAAAGCGTTCGTTACGGCTTGGTCTGCCTGTGACCAGTGCTCTGTGAATAGTATAACTCTAAACAGCTGAAACCGTAACGAGCCGCCAACAACCGTAATGTCACGTACGTAGATCGAATACAAGGTCTGGCCGCGTGTGTTTTCGCCAGCATCTCCACAGAATTGTTTAACGATCTTTAACTACGAGCAGTCTCTTTCTTTCCCTAGCGTGCAACGAGCGGCCATTCCCTCCTCGTTCCTTTCTTTAATTTGCATAATCCCAACGGGCCTAACGGCAGTCCCACAAACAAAATTTTGAACTCCAAAGAAGTACAAAGATCCTGTTTGTGGGCGTGACTTGAAAATTTTTTCACCCATAAGCTATACGAGGTAGTAATTCTAAAACAAGACATTTATATCTCCTGTTTCGGCTCAATACCCTAAAAACAAAAGGTACCGCAAAAGCTCCGGTCCCGCTGTGGACCAGGCTCAACACCTTCAGAGGTACCGAACCGCGTTTTTGTAACCTAAAAGGTACGACGAGCACCCCCGTCCCAGGGCAATACGTCAGTTGAAAGCTAAGTGAATGTAGATTCCTACGGAAATTATCATTTGGAGGTCAACGATGCACTAACTGAACTGAGTAGCTAACTGGCTGTACAAGTAACTTCACAACGTGGAAGCAGCGTATCCAGGGCAAACACCTGCCTACAAACATGGTACAAAACAAATGCAATATATTTTTCCTGCCAAATTTCCTCTTATGACAGCTTTCTTTGGGTGTGCGTTCCCGTTCCCCATGCTCGTAGCGACGATGGCTGGTTCCACTGGTCACGGCGGGCGGACTAGGACGCCACTTTGGATTTGTCGACTGAAACTTGAAAAATTCCGTCTGAACTTTTGAAGCCAATTTCGACCGAAACGTCGTAACATTTTGTGTCTAAAAATTGTGAAAACTATGAACGATTTGAGTCAGCGTCTCCTCCACCCCCATAAGTTGATGACAGCATCTATCCTCCACTGTACTCCACTGATGCTTGCGATGAATAGTACAGCACAGTACGTGCCTGTTGGTACAGTTTCGTCTGTTATGAAGTCCTCAGAATCATTACAAGAAATCCCGTCTAGTTTAACCCGTTTAGAGAAAGGAAGAATTGTATACGGTTTAGTCAAAAACCTGTAATTGTAATGTATTTAACAATTTTTCACACAGAGAACTATATTATGTGCCAGTTAAATAACGATGGAAAATAAATCACAACGCAATCCAAGTAATACAACGAAGTGTTCATGTTGGAAACGGTAGGATATTACTTTAGCATTTTATAGACAAATAATCTTTTTCTGTTTCTTGCAGTATTTTATCAAGTGGGAACTAACAAATAAACGTCAAGCAAGAAAAGGACAACGTTCAAACGACACACAAATGGCTACCTCTACTGGACAAGCAAACTGAAAACGAGGACAAGGAATACATGTAACAGTCATGCAGGTTTAATTCAGATTATCAAGAAATACCTAGGATGACAGCATTGCGCTAACACTGCAACAAAACCTCCCTTGTGAAATCACTTGTTGTCTCATTTCTGATACAACGTGATGGTTACTCTAGAGGTTTGTTACCTTGAAATCAGTTAAATATGAGGTTCATTTTCATGGATAAAGATGAAGAATGTCACATGGCCAGTTAACAAATTCCGTTCCATACTGCTCTTTTATTAACTACACCATTTTTAATTAGACATTCACACATATTGGAAATGAGAAGAACCAGGTAATATAAAATGTACTCTCGGTGCACTGTAAGAGTTTGAAACTTCTAAACACAAGTAACAATAAAATAAGCACTTTAGTATTATTCCTTTTTGACTGGAAAAGGCTTCTCTAAATGAATAGAACCGCAGTCAGCAATTTTGACTTCCTTGATTGGTCGATCACGGCTATCAGTTTTCGTCTTCTCTATCTTTGTGACAACATCCTAAGAGAAGTGGGACACATGTCAGTCTTACTCAGATTTTTGTACAACTATACAATAGGCATTAATTTGGTCATAGTTAGTAGAGGAGACTAACTATGATTTGGTCCTACTGGTATTCTCTTGTTTATTCCAAGTCAATATGTTCAATTTTAGAAGCAGACTACATAACTCAAATGTCCTGTCAGTCTACTCTATGGTCACTTTCCCAATGGGGGCACTTTTTAGAAGCGGGACACTTATTAATAAAAAAAGTTAAATGTTTAAAAATGTTTGTTTATGATGGTCAAAATTGTGCCTAGCCACACCTAGCTAATTCACAGGCATGCCACTTAAACTGAAAGAAACAAATATTTCAAATAAACATTATAAATATATACTAGGCTTAAAAATCCCAACTGGTGGGAGGCAGACCAGTTGGCTTTTTACAAGCATGACCGAGGAGTTGAACTAGGGTCTAGCGAGAAATAACTCCAGCTTAGTGGTCAGAGAGGGACTTGAGCCTGCAACCTCCAGAAGTCCAGCACCCTAACCACTCGGCCACACTGATTCCATGCAAAATAATAAACAAAACTCAGTTGCAGGGAGGGCACTAAAGCACATCAGAACTGGCAGTACATGTAGTTCTTCTGTATGTCAGATTATGGTAGATAGTTTTGACATAACATACAGTGTAAATGTAACATACCATGCCTTCAAGCACTTTTCCAAATACAACATGTCTGCCATCCAGCCAGGATGTTTTTACAGTTGTAATAAAGAACTGTGAACCATTGGTATCTTTACCAGCATTAGCCATACTCAGCCAGCCAGAGCCATAATGAGACAGTTTAAAATTCTCATCTGGAAAACGCTCACCATAGATGCTTTTACCTTACATGGGCAAATGAAAAATAGCGCAAAGATTTAAATGTTACAATGACAATAACTGAGAGAACATAATTTGTGTAATGTTTTTTCTCCTTACATTTTTCATTTCTCTAAATACACACTATTATTAAAATTGTAATAAGTTCAGTCTTACCTCCAGTTCCATCCCTGTTTGTGAAGTCACCACCTTGATATCAAGGAAAGAATAATTGGTTTTATAATTTTAAGTGACTAACTAATACTTTATTGATTAAAGTATGAATACTTAAATAAGGACTTCACAGTGTACCTTGAATCATAAACCCTTCAATAACACGGTGGAAAATGCTCCCCTTGTATCCAAAGCCTTTCTGTGTAAGGAAGATGAAAAATTTGATAAATGCTAGCATTACCATTGGCATACACCTTTGACTACAACTCAGTTCTTGTTATATATGTATATTATATTATCCAACTGCAATCAGTGTACATTATGTTGGCACTCTAAATATTAGTTTCACTAGGGCATAATATTAAGTATAAGCATTATAAGCCAACATGTGCAGATGCAGCAAGATGCAAACAACAACAACAAGCCACAGTCACAGTCCACATAGAGATATTTGTAGAGGGGGCCATAAATATAAATATATAAAAGCCATACACTGTATATCGTTGAAATGTATATAATTGTGGAAATCCTCAAGATTAACATTATTTCCATGAACAAAACGATGACAAAAGAATCAAAGCAAACAAAGACGAAGACTTTCGTTTTTGTGGTGGCTCTGAAAAGAGCTGTTTTGAATGGCTCCACAAAGAGCCATTTCAAAATTTTTCTTGAACTTTTCATACAAGGAAGAATTAACTGTTTCTTTTATAAGTTTCTCATTTTACTAGGCTGTCAATCAAGGTAAATAGAGTATGCAAGGTTTCAAAATAAATATCAATTTTAGTTTATTCAATTTTCACTGCGATTATATAACAAAGAAAAAAAAATCATAAACGATATTACAAAATAATAATAATATTAATAATAATTGTAATAACCACATTAATAAAGGATCTGCAATCCGATCTAAAGGATAATCCAAATCTTAGAATGATACAGTTTCATTAAACCTAAGAATTGTGAACGTTTTTGTTTTTACTGCAATTTGGGTCTGTTGGAACAATGAGGTTACTGCCCCCCCCCCCCCCCTCCAAGTCTGAAGGCGTCTGTACACCTATGAGTTTAGGTCAGTACACACACACACACACACAAACAAACAAATACACATAACGCAGAAGATATGCGCACACTGAGCACTAAATAAACACTATACTAGAATGGCAATTACCATAAAATAAATAGGAGGAATGTGGTGCACCACAATATGGAATCTATCAGTTTTTATATAATTTTAAGAAACAAAAACAAACATTAATGAAGTCATCTATAGATACCTCTGTCTTCCTATTGATTATAAGTAAGAACCAACCAAAACGCGAGAATAATTTCACTTATTGTATAAAATACAGTTGAACATCATATAACTGACGACTCAAAATGTCAAGCATATGAGCTCACTTATGAGAGGTGGCTGCTGATGGGAGTCCAGATCAGACAGCTCTAAATTTTCAACCATAGTCTGAAGTTGTTTTAGAGGCTTAATCTACATGCAGTAAATCATAAGCCCCTCAATATTTAGTAATTCAAAGAGATTTCAGTGTGTTCCAATCCAGTTTCCAAGTTACAGTACTAGCAGTGTAAGCATGACCCATTAGGCCCATAGAAATATTACATATGAGAAATAATATATAGATTTAGCAAAGCCTAAAAGCAGAGCTAAGTTAACTTGGCTTGAGCCTGCAATCCATGCTGTGAGTCGTACGTACGTGCCCACAAGTAACACCACTAGCCATGACCAGATAACCACGAGAAAATCAATTCATGGGTTTTATTTTCTTTCCTATATGAGTATGGTCCTCTGCTTGGCAGTCATTTGGGGTGCTGAGCAGCTCTGCTAATATGCTCTAATGAAAGAACAAACTTTCACTGAACATTGATCAGGGTTCACCCAATTCTAGGCTTGATTTCCACCACTCTCTCGTGTCCAAGAAGAGACAGCTGGATGTGTCAGTGGCAAACTATGTCTGTGAAGTAAGTTCATAATCTAATTCATGTGGGGCTCCTTTCCTGAACAGTGGCTGGTAATGGAGGCTAACCCAATTCATGCCCATAGTGGGGTCGCATAGGATGGAGTACTTGCTTAAAAGGGGACAACTAGACAAAATGATAAGAAATTTCAACTATCAGCCCTAGAAGTGGCTGCAGTTGCCTACCGGTGGTGGTCTCCTATGAGAAGTTACAAAAGTAATGAATTTATTAAGGCAAAATTTGGGGGCAAATTTTTGGAAAAAGGGTCACTTAAGGACTGTGCCTACTTTTGTTAGTGCACACAGGTTCTGCACATCATGCAAGGCATGGTTTAAGCGCCACCCACGCGTTGGGGTCGACATTGATGTCCGGTCATTTACGCTGGTAACGAAAAAGTCTAAAGTTTCAAGTTTTAAATATTTAAAGGTTCAATATTATTGGCGTTTGTGAAAAAGGAGGGAAAAAAGGCAGATACTTAACTACCCGACCAAGAACTTTTAACAAATGACTCGTAATACTCATAAAATTTCAGGCTATCCTTGCAAATTTTCGCACAAATGTGATACTGATTTTGCTGTACCATGCATTCCACTTTTCCTGCTTTGAGATCGATGCTCATGTACAATAAATGCTTTGAAAATTTACTTGTTTCATATTTAAACATCATGTGAAGGGGGGAGGGGCACTTTTATAGCGATAAGATGTAATCGATGTTTTTCCAACTAAAAATGGGATATGTCCAGACAATTTGACCGGCACCAGCCGGGAAACTACTTGAAGCCCTGAATCAACTACACTACCAACTACACGAATAAAATGAAAGCAAAATTTTCCTACTGTGACCAAATCAAGTTAAATGAACCTGTACTTAAACCAGGAATACCGGAATAGCAGCATATTGCTAACCACTAACTGGTAATGTCTTCCAGCTGAAAAACTAGCTGTTATCTGTCGAGAATTATACTGAAATCCAACTGTAAACATGTACCTGCAGATGGCATAGTGTGTGCGCAAAACAAGTGTGAGATACGCAAATGTTTTACTTACTGGGGAGGTGACAGGAAAAAATGTAACGGGCACTGTAAAAGTTTTCAAAAAAGATCAATGACTTAAAAAAACACATGGTTACCCCTACATTTTATGTTATGAAATGGAAGTGGCAAGCCTATTCAACCCGTGATTAGTTTCTGGTTGTGAGCAAAAGGTATTTAGACTGTATTTTAGCTGAACCAGAGGAAGGCTGTCAGAGATTCTAAAAGTGTTGTTGCAACAATTTTGTTATTAAAAACATACCAAAACTGGTTTTTATGTTACCATTTACCATGCAGTTTTAAGATCTTTATAAATGTGTTCGCTTTTCTGTATGTAAAAAGGCAAATTCAAAGGAAATCTGTGAAGAAATATCCTTTCCTTCTTTTTTCAGAAAAATGCTGATGTCGGTATTTTTGTTGAGATTCAAGGCTAATTATCTCGAAAAAATGCATGGCAACCACAATTTTTCTTTGTGGATTCTAATAGGCCTTGCAAAGATCTACTTTTTCTGCATGGTCCTAACCTGGTGCAAAAACATTTGTATTTTGTAGGCACCATCTTAAACACAGGGGTTGATTGGTTACCAGTACTCCCTTCCAAAGAAGTTTTTTACACACAAGGCTCCTCAATTAGCAGTTAATTCAATAACTTTTTTTTTCAAATTTGAGAATGGTACGTTCACAGGAAAGTGGGCAAATAAAGTCCTAAGGCTTGTAAAATTAGCAATTATCTGCAAATACATGTACGAGGGCATATGTTGACAAAACGCTGGGTCTCTATGTCCGGAAGCTGGGCAGGTTTTTCAAAATACTCCGTGTCCGGCAGTCAAAATTAATTTTTTTAACAATTTCAGTTAATAATGTCAAATCCTTGTTTAAGTGGCTCGGTTGTCAGCGCTAAAAAGGGATGTACGTGTAACTGAACAAAAGCTAAACAGGAACGACGTGAATAACTACACTATTGGCAACTCTCAACTTTATAGTGAGGGTCATTTAAGTTTTAAAATCTACACTATTAGTAAAGAAGATTGAATCTAAAGTGATTTTAAACATGCCAAACTTGCAGAAACAACGTATATACAAATTTAAGTATGTTCATATTTGTTCAAACTGCCTTTTGCAGTAATCCAATCTTACCTCGTGCGTTGCAAGGTCGTAAAAATTCTTCGCAGTCTTTGGAACGGTAGTCCCGAATAATCCAATGACGACCCTGCCAGCTTTCTCACCACCGATCTCTACATCAAAGAACACCTTTTCGGTAACGTCGACAGTGTCTCCACTATTGGCTTTAACGCCGAAACACGCGCAGGCCATCACCACTAAATACAACAACGAAGACATATTGATTTGTGAATAAGGCACCAGAAAACTCAGCTAGAGGATTTCGCGTTTTGAATACGGGGAATAGGACAGTATAGGTGGCGTGGACCAATGATTTTCCAGAATAATTGAGAACCAATGGTATGTGGACAACTGTTCAACTTCAGAGCGGTGAAATTAGGGAGGAGCTGGTAACTAGTCAATACCAAACATTCATCTGTTGCATTCATCACAGTCAATCACAGTCAGACTCTGTTTTTCATTTGTGACCACTCATGAAGTATTTACCCTGAGTCGGCCACCTGAGTCTGCACATAAAAAGCATCCTTGACTAATACCAAGAAAACCTTTTAGAAACCCTCTATTATTGTCTGAGAAGATCGAATCACGTTCCCAGAGTGCTCGTTACAAGGGTAACGAGGGCTCTGGGAATGACATTGGAGAAGATTGTGAGCCAAAGTGACTTCCGGTTGAAGTCGAACCCGCGCAAAGGATCATTCCTTCTGGTAGTATAAGGACGTGTCTTTATCTGTTACTGAGACTGATTGAATGTCTTTTCGAGCTCGCAAGATAATGAAAATTACCTTAGTTATTGCTTTTGCTATTTGCACCTTGGTTTTCCTTCTTCTACCCGACGATTCTCAAGCTGGAAAAACGAAGAAAGGTCCTTTAGTTACGGAAAAGGTTGGTTTATTACAAAGCTCATTCCATATTTGATGTTTCTAAGAAGCGCTTGTTCATTGATCAGTTGGTGTAGGAAGCTTATAGCGGTAGGCCTTCTTAGTTTTTCTTCCTTAAAGTTTATTTGTAGTTGATTTGATAGATTCCTCGTGCTGAGTGGCTCTATCGCTGAACGCGTTCAATGATCTTTGTAGGCGTCAATGATTTGTAGATAGGATATACTGTACCTGTGACGAGTCATATTTTAGCGTATAAAAAGCTTATCTCGGTATGCATCCTTTCACTGGCTATTGTTAATGTCTCTTATCATGACTTAAATGCTTTAATGCTTTAATTATATATTCCTAAAAACAGTAAAAACTATACTAGGAGGACTTCCCTGTAAGTCCTTCTGGTATTTATCGTTTCCGTGATTTCTTTGAGGGAAGTGGCAGGCAACGGATGACTCCCTCCACTGAGGGGAGGGGGGAAGGGATGGGAACATATTGACATTTTATATTTCTTCATACTGCAGTCAAATTAATTCTAGAGGTCTTCATAGGCTAAATAGGTATTTAAGCTTGAATTTTTGAAATATAAATTTTGAATGCAAAGTTACTTCACTTGCAATCAAGTTTTTCTTTCGCACAGTCATGTATCCAGAGTTACTTCAAAAAGAAAATACTTGAAGCCCGATATAGATTCTGTTGGTCAGTTGGAGAGAAATTGACTGGAAACAAATTGCACAGTTATCATTATCAGTTATTGATTGACTGGTCATGCGATTTAAATATGTATTGATGAGACGTTTGTATTGTGAAATAACTAGAGCGATCTTGAGTGGAGCTTAATAGAAACATCACACAAATGATGATGATGGGATGATGGCAGAAAACAAAATAATGGCAAGAGTCCATGCACCTGAAAATGATAAGATTTGTGGAAATTGTCCAAGTAGCTGATTGCCAAAACATTTTTCTGCTCTCCCTTGTAAATTCTAAGTGAAATCTCAGAAATGTGTTGTGTAAAGGGGAGCATCTTCTTTAGAGCTAAATGCTGAATGGAAGGAAGGAAGCAGTGGTATGTGGCACATATATGTGTATTGTATTTTTAGGTTTTATTTATTCACAGAAAAATTCAGGGATCCAGAAGGGAGGTCCAGGTTTTGTGTACACCCCTTTTCAAAAGTTTCAGACATGTGACCACTGCAACTGGAAAGTCCTTAGAAAAATAAATAACTTGTGTAGAGCTTATGAAAATCTGTTAGTATCATGTGATTGGGATTTATTTAACCCATTGACACCTGGAGCTTTCTGGCAAAAATGCATTTTTTGGACATTTTCAGTCTGGATTTGAACCAAATTAGTTCCAATCTACTCAAAGAGGCATTTGCAATATGACAGCTGCATGTCTTTCTTTCCACTAGCATTGATTTTTAGGATATTTTTGCTCGGGCATGTACAGAAATCAAAATTTTGTGATTTTTGGACAAGAAAGTGACCCACATCTTTCTAGGCTTTTCTTTTTTTTTTAATATATATTTTGTCTCTCCTTTTTCTCCTTCTTATCTGTTTGCTACAGTTGGGCTTGCTTCCAGTTCAAGAATTTCCAAGAATAGCATCATCGAGACAGAAAATTCTTACCACGGAGTAGCCAAGTGTAGTTGAGGGAAATTTGCTCCTGGTTTTTCACTCCAATTTCTAAGCATTTTAATGTATATTTTAGGCTCAATTGCCCACTCACTGCAATCTGGGTATCATTGGAAAGATCTTTTCCTCTTGCAGAACTTGAGTATAAGTGATGCCAATTTTGGTCAAAGGTGATGACGTCAGAAGCGGAACAAAGGCCAATGCTCATCTCAGCTGGTTATGGCCGGCACAGGTGTCAATGGGTTAATATCCATGATTATATTTTTAATGCAGGTTTTCTTTGACATCACACATGGAGATGAAAAGTTAGGAAGAGTTGTAATCGGTCTGTTTGGGAAAACTGTACCTAAAACAACAAAGAATTTTGCTACTTTGGCATCAGGAGAGGTAAGACTATAATGTAAGGAGTTTATATTCAGCACTGATCTGGACTACAGCTGTACCTGCATGCTAATAGTTACGATGTATAAATAAAGTTTTTGTGTGGTGTTGTGTCTTGTAATGTCCTGAGCGGCCATGTTGTAACTGTGACTTTGTGTGGGTTCACGCAATGTATCATAACTTCAGACCGTGTGATAGAGAATGAATTGTTCTTTTCAAGTTATATGATGTTTGAAATTTGAATGATGTTTGAACTTTTGACCTGGCTCAATGTCACTTAAACTTTGTGCCAGTTATTCTTTTCAAGGGTTTCAACCAGGTTCCCATTCAGAAGGTAACTGGTTTTTACAGACAGACAAATATTTTTGAACTAATTTTTTTTTAATTTCCTGAAGATGGTCAAACCAGGCAGGCAAATGATTGTTCTCACAGCCAGTGAATTTGCCTGGTGCCTCCACCGCTTTAATTCTTACCTTAGTTATTTTTCCGTATGATCACAAGGACCACAATCATCATCATCATCAAAAATACTATGGCATGCCTGATTGATACATGAACAATAACCTAAGTTTAACATTTTTACCACTTTCAGAAAGGATTTGGCTACAAGGGAAGTAAATTTCACAGGGTAATCAAAGACTTTATGATTCAAGGTAAGCAGCTGAAAACCTGAGAATGTAAGGCAAAATATTATTATCAATATAAATATGTTTTTCAAGTCAGTAAACTTGCTGTAAAGATAATTTTCAAAGAACTTGTTAGATTGCATTTTTGAGTTCTATTTCATCTGTAGTTAAATTTTAAGATGCCCCATGCGAGAATTAATGCTATTAAAAATAAAATCCATTGCTTCCTTACATTCCTTTTGTAACAACATTAATTTACAGATCCATTCCCCTGGCTAAAATGACTTTCATTGATGAGTGCTATTTAATTCAGTAGAAAGTAGAAGATTTTCATCCTGTCCCTGAGCAGCATGTATTTTTCAATTTTTTTTTTCAAATTCTCCAGGAAACTATCAATGAATTACGTAGTTTCCATGTGCATTTCACCCAAACTGGTACAAGCTCCATGCTATGTAAAATAATTTTCTCTGCTATTTGAAGCTCCCTATTTTATGAAGCAAAACAAGGAGCGTTGGTACTTCACAATGCAATACATTCAAAGAGTATCAAAGTTTGAAATCAGTGTACTTCACTCATATTTTATTACTGCTATTCTAGATAATGAATTAATTCAATTCTTGTGCCATTTTACACCAACAAATGATACTACAGTGATTTAGTATATCAGAATATCATAAGTATCAGAAATACCCAAAATGGGCTATGTGCAAACAGTGTTATGTCTGTGAGGGTCCCCTCAGTGAAAGTGCCTGATTAAAAGTAGCTACACAAATTTCATTAATTATGTGCAGCTGGTCAAGCTGCAGGGTTTGCACACAGTCTGGAATTCTTGGAAAGTATGGAAATCTGCAAACTGATTTTTCAGGCCTGGAAAAAGAACAGAAAATAGATGTAAAGACTAGAAAATGGAGGAAAAGTCTGGATTTTTTTTCCAGCTGCTAAGTGTAGGATCTTTGATGGCTGGTTGAATATTCATATAATTTTCACAACAGTCAAAATGTATAATTGTAGAATCTCAAAAACAGTAACTCTCCACCCAACCACTTAACATTACTGATATGTTGTGTGTCAGTATTGCAGCCTAGTTACTGTACATCCCAGCTGCATCTTTATGTTGGGTAATCTGATTGTTTGTTTTTTTTAAGTCTGGAAAGAGGAAATATTGGGTTGAAGTGTGGACAAAGTGTTGAATGTTGAATACAGAAATGTGAACAGACCTTTAAAGCAAGCTCATTCCCAGGCTCTCTCTCCTCTGCCTCCCTTGGTTGTTGGAAGAAAGACCTTGGTCGCAGCTGGTCATGTGACCACCCAGAATCTGGGTGGTAAAAAAAGTCTGTTGGGTGGGAGAGGTGGCAGAGTGTTTTGATTGTTGCTGTTGCAAACTTTGTGGGTTTCAAAACCTACCCGCTTTATTGGGGTTTGATGTGGAATTTTGGCGATGAAGAATGCTACATTATATCTGCGGTCTCCAAAATATAGAAGACTTTTGTTCACAAAGAAATTTGGCAACTGAATGGAGCTCAAACTTTTTGACAGTCAGCACATGTAAAATGTCACGTACCGAATCGAAATGAAACTGGTGGATCAGTTTGGTGAATCTTTGAATTAGGAGGTTTTTTATTTTCTTCTTTGTGCTGTATTATGGATGATAAAAAGTATTTCTGTCACACGGCTGATTAGCCCAGTATTCTGACTTGTATTTGATTTACAGCAATGCAAAATGATTTACAGTTTTGTTATTACTCCCACACTTATATTACATTCTTCATTTGCATCGATCAGGTTTATGTAAGTTTATATTTAGACAGACATTTAAACACAGTTCCCTGGCATAGTCAAGAATTATATTTTGCAAAATGGTAAATAAAACATCGTTTTATATAACGAACAATGTGCCATGAGGTTAATTCAGGAAACATAAAACAGTGAAACAGTTTCACTTCTTAGTAATTCGATCGGCTGGAATTGAAATCAGATTAATACTTGAATATGCTGGATATAGGTAAATATACCAGTATTTCATTTGACCTGTGTGAAGCTTAGAATAAGATTGGACAATTTCAAAGGCGTATTTGCCCATGTGTGGTTTAATATAGCGATGACCAGCGATCGCCTTTCTTTTGCTTCAGTTGAGATCGACAAAAATTATTTATTGACTCTACCCCCGTGGAAAAGTTTGTGTCACAGGTGGTCACGTGACCAGCCGCAACCAGGGTCTTCCTTCCAACAATCAAGGGATGTAGAGGAGAGAGAGCCTGGAACCGAGGTTGACCTTTAAGTTGTTATTTCTTTTTTGTTATTTTGTTATTTTGTTATTTTTATTTATTTATTTATTTTTATAATTACATTGCATTCATTAAGTTACACCTACATTGTATATTACACTACCACACACTTCTACACTACATGGTAATTTACTTGATTACTTTACATACTACTTTTACATTCACATTGTATACTACACTACTTCACACTACTTCACACTACTTCACACTACTTATACGTAACACCCGAAACGGAAATAAATAAATAAGGTTTACAACGCTTACAACACCACATAAGTTTTCTAACAATACAGAAAAAAGTGCCTATACAATAAATATTCAGTAAAAAATATACAAATAAGTGTCTCTAATTAATGAGAGGCTTCCACTTTCCTTCATGGATTTTAAGTCGTTTGTTCTTTATGGCTATAGATCGTTCAGTGGATTCTATGTGATCTAATTTTATCATGAGATAACGCAATGATGGTAAAATATTCTTCAGACGACTGTGGTAAATAAGTAACTTTCCAGTGATGATAATATGATTTAAAAGCAACCAGTGAGACCCTTTTTGCGTCAATCCAAAAATTATGTCACAGTTGTTTAGAGAATCGATAGCAATGTGCAAGGATTTAAGTCAAAGGACAACAGACATCCAGAATGCTACAATGAAATCACACCTACAAAAAAGATGCTTGAGAGATTCATCTGAAATTTTGCAAAAAGTGCAGAGGGGTGAATCAATCATTTTCATTTTGTATAAGGATTTGTTGGTATAAATTATTCGAGTTAGTAATTTATACTGAAAAACTCTTGTTTTAGTGTCAAGCGTGACAACATGAGAAATTTAATAGATCACTTCCCAATTAAGATCACCACTATTCTGAAACAAGGTACTAAATTTATGCCGTGCTGAAGGATAGACCTGAATAATTTCTATAAGTTTCCAATACAATTTCGAGGTGATTGAATCAAGAGCAAGAGTACTATCTTTTAAGTAAAGAGTGTAGCTGAGCATGATATTCCAAGAGTCAGCTGAAGTGTCAGCTGAAGTGTCGTCTTTGTAGTTGATGAGCTTTTTCCATGTGAGAGGAATGGAATTGAAGAGACCAAACAGTAACAAATAATCATTAAAATTTAGCCTTTCTGCCTTGAAAAAGGTCCAAGGTTTAAGGCTACCAGTATTTGTTAAGATATTAGCAAGAGATATGAGACCTTTTGAGAAGAGCGTCTTGTTGAAAATAGGTTTACCACCGATGCGGAGGAATTGGTTATTCCATAAGAGTTGATTTAAGGCTTGTTCACGGGACAAAATGGGTTTTACGGATAGATTGCACCAGACTTCGAAACATTCCCTATAGAAATTTGGAAGACAGCTAGGCAAGTCAGCAACACTGAATTTGCAATGCAAGAGAAACTTACCACCGTAATCTTTCAGAAAAAAGTAGAGTATTTGCTTCCAAGGGCTAATATAATCTTCAGTATATTTCCTAAGACACATAATACGTTGCGTATCGATCATTGTCTGAATGTGAGGCATTCTCAATCCGCCATTTTTATAGTCGCTTATGAGAGCAAGGCGCGTAATCTTATTCTTACCTTTCCAAATGAAGCTATAAATAGTAGAATCGATTAACTTAATAATATTTTTTTGTAAGGGAAATGAGAGATGCACGAAACATAAACTTGGGTATGACAAATGTCTTCACAATTTGAATTTTCCCATATAAAGTGAGGTGTCTCCATTCCCATCTTTTCAAAGTTTTCGATAGCGATTTTAATATTTCTTCGAAATTTAGTTCCTGTCTTTTGCGCAAATCATAGGTGAAATAGACGCCTAGAATTTTCATAGGTTTGTTAATTTTCTCAATGTTGATGTGTGGGGGGTTGTAATGGTTTCTCCCAAGCCACAGGGCTTCAGTTTTCTCAGTATTCAACTTCAAACCAGAGCAGATACCAAATCTATCTAGCGTGATGGAAAGGCGTTCAAAGGACTGAACACCTTGTAAAAATGTCGTCAGGTCATCGGCAAAGGCTGTTAATTTAATTTCCCTGTTTTCCACATAATTCCTCTTATGTTGTTGTCGTGCCGAATATTAATTAGCAAAAGTTCAAGGGCAATAATGAAAAGGTACGCTGACAGCGGATCGCCCTGTCTTACGCTTCTGCATACCTCAAACATTTGGGTTGAAAAACCATTGTTTAGAATGCAGCTTGATATATTGCAGTATAAAACGGAAACCCATGAAATGAACGATTTACCAAAATTGAACGAATTTAATGCTTTGAAAAGAAAAGACCAACTTAGTGAGTCAAAGGCTTTTTCGAAATGAAATGCAACTATAAGTCCAGGTATATGTTTAATTTTGGTGTATTCCATGATGTCGTCAATTGTGCGAACCGAATCAAATATCATTCTGCCTTTGACATAAGCGTATTGATCAACTTGTATAATCTCTGGTAAAACGTTTGCTAAGCGTATAGCACGGGTCTTCGAGGCGATCTTAACGTCGACAGTTAAAAGGGAGATTGGTCGCCAATTCTTAATGTATCTCCTGTCTCTGTCTTTCTTGCCGATCAATCTAATAATAGCTTGTTTTTGTGAATTAGATAATTCACCATGCTCGTAGGAGTAATTTAAGGCATCAGTGAGTTGATGACCTAATAAGTTCCAGAAACCTTTGTAAAAGTCGGCCGTAAGACCATCGTTACCGGGAGCCTTACCATTTGAAAACATTTGCAGAGCTTCATAACATTCCACGAGCGAAAGCTTTCCTTCACAAGCCATCATTGACTCTTCACTAAGAATCGGAATCTTGTAGTCTAAAAAAGTTGAACACAGTTCTTCATTTAAGTCAGAATCTTGCTTGCTGTATAAGTTCTGGTAATAATCTCTTGGTTCATTCATTATGGATTGTGGTTTAACCGTTATTCTTCCTTTAGAATCAAAAAGCCGGCGGATGGTAGCTTGACTGGATCTTGAGTTCTCTAGATTAAGGAAATATTTCGAATTTTTTTCGCCTTTTTCATACCAATTGATTCTAGATCTCACTATGTTGCCGCGCACAATATAGTCGAATAATAGTTCATATTCATATTTCGCAGCATCAAGGTCGCACATATTTTTTTCTGAAGGATCACTATTACACGACAAATCGAATTGCTTAACTTTCTGTTCAGCTGTCGCAAGACGGGCTCTGCGCTCTCTAGCTTTTTGCTTGTTGTATTTAATTGATACTTGTCTAATTCTGTACTTAATTAAGTCCCATAAGACCCGTTTGTCATTAACATCTTTGAATTCGTCAAGCCATTCAGGATAATTCGAAGAGATGAGTTGAATATAAGAAGCGTCCTCTAAAAGGCTAGAGTTGAATTTCCAATAAGAAAGACCAAATTTTTGTTTATCTAAACTATTAAGCGTTAGAGTAATTGCCTAGTGATCCGACTTAATGGCAGGAATTATATTTGTTTCGGTTAAATCATCTTGAATTTCCGTGCTAACGAGCCAGTAATCCAAGCGTCGTCTTACTAAGGGTTTTTTCTGCATCCAAGTAAATTACTTTTTTTCAGGATTACGAATTCTCCAAATGTCGATGAGGTCATTTGCTGTCATTATCTCATTGATTTTTTCAACAGATGGCTTGGACTCCATTCTTCCTCCTAAATTACCAAGATTCGGGTCGAGATGGCTGTTAAAGTCGCCACCAATAATGATTTGGCAGTTATGGTCCAGAACCAAATTTTCTAGAGTATTAGCAACACCATCAAAGAAAACACATTGCCCCTGATTGCTCGTCGGTGCATATAACTTTACGAGAATGAAAGGTGTATCTTGAACGAGTGCTTCCACAAAGATATATCGGCCCTCGCTATCCCCCAGCACGTACTTGATATCAGTTTGGAGGTTTTCATTGAAAAGAATGAGAACACCTTTACTATGATTTGTGCCGTGCGCAAACAACATTTTACCTCGCCATTGCAGCTTAAATTGATTTTCAATCTCTTATTTCTGCTTTAAAATAGATACAGTACAAGCACAGAGCTTCAAAAACTAGTGTAGATGTTGTAACATTACTGAGCTACATGTGCATTACTGGATTTTTTTGTAGGAGGAGATTTCACAAGAGGAGATGGAACTGGAGGTAAAAATTACTCTGTTTGATAACTGAAAATACAAACAAACAGTGAAAGAGTAATCTGTGATACCCTTTACCCTCTTCTTCAACGTCTCATTGTTGCATGGTTGTACCCATGTCCTGTAATGTAGTAACCAAACAAGAATGCTTCTTTCAAAGAACCGTAATTAAAGTACCAGAATGGTGCGAATGATGTGAAACTCCACTAATTTGAACTTGGTTATTTCCACTTCCTTTTTTATTTCAAACTGAAAACCTTTACCCTTGGATCTGCCCTTCAGTCATTTACTTTTGGCTATTTCAAACTCCTGCTATTTCAAACTATTTCTTGTTTCCCCTGAGAGTCCAAAATAGCAGGGTTTAACCTTGTCGGAACCACAGGTTACCCAAGTGTATTGTTAGAGTTTGTATGGAGATTTGGAACGTTTAATCTTTTTGATTTAAAATCGATCAATGTATGGGTATTTCAGTGAATAAACACTCTTTAAACATTGTTTGGTGTCATTTCTTCTCATCTTGGAGTGTTTTTAACCCATTTACTCCTGTGCCGGCCGTAACCGGCTGTAACGAACCTTGGCCTTTCTTCCACTTCTGACGTCATCACCTTTGACCAAAATTGCCATCATCTATGCTCAACTTCTGCAGGAGGAAAAGATCTTTCCAATGATACCCAGATCAGAGTGATCGGCCCAATGGAGCCTGAGATATGCACAATAATGCTCAAAAAGTTGAGTGAAAAACTTAGAGCAAAATTTCCTGCCACTACACGTGATGCTTTTGTTTTAAACTGGAAGCAAGCTCAGTAGAAGGTCAATCACTGCAGCAAAAAGAAAAGAAAAGGAGAAAAAGGAAAGGCGAAAAAAAAATTTAAAAAATCGAAAATACTAAAGACGTAGGTCACTTTCTCGTCCAAAATTTTGATTTCTGCGCATGCCCGAGCAAAAATATCGTAAAAGACGATGCTAGTGGGAAGAAAGGCAGCTGTCATGTTGCAAATGCCTTTTTGAGTAGATTGGAGCTAATTTGGCCCATATCCAGCCTGAAAATCTCCAAAATGTCCAAAAAATGCCTTTTTGGCAAAAAGCTCCAGGAGTCAATGGGTTAAAAGTACAATGTATCCTGTTGTCCTGCCTGTTCTCGCGGGTTTCGGGAGAGGAAGGGGTTGTATTGATCATATCTTCACGCTGAGAAATATCATTGAACAGAGTACCGAATGGCAGCGAACTCTATGTGAACTTTGTAGATTTTACCAAGACCTTCGACAGCATACACCGGCACCGCCTCTGGAAGATATTACGAGCGTATGGAATCCCCTCCCAACTTACTGAGATCATCAAAAGCTTCTATGACAACTTTACGTGCTGTGTTGGTGACGGTGACATCTTATTTGAAGTCCACACTGGTGTCAGACAGGGTTGTGTCATGTCCACATTGCTTTTCAACCTTGTAGTGGACTGGATCATGCGGCGCACCACTGAGAATCAGATCAGGGGCATCAGATGGACACCCTTTTCCTACTTGGAAGACTTGGATTACGCTGATGATCTAGCCTTACTATCACACACCCACACGCACATTCAAGAGAAGACACAACGCCTTAAAGGGACACAGTCAGCTTTGGGACCGCACTCACCTGGACACTAGTTTTCTCACTTGGAAAAAAGTTCACCTCAACCTGAAATCAAACTACATCCAGAAATCCGCTTCAATCTTCGCAGTGTTTTGCTTGATTTCCAATCGTTTACTGAAAAGCCTGTTTTTGAGTGTGCTTTTGCTCATCGTATGATATTATTTTTATCATATTTGATTGAAAACAGTATAGATCGCGTCTCTGTGATATGCAAATTAACTATGAAATGGTATCTAATGCGCATGTGCTCTAGCTGACTGTGTCCCTTTAACACCTTTGAAGAGGAAGTTGGCCTTGACATTAGCAGCAAGAACACCGAAATTATGGCACAGAATACTACCAACACACGACCAGTCCAGATTGATAATGAAGAACTTCCTTACACAGACAGATTTACCTATCTCCAAAGCCGTCTCAACAAGGCCAGAAACTCGCTCAACATGATGAATAAGGTATGGCGCTCCTCCACTTACAGTACTCGTACCAAGCTGAAACTCTATCACAGCTGTGTCCTCACAACTCTCCTGTATGGTTCAGAATGTTGGCGCTTAACAGAGAACGATTTATCAAAACTCTCCAATTTCACACCAAGAGCCTTCGGCGTATCCTACGTATCTTCTGGCGTAATGTCATCTCAAATAAAGATCTCTTTGAACGGTGTGGAACTGAACCAATGGCTACCATCCTGATGAAGAGACGCTGGAGGTGGATTGGCCATGTCACCCATCAAGAAGCTTCCATTGCGAAAACTGCTTTACATTGGACGCCAGAAGGGAAACGCAAGAGGGGCAAGATCACGTGGTGACGGACAGTGGAGAAAGAAATCAAGGAGATGGGGAAGACCTGGGGAGGCATCAAGCTTATGGCAAGGGACCGGCAGAGGTGGAGGGAGCACGTTGCTGTTCTACATGCCACCTAGGCGTAAGGGGCATGAGTGAGTGAGTGAGTGAGTGAGTACCCTGATGTATTATAACACTGGAGTGTAACTAACCAAAATTCGCTCAAATCACATTTAAACACCCCATGATGTGAAGAAATGGCACCAAGTAATGTTTAATAGCCTTTATTCGTTAAATTATCCATTGATCGATTTC
This sequence comes from Orbicella franksi, assembly GCF_964199315.1. Classification (NCBI taxonomy): domain Eukaryota; kingdom Metazoa; phylum Cnidaria; class Anthozoa; order Scleractinia; family Merulinidae; genus Orbicella; species Orbicella franksi. The sequence goes on along the minus strand of NC_138145.1, from coordinate 32,524,065 downwards.
AATTTCAGCTCTTAATCACCATACAAACTGAAGTTATACTCCAGTTGCTTTATCTCCATACAAACTCTTACTTTACATTAGGGTCATCCTTGGTCAGAACAACACTCAGACCCTAACAGTCACAGCTGTTGTCACCTTAAATAGAAGGCATTTAAGCACTGCATTTTCCAATTGAAATGGCTTTAAATTTTAAAAGTGATGGCAATTTTATTTGCCTATGCAACAATTTCTGCCCATTTTGGATAACTATTCAACCCAAGTACAGGATTGTTCCTGGTTAGAAATTGAGAACTTTCATAAGTAATCAGCAGACAAAGAAAGAAATGGCATCTGATGTGAGAAAAGAGGTCAGCGAAAGCAAGGTGACAAAAATACAGGGTTTAAGTGTGTATTGTGTGAAATGAATGTAAACAAGAGTTATAGTTTGTTTCTTACATTGTGCTGGCCTGGATTTCAACAACTGGCCCCTATCAAGTCACTTTGTAGCCTTTAATTCAGTTGCTTCAGGCCCTAGCAATCAAATTTCTGAAATCCCTTGAAAATATTGCAAGAATGATCATTATCCATTCCAGGTAAAAGCATTTACGGGGAAAGATTTGAAGATGAAAATTTCAAGCTCAAGCACTATGGTCCTGGCTGGCTGAGTATGGCTAATGCTGGTAAAGATACCAATGGTTCACAGTTCTTTATTACAACTGTAAAAACAAGCTGGCTGGATGGCAAGCATGTTGTGTTTGGTAAAGTTCTTGAGGGCATGGTGAGTTCAGTATTCAATGTTCGTTTTACAATGTTAACCCTACGGTTTCAGTCTCGGGACATTCAATGCCACATACTACATACGATTTCAAGGTTTTCAGGCGCTACATACTGACTTTGAGAGGGTTATGACTTTGTTGAAACACTTTTTGGTTGGTTTATTTTCCGGCGAGAAGGGAACTTATTATGGGAAGCAATTTTACGTTCAAAATGTTTGGACTTATTTCTGTTGGAAAGAAGTTTGCATTTAAAAAATGTTCGGCGGGTACATCTACGTCACTTCATAATGTAACGATATGATATGAAGCGCATATCAAGTTCGTTACAGTACTACTGAGTGACTGAGAGTGACCGAGAGTGACTAAGAGTGAGTGTTCTCTTTTTTGGCACCGCGTGGAGACGATATAAAGCACACAAACGAACTGCGAACGTCTCTGAACATAGCTTAGAGAAGGATGTAAATGTAAGCCCTTTGGAACATATTCCATGCTGTTATTACAGTGATACCTGTATTAAGCGGACCCATATTAAGCGGACACCCTCTATTAAGTGGACACCAACTTGAGTCCCTAAATTTTCTTCCCGCATCTACTGTAAAATAAAATTGCATTCAGCGGACACCTCTGTTAAGCGGACGCGGACACCAATATTAAGCCATTTTGTTGCGCAAAATCTGCAATAAGCGGATACTTCAAGGGCTTTTTACTTCTAAAAGTTCAGCTTAGCCTCCTTTAAGCTAAGTAGATTATTCCCGATTGAAGCATTGACTGACTGGACTCAACCAAGTCAACGTTGTGTTAAAACTATTTGTCTACCTTTATCTCCTTTTTTTTCTCTTTTTGACACTCTATGTTTAATCACAATTTTGATTTATTTCGTTAATGCTATTTATCATCTTCTCTATATAATTTGCATTTATTTATATACATTCTATTTTTTTCTGACACCTCTGTAAAACTGATGTGTGTGTGAGTTTAAATTAAAATTGAATTGAATTGAAATGACACTGTTATGTGCAGTCTTTGACCTTACACTGTGTTACAAAAGAGTTAATAATTAACTATTATTGCAAAATATATTAGAACCTGTTTTGAGCGGACACCCTATATTAAGGGGACACTAATGAGTGTCGTTTCACTGTATTGCAAAGATTTTATCATCCGAGATTTGAGGTAAAACCCACAATCTCACATATTTCAGATGACTGAATACCGGTAAGTTTTTTTTTCTGAGGCTTATTAAGTCACTTCTCTAGTTTTCTATTGCTTCCCTCTGTCTGAACAGTTGTCCTGTAAAACACAACACTAGATGATATTGTAAAAATAATTTCTATTTACAAGGCTAAAAATGGTTAAAAAGTAAAAAAATACCGAACGTTTTGACACTAGGTCATCAGCGAGTGTCGAAAACGTTCGGTGTTTTTTTTTTTTTTTTTTTTTTTCACTTTTTAACCATTTTTAGCCTTTTTAAATCAAAGCGAATATTATGGACAGACGATATTGTGTTTTTTAACTATCCTCTTTGTAGGATTTGGTGAAGAAGATTCAAGAAGTGGATGTGGATGGAAGCACCCCAAAGAAAGACGTAAAGATCGCAGACTGTGGAGTTTTACAAGTAGACAAACCTTTCAACGTCGATAAGGAATCTAGTGAATAGGAACCATTTGTCCGACCAACTGTCTGTTTTGTAATTCATGGGGTTTTAATAAAAAAAAGTCATATATATTTGATTTGGCTGATTTCTATTTATATTCCCACGGAACGCGCATAACGTAGCGCGGTTCATCCGTAATGGCGCTAGGAATGAACAGTTTATAATTCCAATACAAGAGAAATAGTTATCTTACTCAGTTCTTCACCGCAGACATAGCGAGGCGGCACTGAATATACACACTCAGTTTCAGAAATGGACAGTGTACAACTAACAATGTTCTCGCGTTTTTCTTCATGGAAACATAAACTTCAAAGTTTTACAATGTGGGAACGGCATACAGAAATAAGCACCGGCTTTGTCCTGGAATCTGCCTTTGTTCGGTGACGTCACGTACTTGATGAATTGAAAAGCAACTTCCTTGCTGTCATTTTAATTCAACTGATTAATCGTTAACACTAGCGACAATACGACATAACGACAAAAAGAGACGAGTTTTAGTGGCTATGTTTGTGTCATACTTTGGTCGCCCATTGTAGCCTCACAAATCAGTGAAACTTTCCTGGAATCATCAGGGCCTTTAAGAAATTTGGGACTTCTTTTCGTCGATAGGACAGTTCATGTAGCTGTTCACCATTCATTCACGAAAAAGTTTCTGATTAGTTAATTGCTATGTTCAAGAGAATTCAGTGTCGTGACATATTCGTATTCAGCGGGCAAAAGCGAATGCATAAATACCTCCAATGACCTGTGAACTTTTCTTAGAATTGTCAGGGCTTTCTAAGAAATTTGGGACTTGTCACCGATAGGACAGTTCATTTACCTGTTAAAAATTCATGTCACGAAACAGTTTCTGATTGGTTAATTAGGCCCTTCAGGAGACTAGTCAAGACATACTCGTATTTAGTTGACGAAATTCAATGCAAAATCTCTTTTCCTGGTGCAAGCTTTTTCGCCTTCACTTGATCATTTTCACAACTTGGAATTAGTATTTACAGTGAAAGCATGTCGAGTGGAAAGGTACGTGTTGAGGGAGCGATTTTTTGCCGGCGGTCTTGTTTCTGGCCGCCTTTTCAATACGTTTAGCTGGCTCTTGAGTTGAGAAAGAGAAAGAAACACTGAAACGATTTCACTTTGTTTTAACATACGTTCACTGACAGAGTCAAAATGTTTCGATCTATGTGGAGAACATTTCCTTTTGTGTCGTTCTCTTGAAATAAGTTCTGTTTTTTAGGCAAAATTTAAACGATATTTAGATTATATAGTTTGTGAACAGAGTATGAAATTCATTAATCGGTAATGTACAGTATACTACAGCAATCTGCTATTATGAAGCGAAGAAAATATCTTGAACATTTATGGTAAAGCTGTAGTTGGTTTCGGTTATTCGTTGAACCTTAATTAGTTCCTTGACGAAACCGACCAAAACAACTGTCTGAAAGAGAGCCAGCTTACAAGCGAAATGTATTTCTCTAGACGATACAAGTATGTTTGCTGGAGGGGTACTTGTCAAAGACTCGGCGTAGCAGGAATGTCCAGTGTTCAGATGACACCGCTAAGACGTAGCCACATTGGGTTCAACAGAGTTCTAGTACAAATCTGTTTGTCGGGAAATGTAGCCGGGAAAATGGATCTGAAAAGTATTCCAGGTTCAAAGACCCCTTCAGGCTCTGAGGGGCATTATGGGTAATCAGGGCAAATTTACTAAGAGGCAACCATGCTGTAAAACATACGTTTTTCTTTATATTTCCGTTCTGATTTCACATTTGGAGACGAAACATATACTGTAGATGGAGAAACCGCTTTTCTAGGTTTACCAGCGTATTTGAACCGATCGAGTGGTTGTTGTGGGCGTAGGAATTTTTTTAGGGTTAAAACCAAATATTTTGATCAAGTCACAAAAATAACATCTCCGATACTCTGATAAGTCACTGATAAGTAGACTAATGCCTTGCTCAATTGACTCAAACGCTAGTCAACGTAGGAAAGGGTTTTCCCTACTTACAGTAAAAGTTTCTTTTCGATAATTAAACTCAGAACGGAAATATGAAGAAAAACGTCTCTTTTGCCGTTTTGTTTCTTTGCAATCTTGCCCCGATTACCCTAATGCCCCTTAGAGCGAGAAGGGGTCTAAAAGGAGAGAGTGTCTCAGCAGATAATTTGCATCATACCCCCGCCTAGCTGCTAAGAAAATAGACTGCGCAAAGGCACTAAAGCATTGTCGTGACAATTCTAACGAATGATACCATTGCTGTTGCACGGCAGACACCATATCAGGGAGGACGGCGTTGTTTTGGTGAATACAGATGTCCGGAGTGTAACCGCGGCTGGATGAGCGCCAATAGTTGGGCCAACACTGGTCAACAATGTCAGAATTGTAACATCGTTGTGTATCCGCACACACAGCGTCCCTTGGAAAAACCTGAGGGACTGGACGCCGGGGATGCTTCTAAAAGACACCCGCAACACTTGTGCGAGAAATGCAAGAGGCTTGGTCACTTCTGTGGAGATCGAGATCGGTATCACTAAGGAACAGTTGATGGGCAGAATTAGTGACTGCCCCGCTTTGGTTTCGAGTTTTTTCTCAAGTGTGGTATTCAATTCAGTTCGTTATTTACACTATATAGGGCATTTAGATACATTTTATAGCTAAAGTAATGAAAATAGTAAAAAAAAGTTAAGAAATATAAAGCCTTAAATAAAATTTATATGTGAGCGGTGGCCAAAGTAGCAAGAACTTTCTGGTTGGCCACCGCCATGGTCAAGTAAATGGCAGCAAAAAAAAATTGATTCAGCTAAGCTAGATCTACATACACTTCATTTGTTAACAAGATGTTAAACAATTACAACAAATTGGGTATACTCTTATGTCAATTAACTCCATTGGTAGAGTTACTTTCTTTTGAACAATATTGTAAACTCAATTGAATTCAATATCGTACGAAATCGTATGAGGTTACCGACTGTTTTTTTGTTGATCACCTAAAGATACTCTGTCCATTCCAAGTCCATATAATCCTTAAAACTTAAGCCGCTTTCATTTTCTATCGAGTTGTACGATGACAAACCCAAAACACTTCAGGAATATGTAAGTGTATCCAGTAAGGTACTCTGTACGTGTCATATATTTTGTGGTCATTTTTCTTTTTGATTATAAACTAGTTTTCAGTAATAGATTGGAATGTTGAAGCGAGTAATTTTTCTAGTAAGATGTACCCTGAGCAGTTGGTTTCTCCCACGTAGTTGGTTTTAGTTGGTTTCTCCTACCAAGTGCTTGCAGGGTAAGTAAGATCCAATAATTCGTTTATAAGCTGTGCTCTTTTTGGAACTTTATGGCAATTCAGCCTCTGACTGATAGTTTAATTAACCTTGATCGGCCAATTGCAGAGAACACGTTTTTGCTGTAACTTTTTTGTCACCTTCAGAAGTCTTTAGCCTTTCCTTTATGTCTGTTGACACCACCAAAGCCAGTCATGAACCATAACAGCGTAGAGTCGCTCTTCTCGGTATGTTAACGTGGACAAAGGTCACTCAGAAGTATCGTGAATATTTTCTGTACTAGTTGTCTGTATACTTGGTGTCTTTTGTAAAACCATTCTAGCGGGTCATTGGGATGCCGGATTTTAAAGTCTGCGTGACAGTTGAGTAACATTTTTATTACAGTTTGTTTTCGTTATTGACGGTTTTGCTCAAGCATTCGCTTTCTTCGTTTGCTTGGAGCACCCAGAAACCGCTGTAAAATATATCTTAAAAGCCTGAAGGTCCTGAAGCAGTTTGGTACTCATACAATTTAATCAATATTGGATCCTTGCTTGCCTTGTGCACGATAAAAGATTCATTTAAACAGGATATGGTAATTTATAGCAAGTTCCGTGAAATTCCGAAACGGAAGGAAAGCTAGGGAACGCTTTCTTAAATAGGTATATGACAGAACGGGAAAGAAACTGGTCTATACACAGGCTAAGTTTTAAAGTGGCTACATGTCCGGCAGCCGGACAGGTTTTTTAAAATACTCCGTGTCCGGTAGTGAGACTTTTTTTTAAAAGTAAAACAACGTAAAAAGAACTTTATGACAGGCGACCCCAAGAGGAATCAAACCCGGGTCGCCGGCATGGCAAGCGACACCCATGACCACTGCGCCACAACGACCGGCCGGCAGATCTTAGAATTTTCGAGTTACCCTTAGCATTATTGAAAGCTAACCGTAAACAGGCTAACCGGAGAGCTATTCAGGCTAACCGGAGTGCTTTGTAGGCTAACCGGAATGCTTTGTAGGCTAACCGGAGTGCTTTTTAGGCTAACCGGAGTGCTTTTTAAGTTAACCGGATTGCTATTCAAGCGTTTTGACAGCCGGTAACTTTACAATAGTCTACTTTATAAATCCCGATATACCGGATGCCGGGCTCACCAAAATTAGTATTCAGCCATATAAACAAGGATTTGACATTATTAACTGAAACATTTTTTAAAAAATATTTTTGACTGCCGGACACGGAGTATTTTGAAAAACCTGTCCGGCTGCCGGACATAGAGACACAGCGACCTTCGCTTTAAAGGTCGATATGGAAACTAATCAATCAATCCAAAATTGGTCCAACGTTTTCTTTCTGACTGGTCAGTAAATATGAGGTCAGCTGTAATGTTTCACTTTGGAAGAATTCGTGTAAAGTAATCTTGCAAATTTGCGAGCGGGGCGTTTCTTAAGTAAAAGCAGTATCACCTGTGATTTCAAAGAAAATCGAGCTGTTTCTTGCATAGCCTGCATGCACACGACCATAATTTCCTTGGCTTCTGCACACAGGTTTATCAGTGTCACGTATGGTCGTGGGTCACACTGAAAGCACATTGTTTGATAATCGGTGCGAAAAAGAGTAATTATTTTAAAGTGTGACTCTCTAGGTAATAAACTTTTTTTCCTGGGAACAGCGCCAGCGTACTGATATGTACTTACTGTTACCGGCTGAAATCTCGGCTCTCTCCCAGCCCTTCCCGGCCCCTCCCCCAGCTCCCTATAGTCATGACAATCACATGACTTCCTGGTTCGTGACGGAGGAGCTGTATCAGTTCCCAAGATGGCGGACGTTGAACTTTACATTTTAAGGCTTCTTGTACTGTTGGTTGGGATTCTTTGTTTATCGTCCGCTACAGTACAACGGAAGAGAAAGGTGAGATACTCGAATGGCTTTAATATTGCTGTTCCTTGGTTCAAAGTGTCAAAAATATAAGCTTAGGCTCAAGCTCAGAAAGTGTTCTGTTGTATTATTTTGCAATTTTGTGATCGTGGAAAGTGTTTCATTGAATTCTGAGACCGCTGGAAGTCTTGAGCAGATAATAAACTCGCAGTCTTTCGCAAAATTGTCAGCTGGAACCATGACACACATTAATCAGTCATCCGCCCAAATATTCCAGCTAATCATACATGGCGTTTTATAGCTTTTGGAGCATTTTGATCTACGGTATAAAGCTTAACGTCCTCAAGCTTAAATGCTTGCTCGCGTATGAAGCAGCATCAGAGTAATACTCTGATGTTTTAATATTTTTACATGCTTTTCGATGAAAGTACTCCAGTAACCGCACAGCTTAAGTGGTAGGGACATTGGGTACATGTGGGATCGCACTAGCACTGTGATTTCAACCAATTTCGTATGTTTTAATTTAAATTAGAAAACAGTCCTAAGAAAGTACGTGTGCTGATTGGTTAAAAATGGTGTTTCTATTTAACAGTTAGATTATGAGCTCTCGATTTCAATGAGGCGATAGTTGATTCAGCCTTCGACCTCATCAACTATCACCTCATAGAAATCTCGAGTGAATAATCTAATCGTTTTAGTAGAATTCTAACTGAAATTAATGCAAATAACGGTTTCCAATTATTTTTCACCGCATTATTGAACTTTACACTTTAACAAAATCGCACATATTGAATTGTCCTTGGTAAATTTGCAGTTGTTTACCCACGCGCACCAGTTTTTTTCAATAATTTCAAGTTTCTAGAGTCAAGAAACCATTACTGTCCTTCTTTTAGTCTTCTCAGGAATTTAATTATCCACTGTACATCTAAACTTTCTTCCAAAACTTCAGAAAAACGATAAAAACGTCGCATTTCGGGGATGACTGACAGCCGCTGCACTCTAATGGCTGATAGTATACGAGTAGCTCAGCCAATCAGATTGCAGCATTTGCATTAGTAAACTAGTAAAATTCTACTAATAAACAATTAGATTATGAGCTCGAGATATCTATCGCGTGATAGTTGACTCGGGCTACGCCCTCGTGAACTATCATGCATAGAATTGAGAGCGAATAATCTAGCTCTTTTAGTATAAATCTACAAGTCATTCAAAACTTTATCTAAATCCTCTTCACAGACATTTCGAAAAGGCCAAGAGGTGGCCGTCATTTTGTTAACAAGAAGGTCTTTTAGATCTTATAACCGTGCTTTTAAAATTTAACTGTTTTCTTAGCACTACAGTTGCAATGCAGTGCACTTTCCAAAGCAGTCCTTGATGATTCATTGATTACTGTAGACACCACATCACTTGATCAGCACAAACTGTATTATGCACCATCAGTTGTAGCCATTGTGAAATCTCCGATGACCTAATGGTCTTAATCTGGAACTTTCTTCAGGATATGTATGGGCATGAACGATATGAACGATTCGATACTAACACTGTTAACAACGGCTTTCTTTCTTAAAAGTCACGATTAAATTTAACTGGTCCACAAGTAAAGGACTAGCAAAGTAGTCACACGAGTCACGTAATTCAAGACTTATGTTATCCACAGCTATGTTTAGTACGGTGGTTATTTCCCTACCAATGACGTAATCCTTGCATGATCTGACCCGTTCTTTGCTTGGCTTGCAAATATTTAATTTTCCTTCTGATCACCGAACTTGCTGCGATCAAACAGCCAAAGAATTTACTTCATTTGCCTAAAACCATAAGAAATACTCACAAATTGCAAATAAATTAGTGACCGTCTCTTTTGCTGAAATAAACTTGCAAAGTAAACACGATCTTATTTGTCACGTAGCGAAAGTGAAAGCTACAACGTCAGCACATTCCATGACTGATGTAATACCTTTTTTTAGCGTGTTTATCATTCCCTTCAAATCCAACGCTTCGATAAAACCAAAAGAAAATATATTTTACCCACAAGAAAGAAAACAATATCTGTAAAATTGTCCTTGTATTAATGTTTCAACAGTTTTTGGTGAATTAACACACGCCGTGCGTGATTCCAAATTTGGCCGAGAGGAAGTTTGGGTCTGGTCACCGACAAAACGAACAAAAACAAGATCTGTTAGATCTTATAACCGCGCTTTTAAAATTTAACTGTTTGCTTAGCACTACTGTCGGAATGCAGTGCACATTCCAAAGCAGTCATTGATGAGTCTTTTCTTACTGTAGACATCACATCACTTGATCAACACAAACTGTATTATTGCACCATCAGTGGTAGCCATTGACAAATCTCCAATGACATAATGGTCTTAATCTTTGTAGAACTTTCTTCGGGATATGTATGGGCATGAACGATATAAATGACACGATAATAACACTATTAACAACAACTTTCTTTCTTAAAAGTCATGATTAAATTTAATTGGTGTTTTCCACGAGTAAAGGGCTAGCAAAGTAGTCACACAAGTCATATAATTTAATAATAAAACTCTATCCCAACCAATGTATCGATTTTGGTCACTCCAGTGACCACAGATTGAAAACATGACAGGAAATTGGCATTACTTTCGATTCTCACCAAATTTGGACAGTGGGATGATCTCATCATTAGCCAATTACAGGCCATTTTTCAGCTCTTTTCGTCATATCCCCCCCACGGGAGAATTTTGTCAAGTTAGCTAATTTAGTATGCAAGCCACCGTAATGGCGGTCACCGTTGACGAAATGTTTATTTGCTCAAAATTGGGGCAAAATCTTTCGGAGATGGAAGTCAGGACATTTGTAAGGATACAGAAAGTAATTTGGGACCGGTTGCTGGCTTCTAAGGCTGAATTTATCCAGAAGTAAGCTGTATTTTCGTTTTCGTGCCAAAAGCCATGCGATGAAATATTATCGGCTTGTTCTGCTGTCTTGTTCTGTTTTTCTCTTGGTCTTTTTTGTAGCCCGCCGAGGCCAGTCTTTCATCTAAATCAGTTGAAAAAAGTTCGAAAAAGATGTTCCCATTCAAGTTTAAGCTCTCAGGCAATAATTCTGGAGTTTTTTGGCCGAAACGTCGGCTTTGTTATGTTTGTGTTTTTCGGTTGTTATGGGCGACCGTTGCTTCCTTTGTTAAGTCAAGTCTGGGGAGTGAGGTCACAAAAAAATTCTAATTAATTCTGGTTTTGTTCGATTTCGCTGAAATTTTAACACGATAAAGCTGGATTGTTAACGAATAGATTTACTGTCTGCCGATGTGTGGTAGCTATTAACGCTGAAGTGTTATATCGCTTCGAAGTCAGGGTTTTGAAGAGATTTTTTTGCAACGTGTGGGTTCGGCGTGATTTTGTAATCAGAGGAAAAAATATCCGGAAAAGGTCATTTCATCGACGATTCAAACGAATATAAATATGTATATGTTCCGAGCTAAATTTCTGGTGAAAAAATATAATTTTTGACGAGCGCTGGGTTTTTAATTTTTTCCCGTGAAAGATGAGATTTATTAATGTTTCAAAAGCTTTTGGCGAGTAAACATCACAGGTTGCGTGACTCAAAATTTGGCCGAGTGGAAGCTTGGGTCTGCTCGCACACAAATCGAAAAAAAAAAACCACGGGTAAACCATGAACCGCGCTCGGCCCATGGCTGCGCGGTTAAAAAAACCATGTGTAGAACATGAACCGCGCTCAGCCCATGGTCGAGTGGTTAACAAGGGCACATCATGAAAAGTTTTGGAGAACTCGGAAAAGCTGTGGAAACGCCTATGGCTCATGTTCCCACAGCATTTCTTGTTCTCCCAAACTTCCACTTGTGTTTCTATAGCTCGATAGCAACACGGTACATGTTTTCTATTTCTAAAAATATTGGTCATGACACTCTTAGTCATATTTATAACACAATCCTTGATCCTGATTTGGTTTCTGAGCACTTATTTGTCATGTAATCAGCCATGTAATCAATGGGTGTCCGATTACAGGTATCCAATTTCAACTTTTTGTAATTGAATAGCTATCTGTAATTGGATACCCAGGCCATTCCCATGCCAGTCATATGTCTCCCTCTTAATGTTCCCACAGTTTTTGAGAAAGGAATACTGACTTTTTCATTCAAAAGAAGTTCTCAAAAGACTTGTTTAATCTCAAACATTGTTATTGATGTGATAAACCTCATTCTTCTCACTGCCACTCGGTTGACTTGTGTTCAGTGGTCGCGATTTCAACTCGTCCATATCTTGTAAATAGCCAACTGTTCAGCCTCCAACCAGTTGAGATTTTTAACAAGTTTTCAGTTCTATTTACAATATTTCTTTCTTCATTTATAGTGTCCACAGTTAGCATAACAGTGCTAAATACCATGACACTTGAATAAAGTGATTTATTTTATTTTAACTGGACCTCAATTCAAAGAGCAATTGTGCTTGAAATTTCAAGTCAGCCTCATGTAGTGCACTCATCTGATTTTAAAATAACTTGCATGATTATTCCCTGACTATTACTAATTAAAGTACTGTTTTTCAGTTACATCCAGTGCTGTACATTTTATATTTAGTGCAAGTGTTAAAAACAACAGTGTTTGGAACAAAAAGTCTTTCGCAATACTAAAAAGTTCTCGGGTTGCTACTTTTGAGCGTTATGGTACTGTGACTTATTTCAAGTAACTTTGACTTATTTAGGCCCATAGCTCTTCAGTTATGTACATGTAATCAACTCTGCAAATACTCTACAAACTGAGAAAATACAGCTGCTTCTATTTTGTTTATGTAGAAATAAACTGAAATTGAAGACTCAACATAGAATTTATAGTGCGTGTTGAATAGTTGTTGACAACAGCTTGGCAGAGAAAAAAAAAGAAAAAAATCTTTATTAATCCACTGATGCCTGTGCCGGCTGTAAGCGGCTGTACCGAGGATTGGTTGGCCTTTGTTCCACTCCTGACATCATCACCTTTGACCAAATTTGGCATCACCTATACTCAAGTTTTCCAGCAGGAAAAGATATTTCCAATGATACCCAGATCAGAGCGATTGGGTCAAATGTGCATGAAATATGCACAAAAAAGCTTAGAAATTTCAGTGATAAACTTGCAGCAAAATGTCCCTCAATTACACTTGGCTACTCCATGGTAAGAATTTCCAGTCTCGATGATTCTCTTCTTGAACTGGAAGCAAGCCCAGTAGGAGGTCAACAATTGTAGCAAAAAGATAAGAAAAGGAGAAAAAGGAAAGTAAAAAAAAAATTAAAAACTGAAAAGCCTAAAGACGTGGGTCACTTTCCAAATTTTGATTTGTGCGCATGTGACTTCCGCGTGTGACTTCCGGGCCCAGTATTTGAACCCAGGTGATGTTGGCAGGAGCCGAGCACTCTCAGTACTATAGCACCCCTGCCTCCCTAGCGCTAAACTGAACTGACCAGAATCGTCTTTATCAACTCTCCAGGATGATCTGGTAGTCCACTGGATACAGACCAAATATCTTGGTCTCCTGTATGTGGAGGAAAGTCTTCAAAGTACATTTTTCACACTTGTTTTGGTTGATTTTTCCAAGGAAAAATTTGGAATACTTTTATGTTTTTACATTGTTGTTTGAATTGGTGGAACTCTACTTTTGACAATGTTTTTTAGGTTTCATAAGATAAAATTAAGGTCTTATGTGTCCCATAGAGGGACAAGGACTGGTGATGATGATTATGGTGAAGATAAAATTGGTGATCTCCCAGATTTCAATTTATTTTTAGGTCGGCATATCAACAGAATGCAATGGTTGTGGCAGTGATATTCATTTGTGAACATATAACAGTTGTACACTTAAAAACAAAACTGAAAATATTATGATGTAGTGAGGAAAAAAGAGAAAAAGAGCAAAACAGAGGGTGACTCTTACTTGACTTGACTCATGCTACTGCAACTCAAATGATGGTGTATGTATTTTTCAGTTACCTAATGTGTAACAGCTAACTTACAGTCTTTAATTTTCCATGTCAACTCTGTTTTTTGTTTATATTTTGTACAATAAAATGGCAGAGATACTTAAAAAACTCTCAGTGTTCCCCTCAGCCAGTCCTTAGTTCCCAGACCTCACAGTTTCTTTGGGACCTTTCAAGTATACAGCTCTACCAGTCAGAAGTGATAATTATAATGATTACAAAGGTAACAATTCTCTTTTAACAGCTCATTATTTTTTAATGCTTTGTTTTTTTGTCAGATAACCATCAAGGAATATCAATGTCCACTCAGTATTTCAAAGTGTGAGAATAAGAACCACAGCATCATTGATGTTATTGCAGAGAGTGATGATAACAGAAGTGTCATTCATTACCTGTGGTCTGTTATTGGCTCCCCAACAATCATTGCTGCCTACTTTGAGAAAACAGATGTTGTCTTAAAAGTAAACTGGACAGACATTTTAAATGAAGATTCAAAGGAGGGAATTCATTTTTCAGAGAAAAGCAAATACATCACTGCATTTGTTATTCCAGCCATTTATGAATTTCAGGATCCTAAAGATGAGCTGTTCTATACTGATGTTAAAGGAATTATCACAAAACATTTATTTCAAGCTAAGAATATTTCATGGGAGAGCCCTGAAGTAGACCACAAACACAACATGACAACTTTCAAAGCCAGCATGTTAGGAGGATCTGTCATTTTCCAGGTAAGCTGGAGTTCGAACGTTCCATCCCTCGTGTACGTTATGGTGTTACACCAGAGGCTCATTCCTGTAGGCCACAAACTTCAATCATGTATGCAGCCAATATAGTACACAGCTCATGAACTTGTACTATTTAGCCCATTGTGCATCCTTGCTGCACACAGTTTTAATTAAGAGATTATAAGAGACTTTCTTCAAGCTAAACTTGACAGCAAAACAAAAGTTTGTTTTCTCCTAAACAACCTTTTTAAAACACTAGTTTAAATGACATGCTGTTAGACTGTTCCTTATAAGCCATCGTGCTTATACTGTAACCCCACCCCCTGCCCTGGTTATAGGCCCATCTACCTGTAAACCAGAAAAATACATCCGATTCTAAGTGCCCCCCCCCCCCCCCCGCTGCACCTCCAGTTTTCCTTGTTTGAGTTGATATTAAGCACTGTCACAGAAATTGCTTATATTATGACATTTTAAAGCTAATTATAAACCAGTAAATAAAAAACACATTTTGATCAACACTGCTACAGCTCATTTCTGGGCTGGTTTTTATAAGTCCCCTTGAATATAAGCCCCTTAGCCTGCGTAGCAAGCGTTTCCGTGGGGTTTGGAAGCAAAGAAAGACCGAGGAACGGGATTTTCGGTATTTTGTCTGCGTGGAAAATGGGGCGAGAACCAAAAAAAAGAATGAAGGGGGTGGGAGAGGGGAAGGAAAGAAACGCTTGCAGACAAACCCCTGGATTTTGAAAACCTCCGTTCGCCAGCGAACGGAACTCGTGATTGGCTGGGCTAGACCAGTATTATTGAAACATGTCCATCAAAGGTATTTTGATACCTTTGAGTGCCAGACAAACGGGGAAGACGCGTTTGGTTAGAAAACGCTGTAACTTTTCTCGCTGAACGAGGATTTAGTCGTCAGCTTTGACAGTACAGTAGAAATCCTGTAGTGCAATGCCGACGCTTTGGTTTTTCGAAGCCTGCACATTATTGCAGAAGCAAGCGCGACACAATTTACAGGTGTTCCTTTAATTTTAACATCACTTTCTTGAATGCCACATGCGCCAAGGACAAGATAATAAACCAAGGGACAGAAAATTCGCACTACTGCGTGGGAAAACCTAGTGATTTTGTTTGGCTTGTTACGTGGCAACATGTTGTCGCAGGTACTCTGACATTTCATTAGAAGCATTTTTGTTGGCAGCATTTAGAACCTCTGGGTACAATTCTGAATGATTTGTTATAGTGTTAGCTGCAGCATGCAAGTTTTTGTCACATATTTGCCTTACCAAAAATTTAGTCGTCTCGTCGCGGGGAATTCTTACGAGGAAATTTTATAAACAACTTTGACTTGGAGGCCGCCTAGGGGAAGATTATCTTTATTCAGATACTGGTCAAGATTATTGTTATTTCCCCTTTCAGATGTTTGAAGCCTCTCCTGCCCAAATTACAAAGTTTGCCGAGAAGACTTTCCGTTGTTTGTTTTTGCTGCAGGCGATAACACTCGAACCGATTTGCGGATCTGGCGTTTCCAGCAAATGCTTCTTCACTGGAATTGCCTTTGTGGGAGTTGACTTGCTAATTTTACCTTGTATCGATTCCTGGACCAATGAATACAGTGATCCAAGATTTCGAATCATGCGAGCACAAGGATTACTAACGCGACTGGAATACTTCTCACATTTTAACTTTCTGGCGGATTTGTGCTAAAACTTCACCCTTGCAGTCCTTCCTTTTAGACGGATTGAGTAGAAATATAGCTTGATTATAAATTACCAAATTTAATTCATTGAGATTTCCCCGTTCCTACCGTGCGCTCATTGTTTCAGACATGTTTTGACAAGTAAAGTTTATTTTGGTTCAAAGTTCACTTCCGCTACGGAAGGCTGAAGATCTTATTGGTTAATTTATGACAGCTGATGACAGCACGAAATCTCAGTGTGCGCACTCAGGCATGAAAGGCCAAGTGGGCGGTTTTCAAAATCCAGGGCTTTGTCTGCAAGTGTTTCCTTCCTTCCTTCCCCTCCCCCTCCCCCCTCTTTTACTCGCTCCATTTTTCACGCTGTAATTCTTTGCTCCCGAACCTCACAGAAACGCTTGCTACGCAGGCTATAAGCCCCTCTGTAAATATAAGTTGTACATCAACCTTGTTCCCAGGGTCTCTAATCTCACTACCCCCTGGAGCGAGCAAGGAGAGACCCTGCTTGGGTCTGGTCACGTGTCTCCCAGAATCTGGGAGATGACAATTAAATTATTGAAGGGATTAGTGGCTTAGTAGGAATTTTGTCTATACTTAGCCTACGGGAGTGCGGTATGTGTTGTCACCAAAGTAAACCGAGAACGATATGATGTTCTGCGGTAATGTCAATCCAGCGGTAATATTCTGCAAACCCCAAGGAAAACTTATCCATCATCTGATAGTGGAAATTCAAGGTTGTATGGTTCAGTGAAGGACGTTACATATTATAAAAATCTCCTCAAGAGTGTAAATGGAGAATTGCACACTGTGGCCGAGGCTGTGTATGGAAGATCTTTCACTCATCTTTACCTCAGAATGAAGTGTAGGTCTTGTGAACGGCAATTAAATAATTTTAGAGAATTCAGGGCCTTTTAATTGATCACTGAAAGCCAAAGTTACTTCGAAAGGAGCGAAAGGGTGAAAAGATTTATTGAAGTTTCACCGCGCCGTCAGTGCCCCGAACTTTGCAGAACGCGAAGGATAATACAATGAACTCGTCCCGGTATGCATTTTGCCGTCATTGCCGATGAACTGGGTTTATCTTCGACCAAAAGGAGACTAGAAAAAGAAAATATAATTTTTATTGTGTAGTTAATAAATAAGTGTGCGTGACTCCAATGGTTCTTGACAATTGTGCACATTCTCGTTTAGTTTTCGATCTCTCGACCTTTCTTTGCTTCACATGTGTTTTTGTGGGGGACTTTTTATGTTGTGTTATTAGAGTAAGTAAGTAAGTAAGTAAGTAACTTTATTTAATGAGGGTAAAAACACTTTAAGTAGAGCGGAGTCGTTTGATCGTGTTACAGCATGTTTTTAGAGGTCGTAGGTCCGCATGGTTTCCGCTGTTAACTGCATGTCGCTTCTCAGAGTTTGACACCTCTGTAATTTGCCATGCCGTGCTTATACTTTGGTTAGGTTTGTTTCTATTGCAAGTTATGTAAGTATTGGCTCTCCACGGACAAAGATTAAAATATTCCGTGAACATATTCCTTACTTGCATTCTATATTGTGACGCAGCAGGTGACGCCGGGCCCGGCTATTTGATTAGAACTGTTTTCAAACACAGTGCGTTGCACGAATATCATATTTATCTTCGTCCAGCTTGTCTCCAGACAGTGCTGTAGCTTTACTTTGAGAAAGCTATACATTTTCCAAGAGACATTCTTAAGTTTTTTTGCATCAATTTGATCGAGTGCATTCAAAGAAGAAACAACAATTACTATGGGAAGAAATTGCGCTGCTCAACGTCCCCAGTTGAAATATGACTGACTTTCCATAAATCCAGTGGGTAAGACAGCAACACTGAAAATCACAACCACTAAATTGCCTCGAGACAGACTTGCTCAACCTTTAGGTAAACGTTGGAATAGATATTATTCGAAATTTCAGCCTGAAAGCTAAGTATTGATAAACGCCATGGGTAATGGCAGTCGCAGCGCGATAAATTCGACAAAGCTCAACGCGACAAATTGCTGATTGCAGAGGACCCCTTCCTGATGTTCTCAATTGTCAAAGTGGCACATGACAAGACCCAACCAGGGTCTCTCCTCGCTCGCTCCAGGGGGCGGTAAGATGAGAGACCCTCGGAACGAGGTTGGTTGTACATCTAAGCCCAAGAAAAACCCCTTACAAATTTAGTACTTGGGTGGGTGAGCAAATCAAAATACCCAGTGATGTAAAAAAATGATTTCTTTTTTACTTCTTTTGCATCCCTTTTTAAGGCCATATCAGTGACTGCAGAACTTTCAAGCCCTGTGTAATGCCTTTTCTTCTTTTAATCAACTATTTGTTCACATCATTTTGCCATGTCCATAATTATTTTATATTTACAGTACTGTATTTATAGTGAAATGCAGCTCTCAAATTCTTGTAATTTTCCCTTTCCGTTTCCTATCCAACATTTTTTATAAGGTATTAATCATTCAAAATTTATGCAGCTCATCAATTTTGTGATTTTCAATATCCTTTTTGTTGGCAGTCAAGTACAGTTAAATCTTTGTCAAACAGACACTTTTGAGAAATGTGCTATTGTTATTAGCTTCTATACAATAGAGACGTTCCTGCAAAGTCTTCTCAATGTAGATTATTTCTGCAGTGAGATATTGAGTACAGTGAAACCTGTATTAAGTAGACACCCTTGGGACACTGACTAGTGTCTGCTTAATACAAGGTGTCCACTCTAAGAAGGTCCTAATATATTGTGCAATAAAAGTTAATTATTAACTCTTTTGTAACACAGTATGACACAGTGTAAGATCAAAGACTGCTCATAGCACAATGTCCAGTCAGTCAATGCATCAATCTGGAATAATCGACTTAGCTTTAAAACGATATCGTTAAACAATGTTAAAGGAGTCTGAGCTGAGCTTTTAGAAGTAAAAAGTCTGTGAAGTGTCCGCTAATTTCAGGTTGTGTACAACAAAATGGCTTAATATTGATGTCCGTGTCTGCTGAACAGAGATGTCCATTGAATGCAGGTTTATTTTACAGTAAATATGGGAAGAAAATTTTGGAACTCGAGCTGGTGTCCACTTAATATGGGGTCCGCTTAAAACAGGTTTCACTGTACTTGCATCAGAAATGCAAAGAACGAATCAGGAGCATTGTGAACAAAAATTGAAACTAATCAGTCAGGGAGGAAATTGTTTCATATATATGTATACATCAAATTAACTTGAACTTAAATATGACTGCAAAAGCCTTATACACTGGTCAGTAGATTCACAAAAAGTTGAACAGGAAGGGAAGGAAGGAGTAAAGGAGTAAATTTCCCATCCATACCTACAACTTGGAAGAAAGTATTATGTCCAAGTTAAAAATAGTGAAATTCCCAGACCTGTTACATGTAAACTAAAAGGGACTCAATAACATATAGTTTCACTTTTTGGTTAGTCAGAGCATTCCTGACTTACCTGACTTTCGGTGACCCAATGGTTAGTGTGTTGGGCTCTGGATCATGTGTCAACTATTTAAATTTGTTATTACAATGTAGTATTTGATTGGAATATATTGATGGTAATATTCAAAGGATCTGTTGGCACAGAAGTGAACTTCAAGCTAATTTTTTCCCTTTTTTCTACAGTGCAATGCATCAGCCAGTCAAGGAACAGAGTCGGTTTTACCACATCAAAAGTTCACCAGCAACTCAACAGTTTTTACCCTCACTCTTGATGGCTTAAAAAACCTTGGAAAACATACTCGATTTATATTTGAATTAGTTTCATTTTCTATTGATAAAGTTTCCACTTGTATCACAGCTGAACGGTCTCTTGATGATGAACACACACCAGCTGTTTTCAAAACAATTGTTGTCAACAGCACTGGTTTCACTGGCACATCATATAGTGCGTGGAAACCTGTTGCTTATATCAAAAAGACAAGGAGTCTGGATAATCAAGTTCCTTCTTGGGCATACTATGAGAATGAACACAAGTATGTAAAAACACAAAGTTGTTCATCACTTCCTTCGTCTTCCTCCAAACAATTTCACAGCATAGTGCACCATTTGAAAGGGATTACCTTTACATCTCATGGAATGAATATTTCTTTTGGACAAAAAAAGGATGGTTGGTATGAAGTCTCAAACTACCTCTCTTGGTAAGTACCAGATCGTTTTACTTTATTTTATTAGCTAGCTTACTGAGCTTTTTGCCACTGGTGATAGTGCTGGTGATTATGAGGAACAGATCTCCTCCACTGGCTTGTGTGTCACCTGTCAGCCAACTGCTAACAAGCAGATTACAGACAAACTACCTCTAAAGTACAACAGGTTACCAAACCTCACCCAACACAAACATGTGACTGTATTATATACCAATATACCTGGCTCTAAGTAATAATGCAGTCTTAAAACCACAAAACTGACAAACCATGTTCAAAGTTTGGAATGTACAGATCTGGGATTCACACCATTACTCTTCATAGTGAAGCTGACCTTTTAGCTTACAAACAGCACCTTTAGAACCCACCAAGTTAAAAGAAAGTGATCTCCACACTACATATAGACATCTACTATTTCCTTCATGGCAGAAATAGTGATGAACTTGCTAAGATACTAATTGTGTTCCAGTATCCCACTATTCACGCTTTAAATTTTGGTGAAATTATGGTGACAGGCATTCTTTGTGACCAACCCGCCTCATGAAATTTGTTGTTCTCTTTCAATTTCTACTGTGCGAACCATTTAGCTTCATTGGCACTGTATGTTGTGTTACTAGGACGAGTTTGAATGAAGTACATGTCATAGGTCTGTGTGGTTTTACCTTGAGCAACTTGACAACTCTGTAATTTGCCATATGTTTTGTTAGCAAGGTGTGTCCGTTCAGCAGTATTTCTGTTCTGCTTCCAAATTGGGCATAAAACTCGTCACACAATCAAGCATGATAAGTCAGTGGAAAACTGGCATGCTGAATAAATCCCTCATAATCCAGTGTAAATTATGTCAAACATCTTGTGTTGATAGCTGGGAAGAGTTGACTTTTAAGGGGGGTCCTTCTTAACCCTTTGACTCCCAAGTGCCCATATATGCACAATGAGTGGTCATGTTCTTTGTACCACTTGTGACATCATCAATTGAAATGTCACCAGATATTCTTGATAAGCAGATAGTAGAGCTGGGATATATCTATCCGCACAACCATCGATTTTGGATATCGACGACATTCTGACTTAGCAAACTGAAAACCAACATTATCAGTTTTGGTGCAAAAATGGTGGTAAACTGGCCCATTATACTTATAATTGATCGAGGTCCCATTTCCAGGCTTTGCGCATAATTAACACCCAACTTTTTACGGCAGCCAGAACGAATATGAAAGGCAAAAGGCAGCAAGAGTAAAAGGGCTGAGAAAAAAGGAAAGGAAAGGGGCAAGAAAAAATTTCGGAATGGGCAATCACAAAAAAAAAAAAAAAACAAGTCCAAAGTTTGGCTTACATGCACGCTCCAAATTAAAATTTTGTACATTTTTGTACCTAATCTTCAGGAAATTTATCTTTTTGATAACAAAAAAAAAACCTTTTTTTAGCAAAACTAAGGCCCATTTAGTGTCATAGCAACCAAAAAACTGATTTAACAGTTAAAAATGGCATTTTTTGGTGAAAATTTAGGATGAAAGGGTTAACTACAGATTGTTGAGGAATTGCTGAAGGCCATATTTATAGAAAAGCTATTTTAGAGCGTTTTGTAATGCTAAATGGTGAATTTTAATGGAAAAAAAAAGATTTCACCTTCATAACTAGTGCTAGTCCCAAACCATACATTAGAATTTTAAATCCCTAATCAGAAATAACTCAGGCTTGTTTATAATCGTATGTATGGAATTACTGTTTACACATATAAGAGGAAAGCTACTTTAGAAAGTCTGTTAATACGGGTGTTTATTACCTCATAATTTTTATGATAACACGAGTTTCATAAAACCCATATGTAGCATTAAGCATGTGAGTGCTCTTAATCTGTTGACACTGATTGAAATTTTTGGATTTAGATGCCTTGTAAGTTTTAGGTTTTTTCGTCTATTCTGGTCACATGACTGGTCAAATATGGCCGTGATTGGAAACTTTGGTAGGACTCTTCAATGGAACAAACTTGTGTAAAAAGCCTATCCTTAGGAGGTCTGGTTTTCAGAATGTGACAGTTAGAAACCTTTCTTAGCAACAAACTCATGATCAATTGGTAGTTAAGGAGGACCCCCTTAATAATGCTTATTGCCAAGCAACCAATTTGAGTGTGGTCCCTGAACTCTGGAGAAACAACAGGATACTGGAGCACGATAAGTAACGGAGCTTTGCAGACATCACACTATCTATGTTACTGCTAATCGGTTTAATAACTATTTTTCAGCACTGAAGAGAGTATATTTTTGTCTAAATTGTTTAGATTCTTTGGATAAGCAGATTGTTTATGTTATGTTTTTAGGTCTGCTATGGTAGGTTATGGAAGACCAGAATATGATTCGTTCTCCACGGTGGTGTGGATAATCATATTTGTTGGATTTGGTGCTCCAATGCTTCTTATTGTTATAAGTATTGTTTACATCATTGCAAAGAAGATCAAAGCCAAAAAGACAACAACGTCATATGGTATGATAAACTGACAATTTATTTGTATATGGTACCATTGACTTCAGCTTTGAAAGAATTTCACAGGGATTGTATTGTTCTCAGGATCAAGTGATATTAGTCTTTGTTTAGCTTATACAATGTGCTGGCTGCCGAGATCTTGTAGCTGAAAAATAACTTCCCCTTTGAGCCTCATAATGGCTGGCCAGTCAGCATCAGAGGTCTTTTTCATAGTTATCATTTGTACAAAATCAGATTACTTTCCTAAGAGATATGTGCAGAGTGAAGAAGTCACTGTGCAAAACGTCGGTTTGCTCAATCTTTTCTAGTCTTCTAGTCATCCTCAAGTAGAGTTTGTTTATTTAAAGAAGAGTTGTCCTTGGTTAATGGTTTAACTTCTCAACCAAGCCTTCTTTAAACTAGTATTTGAATGAGCATCTACAATTGAACTGAATTAAATGGAAAAAGTAATAACACATTCTTCCTTGTTACCAAGCCAAACATTGGCTCTCCTGGGGCCCGTTTCTCAAAAGCCCCGGAAACTTTTCGGGCCCTTAAAGCCATTTTTAATTTATCTGTATCTAAAAACGGAGAATTGTATACGCCTGAAACTTCTTGTATGAAGGGAACCTATGTTCATATTAAGAAAATGTGAATAAAACAGCTCTATAATCGTAAGGTTCGAGAGTTTGCTATGGCTTTCCGGGCCCGAAAAGTTTCCGGGGCTTTCGAGAAACGGGCCCCTGGCCCAGCACATGCTCAACATATTTCCCCTCATCCCTGGTAAGCAAGTTAAACACGTCAAAAATGTTTACATGTCACAGGGTGAACTTGAAGTTTCTAGTTGTGAAGAAGTGTATGAAAGTTCTCTAGCTAGTGGGATGGGGAAGGGGGTAGTAGTGGGGGGGGGGGCTTGGTTTGGAGGGTACACCCCCTACCAGAGAGTCCAGAAACAACTTTAACCGTGCAAACAGGCGCTTAGTCTCATTGCTGTCTAGTTCATTTGTTAAGCTCAGCTGTCCAGCACAAATTTTTGCGAATGTTTTTTGCACACATCTTTTGGATGTGTTTGTGACATTGAATTACTCATGTGTTATGTCGGTCTGGTGTGTGTTTTTAGAGGGAAACTAAGAAATGCTGTAGGGTCTGTGATATCCTTGAAATTCAGTTGTAATAAATTCACAGATTGATATAAGCAGATAACATTATTCTACTAGTAATAATAAAAAACATTTTGGCTATTGTAAATACTGATAGAGGGATTAGAACTATTAGTCTGATCAAGTTTGTTCTCTTTGTACTATAGTATTTCATTGAATCAGGAATAAGCTTAAAGCCCTATCTTTTTTTGCAAACCAGTGAGGCATTAAAACACTCTGGTGAACAATCTAGAAACGTGCACAGAACCCAGTGTCTGTGTTGAAAGTTTAAATTTGATATAGAAAATGTCCAGATATTTATTATAATTTTTTTATGTCCTAGCAACCACTCGTTATGCCTTTTCTATATGAATAAAGGTTTTCATTTATAACAAAATCGCCGTCCGCCTTGTGTTTGTCTTCTTTCTGTTATAATTTTAAGGTCCCTTCCACTTCATGGGGACTTGCACAGTAATCTTATGACTGTTATTCTAGATCATTGTTTGAAAACTCGAGGTCTAATACTTTGCGTCTGCTCCGGGGGTAGGGGCCGGTTTTGTTTTGCTTGCCCTGCAGCTTTTCTTCCTTCTGTGATTTCTTCTTTTTTTTTACCCAAAATAAGGGGGGCCGGGCCCGGGCCCCTCCCCTAGATCTGCCACTGCATAACATGTCGTTATGTGGCTAGTGTGAACCTAACCTGAGATCAGGCGTTTTTTTTTTTTTTTTTTTTGAAAGAAGAAGGGAAAAGGGAGAAGCGCAGCGCTGGATGTTCACATTACACGAAACCGTGGCATAACGCTGTATTCATCGATCAACTCGCCGTGGATGTAAGAAAAGAAATGTTCCATACCGTTTATCATGTCAATCTATGCCATTAACTGGTACCATAGTCACGTTAGAAAAATACCGGGCGAATCGACTTTGAGTCCGGGCGAAACGACTTTTTGTTCGGGCGAATCGTCTTCCAATTCGGGCGAAAGGGTTTCGGGCGAACGGAATTTCGGACGAAACGACCGTAAACCTCCGGCCTGATGGGCCACTTGGCTAGTGTGCATAATTTACCTTTTTACATTTTTAGATTACAGAATATAGTAAAAGCCGGTGTGACTAGGAACTGAACTATCAAATAGAACTGTATGGTGTCTCTGTTACATTGCGCACGTGCCAACTTATTCGTAGTTTTTATCGTTGTATTGTTTTGCAAGTCATGTGAGAAAAAGGACACAATTCAAGGGTTTTTACCCTCGGCTAGACTTCTTTGACACGTTAATAAAGTTTTCATTCATTCATACTTTTCAATGGTTAAAAAAATTTCATGTGAAAGCATTGTGTGATTTTATTGTTTCAGTTTTATTTTCCATCAACGCGCAAGAAAATGTTCTGAACAAACTCTTAGCCTTGGGTATTTAAAATTTCGCCAAATACAGGCTCAATATTCTTGTAAATAGATCTTGTAAACAAATTGAATATAAGCCCCTCGAACTTCGTTTCAGACTAGTATTTGTTTATAGAACAAACTATCAGCCCAAAAGTCCGTACCGTAAAAAAAAAAAAAAAAAACAGGGACCGATATTTTCTCAGTCCGATCCCTAGAATCACGGAATAACGAGGTGGTAAAACATCGGAAACCTCAAGCGCGCAATTTTGACTGGGATGTCTGCAGACGGGAAAGAGAGTTGGAAGAAAACGAAACGGAATCTTTTGTCGTCGTCGTCGTCGTCGTCGTCGTCGTGTGGGTTCTTTAACGTCCCCTGCTGACCATAACAGTGAAGATGTAGGAGACGGGGCCTACGGTTTATCGTCCTTATCCGAGAAGACTAGACTATCTAACCATTTACAGATATCATTGCAAAGGCAGCATATTCTCCTCCTGAGTGTTGGTCCGGTCTGGGGCTCGAACACGAGACCTCCCGCACAGCAGTCCGACGCTCTACCAACTGAGCTAACCGGTCGGCGGTTGTGAGGACCCTGGGAACGAGGTTGGGTGTCAGGCCTGGGAACGTTCGTGATTTTTCACAAGATGACACTTTGACATTTTTCTACGTTATCAGTTTTTAATTTTATATTTTCGTTTGAACGTTTATACCCATTTAAGTGTCACGCATCAACCGGAGAGAACAATTTCTTTCTTTTTGTTCATCCTAAACACTTTTTTTTACGGTTACAGTCTTTGATACAGGTATCTTTTTTAACTGTTCGTTTTAATTTATTTTTTGAAATAACCAAACTTGATGCTATTCCACTTTTTTTTCCCGCTGGACATGGAAGTAATTGTCATTAACATAAAACCACATTACAGTAAGCTATTGAAAATGCTGCGATTTGATTTGCTGAGCTATCGCACACCCACGGGCCGATATTCTCCCAGTAAGGCCCTACATATATGTGATCAACATGATACTGTATGTTTAATTAATGACCAAGGGCTGGAAGAGAACGTTCATTACAGTTATGCCTGTACAAGATAAAGTACAATGAGTAGCCCAAATTGAAGTTTTCCAGCAATATTCTGACGTGATCTGACGTCATGTTAACAAATTGACGTAGTCTGCGGATCCACTCGGCTATCGCCTCGTGGATCCACAGCTACTTTGACAATGTTATGTCAAAATTCATAATCAGTGATTAGGACAGACGCATGAAAAACTGACGTCAATTTGTTTTTTACGATAACAAATTGTCAAATTGTCCACTCTCGCTCGTTGCCGCATCGCAGAAATTATAACTTCATGTGCCTGTCCGCTTATTGACATTGAAAATTAGCCAATGAGCGCACGAGAATTTTTGCAGTTATCCTAAAAAGGCTAAAAATGATATTCGAAATAACCGAGTCAAGCTGAAATAGCCGATAGTGGAAGACTCAAAGACAAGGGCAAATCCAAGTGAATTGGGTTTGAGATCGCAGAAATAACGGGGAAATCGAAATAACCTAGTTCGAATTAGCCGGGCCCAAGTGTACATCTATTAATCTTCATCGATATGCATCAACTATGGTGATACTAGAAGTCGTAGATGTCATTTTAAAATTTGCAAAATAACCCAAAATGTGAAACAGTCAATGAGAAAGACGAACACCTTGAACTA
This sequence comes from Orbicella franksi, assembly GCF_964199315.1. Lineage (NCBI taxonomy): Eukaryota > Metazoa > Cnidaria > Anthozoa > Scleractinia > Merulinidae > Orbicella > Orbicella franksi. The sequence goes on along the minus strand of NC_138145.1, from coordinate 32,497,334 downwards.
GTGGTGACCCAGTAGTGAGCTAGCCTCTTCTTCAAAGATTGCCTTGCAATCAAGTGATTTTATTTTCACTCAGAGACATCTGGTTCGTGCATTTCTTGAAACCACTGGATGGCAAAAAATTTGGCAACAGCCTGAATAACAGGCAGAGAGCGCGAAGCTCTTTATAACCTGTCACTACCCGATGGGTCGCTTGCGACATTAATCTACTTGTAGGGTAGGTGACGTACATTACCAAATTTGGCACTACCGCAGGCCAGCAGTTTTTGAAATCCGCCATTTTGAGTTGCTGAGGTTTTAGCTTAGAAAATGAGCGAAGAAACGGCACCAGAAGAAAAGCCAAGCGAGGTGAAATTCGTTGTTAGAATTCTTTTACTTTGTCCTAATTTTAACTGTGCCCTTTTGTGTTATTTTAGCTCACAGAGGAGCAGAAGTTGGAACTGAAATTTCCAGGGAACAAGAAACCAGTCGCGACTGATATTCTCAGAAAGAGAATGCAGAGAGGGGTATGTTTTAAAGCATATTGCAGAACTTATGTAAGGATGTAACTTTTGAATGTTTTGCATTACATTGCATGTTATTCTCTCCTCGTCCAGGTGAAATATTTTGATTCTGGTGATTATGCAATGGCGAAGAGCGAGAAAAAAGGAGGCCCAGCGGCAGCAATTAACAGAGGAAAACCAATGCCTTGTATGCCGCTTGCAGTCGGAAAAGCTATTCCTACACCTGAGAATATTCCACACAGGAAAACATCTGTACCTAGTAAGTTGGTGGATCCTCATGACCAGCTTGAAGTGGCGGTAACGCGGTAGCTTAAACTGCTGCTGAGCAAGTAATATTTGAACACTATATGATATGAATGCGTCCATTGCAACACTGGGTTGCTTTTGAACCTGAGCTTAAAGCATTTTTGGTACGATAAACTTAGCTACCTATTTTAAAGGAAGCTTTTTTTAATTTACATGGTAAAATTTGTGAAATGTAGATTTAAAGTCAAATCTTCGTGCCAAAGTAAGCCATTTTATATACCTATGTACAAAGAGGTCTATCAACAAAGAGGCAAAATTTTGAACTACAGAAGGAGCATGTAATTCGTAAACGAGTTAAGGCCAAGATTCTATCCCTGCCCACTTCTGAAGGTTGAATTGGCAATAGTGAAACTTTTCAAAAGGCTTGTAAGTTGCCCTATGTACCAAGAAATAAAGTGTAGGAATAATTTGAGCAGCATTGCTAATTATTGGTGGATTATGGCCATTAAGAACATAAGAAAACTTTTTGTAGTACAGTCACTCAGTCTTAATGGAGAGTTTTGCATGAAAGCAAGTCCTAAAAGAACAGTTGCAGATCACTACCAAAGTCAATGTTTTAAAATGTCCATTTAGAAAGTCCTGGAAATTGCATAGGTAAAATTGCCAATTATATAGATCTGTGGATTGGTAGATTTGTTTGCAGCTTGTGTTACTTGAATGCCCAATTTGCAATATCTCCATGTCATTTTGGATGATTCCTTTACCCTAACATGGGCCATTTTTTGATCGTTGATGTCACAAAACTGGAATGTTAGGACTATGCATGCTGCTGGGAAAGCTACTCAGATAGCCAGGGAGATGAATGTTGCAGTCTAAGTTTTTTTCAGGCTGTTTTTTTTAAAGGTTTGATGGCATTTATCATCAGTGATAACACATGCATAAAACTAATGTACCTTTTTAATGCAGCACCAACAAAACTGACATACTCAATACGAGGACAACATTTTTTAAAGGTTTATTTCTTTTATTGATGATAACAATGTCGTAAAATGAGAAATTATAACACATCTAGTGGAGTGTTCATGTGATACTGAAATGTTTGAGCTTTCAGGACTTGGTTCGCAATGGATGTGTACTGTTTGCTTCTTGCCCAGGTTATTTGTTTTGTTACTTGCCCTTGTCATAGAATTATCTGAGGTGTACATTCTCTACTTTGCAATAAAAAGTAATACACATACTGCCAAACAAATTGTGATGGTTGCCTTTAGTCAGTAGTTGCTTTTTGGACTGGTTATCACTAGTTAACTCAAAATAATAGCAAAACAAGTAGTCAATAATGTTTTTCTTTCTTAGGGGCCATCAACATATTCACTTGTTCCCAGCTTAACGTCAACTGGACGTTAAGCCAGATGTTAGTGTTACTTCGTGTTGAGGATGGTGCACATATGCAGTTTTCAACTGCATATGTCATGCAACACATTTGAAAGAATCTGAATTCTGTAGATGGAAATCAGAAACAAAAATAGGACAAGGAAGACACACCTGAGATCAGAACAGTTATGAGAAAGCTTTATTTGATTCACAAAAATGGTTTTCTCTACCCTCTAACAGCAACAAATTACGCTCATATCTTCTCATGTCAGCAACATATACTGTAGTGAGTGGAATGCTTAACTCTTGAGGAAGCAAAATTTCACATGGATGTTTAGGAAGGGTCCAACCTAAACATCCATTTGATGTTAAGTAGGGAACAAGTGAATATTTGATAGCCCCATGTTAACCATGAACTCTGAAGCATTTTAACCATCCAGGGTAAACTAATCTTGCAGTGGCTAGCTTTTAATGCTGTGCTAACCCATTAACTGTAACTTCAAGTTGTTTAATTGAAGTAACATTCTGTTCTTGAGTGATATGAGCTTTACTTTAAAAAATCATCTTTTAATTGTTTATGTGTAATTTATATGTAATACTAGAACTGAAATCTCTATTGTATGCATACATGTAACATATTCTTGCTCTGTGCTGCAGCGGATTATCACAGTCGTACAAGAAGTGGAGAATATAACCTAGTAATGGATCAATAAACTTCTGGTTTGGAATGTACTCAAGACTTCATCTTCTTCACCTAAATTAAAAATAACAGACTGACCATTCTAGCTATATGATCTGCAACAATCCTCTGAGGTAATTAATGCTAAATGCATCTTCCATGCGTGACAGCTTTAGGTTTACTGTAAAGCTTGTTTATTCAATTCTGTAGTATGTCAAACTTCTGTTGAAGTAATTTTAATATATAAATGATAACTAGTCTTTTTCTAGTTAATTTAACCACAGCAGCTATAATTTTTTGGCTACAGTAAATGGTTAACTGAATGAAGTACTCTTTGTACAATGTTAGTGCACTACAGAAAACTAGGGAAGCCTAGACTATTTTTGTTATTATTTATTGCGTGGTAACTTGGGTAAATAATGTCCATTGGGACACAATGTATTTTATTTTATAATGATTCAAGCGTGCTATCCCTCCAATGACATTTTCCTCATGGTAATTGATGAATTTGTGGCAAATTGTAAACGTACAAGAACAATCTCTTAGCTCTTTCTCCTGCTTCAAAACTAATAAACTGCACTAAAAAATAAACCCCACATACCACATCTTTTCAGACTGTAATGACACCAATGATCAAATACGAGCTTATAAACCTCATCACTAGATTAGCTCTCGAAGAAAATACCTCCATTCTTGATTTTTGATCACGCATTTTCTGGAAATTAAATTTGGCCTCTAAAACAAGACACAATTAATTGGTATGACTGTGCCATTTATTACCTGGAAAAATTTCAGAGGGAATAGCAATAATGTTAAATATGTAGTATTTTCGTTTAAAGACCTTTCAGCATTTGTGTGTTGGTTGTTCCATGTTCAGGACAAGAAATGATACACTTTATTTATATGTGTACTGTAACGAGTACTTACACAACCCCGAGCATCAGTAAATGTTTCAACTTTTGAATTTGTGTTTTTAACTTGTTAGCAGCGAGTTAATCAGTCAAATTCACCACATCGTATTCTTTATTTAATTTCTTGCCAAGTATTTACGATAATACAGCTCACCATATCTCATTTGAAAGGGCCCAAAAAGTGCTTTCCAGAAAAGAAAAGGTTGTCTTCATAGAAAGTAATCATTCTTTTCTGACTTGGCTTGTTGACCAAATTCTCCCTGATCTTAGTAAATAGATTTGGCATTGTAACTGGATTTTAAATATGGACTTGAGTAGAAATTGCCCCATATCAGACAGTTGAGACCATATCTACTTGATTAAGCGCCACTCCTGATTAAGTGTTGCATCTGAGAGCAAAAATATACAGTGACTCTCTTGAAGCGCTGCATTCATTTGCAATGCATCACAGACTGAATAATTTATTGTTTGAGGAGTCAACTATTACTAAAGAACAAGTATAGGATAACTCAGATTATCTAAACCAGCCCCTGAAATTTATTCTCCTGGGTTGCAGTGTTTTTTGGTTCAAAGTGGCTATGTTTTGTTGTTATCAGTTGCTTGTTATCACTGACAAATTCCGTGACTTTTTAAAGAGCAGCTACGCTGCCCCTGAATAAGTACTACCAGCAACTGGAATACTGAAAAATGAAAGAGGACCACGGCACTCAATCGAGTAAATACAGCAGTTGTTTTGTATTAGTGGAGCCGGTTGCGGTAAATATTGTTTGAAGTTCAGAAACTTACAGCCCTGTAAGACGATCTGTTGACCTCAACATCCATCTTGCGATATTCTATGTAACCAGGCTGCTGATGTTCAGTCAGAGGTCAGTTCACCAATATTGTAAATGTGGTAGAATTTTCATTGTTTCTGATACCAGTGTTAGAAGTGTGATGAATTCTTTCAGTTAATAGCTGTGGAAAAAAGTCACGAATTTGTGTTGTCTACTGAAACTGTGCATGGAAACAAGATTGAAGAGCTGCTAAGTTTTAACCATTTAAACACACGTGCTCTGGGAGAGACCGAACTCTGTAACAAACGTGCTTGGGCAAATTACCTTGACAAATGGCACACTCCAATGGTTGTGACTTGCCTTTTCCTGGCAAAGATGATCTCATCAGCATAGCCAGTATGCAAATCGACTAAAACACGATCTTTTGAGAGACATGATCCTTTGTGAACTCTTCATATGCTTTCCCATTCAATTTCCAGAAACACCCCTCTCAAATGTCTTCTTGGTTTCCTGAGGAATTGTAAACTCTTAAATTAATAGCAGTGCTAATTTGCTATCAGAAACAGCTGTGATATCTACCATGTTTATGATTGTTGAACTCTCAACTGACTGCACATGCTTGACGCATGCTTGACGCATGTAACGTTGTAATTTCATTTAACAACTTAGATGCAAAAAACTGACCTAAAACAAAATTAAAAAATGTAAGAAAAAGTCAATTGAGTACTTTGAAAAGAAGTTTAAAAGTTTCAGTGTTGATTACCGATTAGAAGTAATGGGGATTTGTGGCAGTAAGCAGACGTATTGTGTCAGAATGTTTTTCCTAATTCCTCTAGTCACCTTACTCTTGAGGGGCAAGTAGCCAGAGGAGATGGGCAACTGTAATTATATCAGATTGAAGATCTGCTATTTGCTGACATAAATCATTCCCACTACTTAAGAGTTTTGTCACCTTTACTGTGTGCTGTTGTCAAGTCATGTTTGTTATAGGTAAGCCTATCTATCTTTTCTAAACAATTTTAAAACTTTATTCTCTCAGTAGAGAGCAATATTGTTAGCTTACGAATTATGTTTTCGAAGGCCAAGGCTATCCCTGTGGGAGTTGTATATATGTGGCATTATTTGTTGGTTGTAAAAAATAAACATTAAGTAAATTTTATCTGTTTTATCTTCTATAAGATCAGGTTCTAATTTCTGTACCAGATTGAAAATATGGCTCAAACTTTCTCAGATATAGTCGTTCAGAAGATGAGAACGTCCTTCATTCATCGTAAGTAACTACCAATTAAATACAAACGCCAAACGTTTCAGTCTAAAGCTAAACGCAATGTAAAGCGAAGCAAAATTCCAACGAGTTAGTTACCCAGCAGCAGCTGGGTGGTAGACTAGTCAATTGGTAGCCTTGGCTCAACTTCATTTTCTGTAACTTTTAAGTGGCGTACCGTGTGCCGATACTTTGGTGGAACTTGTCTGGATTTGAAATTCTCTCTCTGTTTGGTATTAGTACAGTTGTCACAGTTTGTGTGATAAAACCTACTTTGTTTCACCAGAAATCTTTCCCTGCTTTCTGAATTTACTTACAGGACTTGCTGATAAAACAAAGTAATTCTGTCAATACTTAGCAAGAAAAAGTTCTGGCATTTTCTGGCTAGAATGTAAACCTTATAACCAAGTAAAAGGGCTACACTGAAACAATATCAACTCACGGTATTGAAACGTACTCGCAACATTCAAAACAGTCCTGGTTACTGTGCCAGTGGGTTCGTTATCTTCGTAAAAAAACAGTTGTCAGACGAAGAGGTGGTCATTTCAACAGTTCTTCCTTGCTGGAACTTCACCACCGTGAACGCTCGACACCAGGTGCAACACCGTGAATGATCACCCCTCTTTCCACCCCGTGCATCCTCGTTCAATCCATTTCAAATCAGTGTTCACCGTTCAACCCCGTCCAAAACGTTCAATACCGTTTATTCTCATTCAATCCCGTTTAACAATTTTCATCCTCACTCCATCTCGTTCAACCTCATTCAAGCCCGTTTAGCACTGCTCACCCTGCTTCAACTCTGCTCAACACCTTGTACCCTCTTAATTCCGTTCAAAGTTCTAATTTCATCTGCAACTGACTTCACGTTTACGAGGTGCTCTTTTGGGTTGAGGTAATTCTGGGGAAAAGCGCTGAGTTATTTTTGACAAGAACATCCGAATGTATAAAAACCAAGAGAGGATAAGGGGTATAAGAGAGTAAAACACCCGTAGTACAGTGCTCCCTCGGATGATGTTAGCACGCGCGTTGCGTAAGTGTTTTGCGGAGGTGGGGTGGGGGGGATGCAAGTGAAGCCGCGCTAAGTGTCTAAGTGATTGAAATTCGCGTCACTGAATTGGCTAATCCTAGAACCTCCTAGGATTGCCGAAGCCGGGAGTTATCTAAAAATAACTTGGAACTAAGGCATGTAGACAGAATTGACTCTCTCACCCTTCATCTTCTCGTGGAAAAACGAAAGGGAGACCTTTGTTTCTAAGGTATTATGTCTTCGCCTTATGAAAGAACCAGTCAAGGCGCTTAATAGAAGACCAGTTCCTGATCTGTCACGCGAGAATGATGTGAGTAATTCAGAAGATGAACCACGGATGATCTGAAACGGGACAGGCCGGCGCCTACAAAATGCAAGTTCTGAGAGTGGAATGGGAGTGTTGAATAGAAGCATTACGGTACTGACTTAAAGCTACTGTACCCAAGTTAGAGAAAAGTGGCAGAGTGCTTGGGCAAAAACAATATTATCACTTGAAAGGTAAGGAAAACTTTAAATTAAGCCCGGATAGCGGTTTCAGGAAGGAAAAAATTTGTTCTCTGTGACGAATGATTTGAAATTATATTGTTATGGTACGATTTTAACGTAAAGTCATACTTGATTGGTCATTTCAATCTCATCTTCAACTCGAAATTAACTCTACCATGCCTTATATTAATAATCGTCCAACGGGATGGTATCATTCGCTAGGTGCATTTTAAAAAAGTTTCATATCTTATAGGAAAATCTTTCCTGACGTCATTGTTTCATTTTGCTCCCTGGCATATGAAATGACTGCAAACGTTTAACAAAATTTTTGAGTTATTTTTTTGTAAAAAAAATACCTCTTAGTCGGCGCGTCGGGTATGTTATGGACGGGTCAATGGGTGAGTGAGTGAGTGAGTGAGTGTGTGAGAGATGTATGTATGTCACACCAATCAGATTGGATCTACTATGAACAGCCAATCAAATTTCTTGTTGTAAAGGTAAATGGTACGTGAGAAACACAAGGTATGTATAAACACAAGGACTTTGGTAATTGAAAAATAAAGAGTGACGTGTATGCTGCCGGTTTGTGATTTTTAGTGCGGTTTGGAGGGGAGTGTGACAATTACATACGTACATTGGGCTGTTTTAGAGTACATAATTTTCAATGTAATGGTGGCTAGTTATGAACGAGATGAGTCTTGAGTTTTGAAGCAGTTCATGGGTGGTAGGCAAATGGCACGAGATATTTTTATTTTTAATTACAAAGGGTAACTTGATACTTTTGTTTTTCACAAGGAGTTAATTCAATTAGAGGTCACGAATCGTCGGTTCTAGTTCTTAGGACATGTTTTAGAGGAGACGAGACTATTTAGATTTGAAGCAGTTCTAACGTTTACAATAGTAAGTGCAGGTAACGATTGTTTTGTTCTTATTGCATGCAAATATGACGAGATATTTTTATTTTTTAGTTACAAGGGTGATTTGACACTCTTGTTTTTCACAAAGTAGTAAATTCAATTAGAGCTGACGAATCGTCGCCACTTGTTCCCACGAGATGTTTGCTATTTTTAGTTACAAATGGTAACTCGACACTTTTGTTTTTCATATGGGAGTAAATTCAACAAGAAGATCTGTTAGATCTTAAAACCGCCCTTTTAAAATTTAACTATTTTCTTAGCACTACAGTTGCAACGCAGTGTACATTCGAAAGTAATCCTTGATGATTCATTGATTACTGTAGACATCACATCACTTGATCAACACAGACTGTACTATTGCACCATCAGTCGTAGCCGTTGCGAAATCTCCGATGACGTAATAGTGTTAATCTGGAACTTTCTTTGGGATATGTATGGGCATGAAGATACGAACACTATTAACAACAGCTTTCTTTCTTAAAAGTCAAGTTTAAATTTAATATTTTCCTTGAGTAAAGGGCTAGCAAAGAAGTCACACGAGTCACATAATTCAAGAATTGCGTTATCGACGGCTATCTTTAGTACGGTGGTTATTTCCCTACCAATGACGTAATCATTGCATGTCCTGACATGTTCTTTGTTTGGCTTGCAAATATTTCATTTTCCTTCCGATCTATGAACTCGCTGCGATGAAAGAGCCAAAGAATTTACTTCATTTGCCTAAAACCACAAGAAATACTCGCAAACTTGCAAATAAATTAATGACCGTCGCTTCTGGCGAAATAAACTTCCAAAGTAAACACGATCTTATTAGTCACGTAGCGAAAGTGAAAGCTGAAACGTTAACGCATTCCATGGCTGACGTAATACCTTTTTTTAGCGTATTTATTAATCCCTTTGAATCCAACGCTTCGATAAAACCGAAAGAAAATATATTTTACCCACAACAAAGGAAACAATATCCGTAAAATTATCCGTGTATTAATGTTTTAACAGCTTCTGGCGGAAAAAACATCACACGTTGCGTGACTCGTAATTTGGCCGAGCGGAGGTCTGCGTCTGGTCACCGACAAAAAAAAAAAAATAAACCACGGGTAAACCTAGAACCGCGCTCGGCCCATGGCCGCGCGGTTAATTAGAGCTTACAAGTTATCGGCTATTGTTCCCAGGATATTAAACAAAAAAAAAAGCTTTCCTTTCTAGAGTGTTTTTACGTCTCTGCAGTACCAGTTTAATATTTTTATTTGATATGCATTTTATGACATTCTTTTCAGTCCGATATTTTTAAAGGTAAAAAGTATGAAAACTGTTCAAATGTTCTTTGAAGACTGTGTGGCACCAAGTTAAAGTGCAATTTAATTAAATCAGACTTTCAGCGTGTCAGAGAGGTTTTTTGTCTCTTTCTTTAAATTTTCGGCGAAGTAGTGTTGTTGCGTTGTGTTGTGTAAAAAGAGTAACCTTACTACTCGTATAAAATGCGAAAAGTTCTATTAACTTGACTATTTTTGAGCAAAAATTCCTCTTGGGGGCTGGAAGGGCTCCCGAGGGGGTACTCCCAGAAAAATTGGTTGGGAGTGTGCGGCCCGCTTCCCAAAACCCTTACCCTATTTATGACCAAAATCTGCGATATTCCTTACCCTATTTATGACCTGACCAAATATTCGAAACCCTATTTACGACCTGACCCTCAAATCAAAACCCTGTTTCAGAACTGCGTTATAATTAGCTTCCTAGTTCAAACCAATGTTAAATTACCGTAAACATATAAATTTGTGAAGGGTTTTTGTTGATTTTCTTTTCGATAATGATGAAAAAGTGGCTTCTTCTTAAAGCATACCCATATCAAGGCTAGAGTGCAAAAACCGTACCCTATTTATGACCAAAATGGCCAAAATCAGCTAAAATCGATACCCTATTTATGACCAAAACGGCTGAAAAACCATACCCTTCGGGGCCGCACAGACCTATATAACCCATATAGAGGAGTCTCCCCCCTCCCCCGGGGGAAGGGCTACGTCATCGGTGAGTGAGGGAGTTATGCATGTGCGCGTGTCAGACCAATCACAGTGTGGGTTGTATCAAAAAACGAATAAAATTGCCTGTTAGAAAATAAGATGGTATCTACATTAATCTGGAGACGTGTCAGATTACTGTAGTTTGTTCGGTCAAACATTTTATGGCTTACTATTTAGTTATCTTACCATTACCGATGTAACATCGTATGTACATCATAAACTTCCGGTTTCTTTCTTGCTGTACATCGCAACCAAAAAAGACTTGTCAAATCAACCAAATCATTACTGTAAACAGTTCCACGAATGCTCCTATCTCCGAGACTTATAGTTCACAAAAAAATAACTCTTACACGCCTTGCGTGCCTATGTTTAACCACAGTAACTGGTGACATTTCAGCTCTCCAGATGAAATATTGAAGGAGATATTGACGGCCAAAAACTACGAAATTTCTGGATGACAGAAACACTTAAATTCATGCACTTTTGTAAAATTCGAGTTTTTCAACCCACGCATCAGGCTCAAATTTCTTGAGACATTTAATAAAGCCTGGACATTTTTGTAGCTCAATCAGCATCTGAAGTAGCTATGCTAACAGACCATACTCGTATCCATATTCATATTCTTGGAAACTAACTTTCAACTGAGGCTAATGCGCGGAGCCAAATGAAGCCTGCTCTAGGCTCTCGGTCAGTGGGGACGATCGAAAAATGGGACGGGTGACGAGCGGGGTCTGGAAGAGAAAAGGAGAGCACGCCCTCTCGTTTTCTCTCCCAAACCAAGCTTGTCACCCGCCCCATTTTACGATCGTCCCCAATGACCGACAGCCTGGAACAGGCTTAAGCAAATGGAATTGGAATCCCTTTTTGATAATATTCCCCCGCATGATCGTCCATTGCAAGCTCGTTCAATACCAAGAGTACGAATAGTGACCAAACACTTCCCGTTTCATTTCATAGCAGAAGCTTATCACCTTGTTCTAGGTGATATGCTGCTGTTCGTAGTTCATATATTCTTACAGAACTTTAGAGATGTTATCCACGGTTATTAAGAATTTATCTATCTTTTATTCCTGTCAGTTTTTAGGTGAATCGAATTAAAAAATTGACAGGCTGCCATAGGTGGCTTTGGAGAACCTCACACAATCTTTACTTTTCCCTTATGTTATTTAGTGTCCCCTGATAAAAACATGAAAAATAAAATGAACACCAACAAAAGAGAATGCGATTTTCGCAGATATGCATGTTTTTTGGCAGGGGAAAAAACTGAAGAAAAGCCACAGGCTCCAAAGGCTTGAACCCAACGACCTTTGCAAATCAGCTTTGCACTGAGCTACGAGGACAGCTGCCAGTTAATCTCTTTCATTGTTACAATGTACCATCAAAGTTCACTTAGATCATTTACTTCATACAAACAAACGCAAAGTTATTACATTTATAGGCAGCATACACATGTATATCCACATTTAAAAACATCTCGCTTTTCCCATCACCATTGATAGCAGTAAACGTTTGATTTCAAGCTGTCATTCAGGATGAAATGGCATAACCTTTCCATGCTTATCTCGTCTTTGTTTTCCTCTTGCCATATCTACGTTGTCGTAGGATATACATGTGCCTCATCATGTAACAGCCACCTGTAAAAAAACAGACAATACTGATGGGCATGTTGTACAACCCCGACAACATCACGATTTGAAGTCATAAGACCTCAGTATTAAACAAAGCCTATACATTGAGGCTATGATGTTCAGCCTGCCAATCATAAATGCCATTGGGCACTCAATTGTACTTATCTGATTGATTAATTTGACTAAGGTGCAATTTAAGCACGCTGGTTTCCTGCAAAATTGGGGAGCTTTTTCAAACCATGAGCATTAAAAATTTGTAATGAGCATTTCCGTGGCGGTTCTGCATGTTCCCATCGCATCCTGATGGATTTCTAAGCCATACTCTGTAAAACAACAGCGTCGAATTCTGCCTATTTGTCAAACGACGGCGAATACCTCATACACTGTATTATTATATCTCTCAATTACTGCGTGCGCTGTGATTGGTCAATTTAGCGGGTCGTATTCTACTGTACGGCCCGCTAAAATCTAAAGCTGTTTTTGTTGCCAAAATGTTTCGTGATTTATCGCCAAGTGTTCTTAACTTTTATAGCAAGTAAAAGTTTAAAACTTTCTTTTACTTTAAATTGTGTATTAAAACGTCCTAACGACTGAACAACGATTTCAAATTGACTCGTTTTGCTTTCGAGTTGCGTCAGAAATTTGAAGCCGTTCCGCATGAATCGAAATCGTTCCCGAACCCGCCAGAAACACAGTAGAGATATAACAAATATCTTACTATAACTAACCTCGTCTTCTCGGTCCGTACCGTAAGTTACGGATTCTCGTTCCCCCCCCCCCTCCCCCCCACCTCCCCTTTAGATTTATGGCCCGCGCACTTCCCGCTTAGGTAATAAATCGAAGGGGTAAAAGCACGGTCCGTAACTTACAGTACGGACCTCGAACTCGGTTAGTAAGAGGTACATCATGTATGTCTTTTTAGGAATTTAACCCTTCAGACTAACACAAATAGGTTCTAAACAGGTTGCTTAAAAAGATCCCTATTTCTAAAATGCCGACAGTCACTTTTTAGGAGCCTCGTCTTAGTTATATGCTCATATGGAGGCTTGTTGCTTACAAGCTCATATTTATCATTGTAAGTTTACTACACACAAATTTTCCTTTAGCTCTACTGTTGAGCCAGCGTCACGACCAGTTTCTTGACAACCACCAATATTGATCAATTAATGACAGCCAAACGTTCGACAGGGGCGTGTCCTTCCCTTTTATCGGCTCACTCCGTGTTTCATTGTACAACTACTATTTTGACAATCAAAAGATCGCACATCTTTGACGTACAGATATTAGTTTAGTTGTGAACAATAAGATCAAATGAACAATGGAACCCTTGGTTCGTACCCCGGGTTAACGGGTTAATAAAGCTACCACACTATTTGCCTATTTCGGTTCTGCTATGTGATGTGCTAATATTTATTTCATTGATTAACCCTATAATATACCCAAACAAAGTCCTGATGAATAGAATTCTCTGATCTGGCAAATACGAAGCTAATCTGTCGGCTCAAGAAGCGCCTACATTATGGACTAGAGTGTTTCTTGTTTTCTTTTTGTTAGGTACAATGTTCTTCTATCGGTGCGTTTTTGTGTGATGATTAGGGATCAATGATCCAAAATCAATCGGATTATGGTGCATGCAACTGATGGATTCACTATAAGTAAGGATTCGTCAATTGCTGCCTTTGATGCACCGTGATCCCAGTGATGTTAGATGAATGATCCTGATGTGAATCTGAGTTGATTGTAACTGCACCGCAGAGGTGTCAATACATTTGAACATACCAACAACGAGAAAGATCAGGTATATTCTCAGGAACCAAGCAAAGCTGAAGCTGAAGTTAAATGCATTCGGCAGATTGACAGAGAATCTCTCCGATTTATCCAGCAAGGGAATTGCCTTCCAAATGAGAGTACCTGAAAAGTCAAATAAAATAGAATTGAATAAAGCGGAACAGATGAAAACTATAAAGCTCTATATCTTTACACGTGAAGTACGAGTAACATATGTTTCCTTCTTTTCAACACAATACTAGTTTCGATTTGACTGCTTATTAACTGCCATACAATTGCGTCAGTGTTTCTACATATGTTTATCTATCAGCCATTGCTCTATTGTCAGTCCAATAATTTCCAAGTTTTGAGTTGGGCACTATCTTGAATGTTCTTGTACGTTTACGACTTACTTTTCTGAAAAAATCAACTTACACGCAAAAGAGTATTTATCTTTTTCTTCAAAATTTCTTTTCTTTTTGGTAAAAAAAAAACGTCATAACATATATGAGTTAGTAACCGCTAAGTGAGCTCTCAAGACGAGTTTACGGTCTCTTTCCAGTCCATGATCATGGGATTTTTTTGTTCGATATTTTCAGTCGTGTAATAACACTCTCACTAACCAAGCTTGCTCGGGACTGCATTGGAAGAATATCGGTTCATTTTTGGCACGTACCTCGCTGCGCGTTTGGTCCGTATTATGAAGACCACGGACCGATATTCCCGAGGGTGGGGGTACTTCCAGAAAAGTTGGGTGGGGGTGTGTGGCCCACTTCTCAAAACCCTTAGGCTATTTATGACCAAAATCTGCGTTTTTTGCTACCCTATTTATGACCTGACCAAAAATGCGATAGCCTGTTTATGACCTTTGCGGCTGACACAGTTGCCCCAAACATAAGTTATGAAGGGCTTTTGTTGACGGTCTTATTAATAATGATGAAAAAGTAGCTTCTTCTAAGAAACATACCCAATTCAAGACTAGAGTTCTAAAACCATAACCGATTTGTAACCAAAATGGCAAAAATCGATACCCTATTTATGACCAAAACGGCCGAAAAACCCTACCCTTTTGGGCCGCACATACCTATATAGCCCATATAAGGGAGTACTCCCCCCGGCCAACATTTTGTCAATACGGCCCTTTAGTACTCACGTTTCTATCATTCTCTTTTCTTGTTACTGTGCACTTCATTTTTATTTTCAGGCTCATATGTACGACAACCCTCAGCAGAGTCCTCCTTTTCAACAGCATTTACTTGGAACATTAGTTTTAAAGAAGATTCACAAATAACAGGGGCACCCAACGACCGTTTTCTCTCGTATGCTTTAAAACGCTGTTTTAGGCTACGTAGAGTACTTTTAAAGCTCTGTAGGTTAATTTTAGGTTGCGCTAAAAAAATTTTTATCTGTTCGGTTATTCTAGGGGAACTTGAGTATTGTCGAATTTATTAGGGCTTTTTGGTCCATTTCCCGAAACCCTTAGGTCTTATCGCCTTTCCGAATATGATAGCTTACCTTTTTAGCGTACCCAAAACGACATTTTTAACAATCCGAAAACAACAGACATTAAATTTCTCATATCACGAAAGTTCGAGGTGACAACTCTCTTCAGAAAATCAAAGGGGATTAAAGACCTTCCGAACAGATAATTTACCGAAACGATCCGTTGGGTGCCCCTGAAATAACCTGTTATTACGTAGCAGCCATTGTAATTACTAAACTAAGAAGCGTTTGCTGATCAATCGCATGGGCAGTTTTGCGATTTTCAGTTCTGACTTGACAAATGGGAACACCACAATCAGCCATGTTTCATTTTAATTTTCCTGGCCTGGCATTCTTTTGAAAAAAACATTTGGTTGTTTATGGCCCCCCACATTACTATCATGACTATTGTACCTTCATAGAGAATACCCAAGGGATACAGAGGAATCCACAGTGTGTATCGAAGCCATATCAGTAGTTCAATTCTAAATCCAACCACCTGAGAGGCATAAAATGGGTACCTAGAACAACAACATTGAAATTTAAACTGTTATGAAAAGTAAATAGAATGTCCTCTTGAAACAGACACTTTTGTGACCAAAGTTCCATCTCAACCAGAAGTGATCTAATCCTACACCAGAACAAACATCGTTCTAGTCTTTACATTCCTTGAACAGTTAGCTGCAAAATTAGATGATTAGATTGGTTGTATACTTTCTAGAACATTAAAATGTTCCATATTGTTTTAGAATGTGGCTGCTGTATACTCACTATTGGAGCTGAACATGCATTAGTTTTTTTTGATAGAATCACGGCTGGAAATTATAAAGTACATATGTCCAGATGTTGTGTTGTCAGTGCAATCACTGCCCCTTCTAAGATGTAAACATTATGATCGCTTTTTCATACTAATTCTAAACCAAATAATGTACCTTTACGGTCTAGAGACACTGCTGAACTAACTCACTTTCTGCTCGTACATCTACTAGCAGCTTTCTAGACCTCTTCACTTCACTTCATCTTTAGCCATAACCCCCTGGGGGTATTAGGCCTAGACCTCAAGCGTATATTATTTTCTTAGAGAAAATGGGACACTATCTTCTTTTTGGTAAAAGACAGATTTGTATTTGACTTTGATAAACTCATACCTAACAACTTCAATGAGAGACCAAACAAGAAAGAGCCCAAATACAGCTGCTTCTTTATGAAGTTCCTTATTTGCAACAACCACTAAAAAAAGCAGCAAGTTTCTTCCAAAGACCTAAAAAAAGAGAATTAATCAATTTGTTGTGCAAGACCACTGCATACATTGCACTCCAAATTATAGACCATGCATTAGGACCACTGAATACCATAAGAAAATCCACAAATCTTGACAAAGTATAGGGGCAATTCACAGTTTCACACCTTTCTTGTAAACTGATCTTATGAATTGCTTTCCACCAGTTTTTATGTTAAACCGTGAAATTTGAAAAACACCCCATTACACTGATAAACTATTCCTAAGATTTGAATTTTAAAGCTCAATACTGTTTTGATGATGGTGATGATCTGTAGAGAGGGTACATTTGGTTTACATACATGTAGAAGACTACAAAGAAACTATGTCTATTTCATGACTATGTGGGTTACCCAAGCACGGCGCTTAACTGTTTTCACAGACACAGTGACTGTGATGTGCAGAAAAAAAAATCTACCTGCATGAATGGAGCCAGAGCTCCACTTCTTACAATGCCAACAACAGGATGAATGACTTCCAAGAAAGAAGCCAGCTGACAAGAAGCTAAAACATCACTGACTGTGTCATAAGCTTGAGGGAAGGCACCTGAATTAAAAAAAAATGTATTTCAGTAACTGCTATTATAATGAAAAATAACCAGGTTGTTTTAACCTTTGATATGCACACCATCTGTTATGAATAAAAGAAATTCTGTGGATGTCCTCTATACAGGGATCAAATTACTATCTGTCTGTTAAAAGGTCTTCAGTTTACAGTATGTGTATCTTTTATAAGTGACATACAAGTAACACTTTAACACCCTGTTAAACCTTCGGAATGTGCCAATTTGTAGACAGCACCATGAAGAAACTGTGATGGTTACATCCCTGTAGATTGATGCCAAAAAGGAACACAACTTGGGCATTATTTTCTTGATATTGGTCGTCTGTGAATATAGCTCCAGAAAACATTCAGCAGCAAAATTCTCTCATGATGTGGTTTGGCTGCAGAAGTTTCTTTTATTGGTGAAAAACACAGACTGTTGGAAACTTGTTGACCTGTTCTTTCCATGTATATGATCCAGGGACTTTTTGAAGTAGAACAAACAAGACAACACAAGTTGTTCAGTAACAGTCATCATAAGGTTGGTGCTGGGTTGTAGTGATGATGAATACATAAAAATTATGTTCTTATTACTAGAACAAACATAATTTCATAAAACTTAGCCGTACCTGTTCCTTGAAAAATTACTTTGGACAAAAGAACTGATGTGATGTAAAGAAACAATGCTCCTTGCATAAGATTATACACAACCAAATAGAATGTTCGAATAAATCTGAAAACTGAAAATAAAATAGGTTTCATGAATATAGTAAACAATTGGACAGATGCTGCAGCCATGACACCTATTAGATAACCATTTGAACAATATTTTTGACACCCAAAATAATTATTACCACATTTTCACTACATTGATTAAAAAGCACTGCACAGCAATTTCACAAGACTATCAACAATCATCACAGTTTACAGGAGTGCAATCACCTGTTTGAATGATAACAACTAGATATTTACTCACTGGTATCAAATCACTGACTTCTACACTTCATTAACTCCAAAATAGTTTTAGTCATATTTGACAGTGTATTTACAAGCACTAACACACAATTTCGTTTCTCCTATAATGTGCAGCACATTTTAATTAACTACACATTTTAATTTGTTCAAAAAATTCCTGCTGATGTGTCGTTGTGTTAAAGCTATAAACAATGGCAAACAAAGATCTCTCAGTTTCTTCTTGTTAGTACTTTGGTTGCTCATTTTCTTCTGAGTGTTTTAGAAGTTTGAGGAGACTTTTTCATCACCTACTAAGGTAATCACTTAATGGGATAAAACTGAGATACAATGTACAATACAGAGTGTAACCTTTAGTAGTTTCAAGTAAAGTCATTTACATTTTATATCTAATAACTGTTTTGACAAGATTTTTTGTTTCAAATCGAGATGTTTTCCTGAGGCAATTGAGTCCTATGTTCTCATACCCTAATCCTACCTAACCTAAATTATTGAGAGTTACATCAAAAATGATAAAAACAACAAAAAGAATACCTTCTTTTTTTGTTTTTTCAATTTCATTTTCCAGATCTAATTCCATTGCTTTGCTTTGAGCCATAAAATTCTGAAATGAAATTGACAGCTATAATGAAATGTCTGATGCATGTATAATTGCAGTGCTTCACTAAAAATTGGAAGCAAAAAGGTAACACGTCTGTTTTGAATGTTATTGATCCTTTCAAATATAGCTACCTTACAAAAGGAAATAATGTCTCTCAATTGATGATTTATAATTAAAGCCAGTACATGTAAATGAAAGCAATCATTACCAATTTTATTACTAACAACAATACTAAAATAAGACAAGCAATCATGTTTAAGTTTGTGTCCCTATTTGAATTTAACTCAACATGTGCAGAACTCACTGAATGCACACAATGCATGAATAACAATACTTTATTATATAAACACCAGTGAAATACCAGGATTTTTCCTTTTACTAAAAAATCATATCTTCATCGCGCAGTGAAGATACTATTCTTATCTTTCACACTGTGAAGATATCATTCCTTTTTGATAACTTTTTTCTTTTGTCTCTTTAACTACACTTAAATTTGTTGATGTATGATTGAAACATCTTCGGCAATCTGTGGTAATCTTCGGAAAATATTTGGAAATGTTCGGAAAATGTTCGGAATTGTTCATCTGACCTTCAGAACAATTTTCGAAAATCTTCGGAAAGTGGTCGGAAATCGTTGGAAAATTGCCAAAAATGTCGTCATTAGTATGTTTATGTAATAAACAGAATATTACATGCCTGCTTTTGGATATGAATTTTATCTTCTCGTGTTCAACTCCAAATCTCATGAGTTTCCTGCGCTCACTGAGATATTGAGTTGAATACTCGAAGATAAAATTCATATCCATGTGTGGGCATGTAATATCCTCTATATAACATACACAGTCATGTTTAAGTTCCAGAATTTGAAAAGAAAAGGAGGCAAGAATAATATGAAGTGTAAAAACAGTAATTAAAAAGTTTCTAAATTCTAGGCACAGAACTAAGTTCTTGTCACATAAAGTAACTTGATTAAAAAATGTGTCAAGGTGAAAAGTGTTGTGTGACAATAACTACTAGCTTTTAACTTCTTCCACCCAAATAATCATTTCTTTATTGTATCCTTCCCATTCTTTGCTTTTTGTGGGTACTAATATTAACACTTCCACACTGTATCTTCCTTGTTTGAACATATAGGCATTAGCTGTTCACCTCTAATTTTTCTTGCTGTTCTTGTTCATCATTCTCACTGTCAGATGCATCTTCACTTTGCCACCGATCAAAGTTAACCTTTAACCATGCTGGCTTCTGTTCATCCACAATAAGACGAGGCCAAAACGCTACACGCAAAATCAACATCGGATAAACGTTTGAATCATGTATCAATGGAACAGAAATCACTCTGTTGTTATCACATAGTCCTAAAACTTGAATCTTACCATGCTCTCCGGGTAACTTGGCAATGGAGAACTCTACATAACGTTCCAGCACTTTATGGCTACTTGCCTAGAGGTCAATAAATTATAGTAATAAATGTGTTTTAATAATATATTATTTCAGTACAATTTGCGCAGAGAGCGACCTTAATCAAACATTCTAGGCACATCATCCTGAATGGTAAACATGCTGGGGGTGGGTGATTGGTTATAGGCATGAATTTTTTTGTTAACCCTTTTAAGCACTTGGAATTTTTTTCCTCAGGCATGTATGAATGATATTTTTTCACTGTCTAACATGCCTTTTTTCAGCTTACTGAACTTGTTTTTTTGGCAGTGCTTTTGTGCATGGTTTTTTTGGCAAGAGCATGTTAGAAGGAATTCTATTTCAAAATCAACCACCCATCCCCCTTCCCTCAAGAAGCAAATGACCCACTCTTTAGGAATGGCTTTGCTTGTTTTCTTTTTTAAGCAATGACGTATTGTGTGACGTCATCGCTTTAAGCTGGCATGCATGCATTCCTTTGGCTAGTGTTTTCTCACTTATTTCATTGTGCTTATGTCTGTCACCCTTATGTCGCGCACGATTTATCCCTCTGTGGAGGCGAAATGCACTCTGGGAGTTCCTTTGCTGCTTTCCTTTGCTGTTTGTAGGTTCAGTGGAGAGCTTTTAATTTCAGCTTTTAAGCAAAGATTTAGGGGTTGATTTTGGTTTATGCAGTGTTGAATATATTTGCACTCACTGGAAAACTTATAATAAGAACATATCATCCATACATACATATTTAGATAGACAAGCAAGTCGCACACGTGATAGCTGAAGGGTCTACATAAAATTTACGGATTGGTAGTGCAGCTGTACTTTTGCCAGTCTTGAAGTGAATCGAATGAGCATTGTCTGAATTGAATGAGCACTGTGAGAGCACTGTATGAGCATTGTATGAGCACTGAAATATACGGTTTACAGTAGTGATAATGAAGTCAGGGTAAGATTCATTTGCAGTTTTCAGTTTTTTATGATGTTTTGGAAATGTGCTGTTTTATATTTTCTGTCAACAAAAGAGTGGTTGTGATTAAACAATCGATAATTGTTTTGTCAGGGTAAAGACAACACAAATGTTCATTGATGACAAGTATACGGTTAAAACAACAAATTAATTTTCAGTAAGGTAATTAGCGTTGCCAAATATCTTTAAAGATAATAAGGTGTCGATTTCAGAGAGAGAAACTTGTACTTTGTGGCTTTCCTTTGCTGTTTGTAGGATCAGTGGAGTGCTTTTAATTTCAGCTTTTAAACGAACATTTGGGGGCGGATTTTGGTTTATACAGTATCCAATAAATTTGCGCTCACAGGCAAACTCATAATAACATATCTTCGATACATACAATTTTAGATAGACAAGCGGGTCGCACACGCGATATGACAAGTATACGGTTAAAACAACAAATTAATTTCTGGTAAGGTAATTAGCTTTGCCAAATATCTTTAAAGATAATAAGGTGTTGATTTCAGAGAGAGGAACTTTTCCTTTGCTGCTTTCCTTTGCAGTTTGTAGGATCAGCAGAGTGCTTTTTATTTTTTTTAGTTATTAATCTTTCTTTTGGGTTGGTACATTTCGCTGACCCCTAGCACATGGACTAACAAGATGGGCCTGGTACATGAACTACTTGAATGAACTACCACTGGACTACCCTAAATGTAAACCCCTAAAATTTCTAACACAAAAGTTCTACAGTTTAGTTTAAGAATCAGTTTGTCTGCTTATGTTCCAATCTTCTAGTAACAATAATTATTTTTAAACGTCATTGCTTCTGCATGCATTGCGTGCTGTTTATTTTTTTTCTGCCATTGCCATCTTCTTTTGTTATCTGTTGTTTTTGCTTTTGTTATTTTCCTGGGAATTCAGTTATCTTTGTTGTTTTTAGAAACGTGTCCATAGTAGGAATGAAAATGTTCTAGTTTTATTGGATCGTGTTCTGGCCCAATTCAGTAACATGCTGGTTTAAGTTTGCTCTGAAAGGCTTTTTTCCTGGTTTATCAGGTGTTAATCAAAAACATGTCCTGGCATCATGAAACATGATGATATTACAAGCGGTATGAAGATCTAGCTCTCGCAAGGCTGGTTTATTCCAGTTGAAGAGTTACTGGGGTAAGCTACTTTGTGCTTGGTGATACATGTATAACCCCAGAAAATGTTCAAAGACTTTTTCTCTGAGCTGTTGATTGTAATTATAACAGAAGATTGGTTGTGCAGCTTACTATATAATATTCTCAATGTTCTGTGACTGTAGTTCATGACTAGAAAACCTGAGAATAAGTCAGATAATTTCACACAATGTAAAACTACAATAGACAAATATTTTCAAATAACTAACCAGTAACTGGTACAAAATAACATTTAACAACACAAGAACTCACTGTTATGTCCACTGGCTTGTAAAAATTAATGTCCACATGATACTGGTGTTCCCCTCTGGCCCCATGACCAAATCCTGGATAAAAAATTTGTTGAGGAGTGATAAGATTTGTGCTGTCTTAAAAATTATTGATTGTAAATAGACTGCCTGAAGTACAACTCAGTTTGAATGAGAATTAATGAAAGTTCTCAAAATGCAGTGTTAGCAATTAGCGCTCACCCGCTCACCTATGCGAGTGTGAAAAGCATAGGGAAGCCCGGATTATTTGCCAATAATACACAACAGAGTCTTTCATAAAAAGAAAAAAATGAAACACAGCTTCCTCCAGTGATAATTTACATAATGAAGGAAAGAAAAGAACATCAGTCCTCCACATGCTGACAGGTTGTTTACTCCCAAAATTAATGTCCTAATTCTAGGCATATATGCAAATTTGGTACTGACAGCTGTTCATTTAGCTGTTTTACAGTTAAAACTACAGAAGTGTGGAAAAATTTCCAAGGAGTGTCAAAAGATGATGAGAAAACTGAGGATAAAACAGTAAAATCGGTCTACGATCCTAAGGTCAAAGCTATCTTAAGGTTACTCCAAACCTTCGTGGGGCTACTTTTTCCAAATTTTCTTTTTTCCAACCAAATTAAAGTTCATTATTCAACGTAACATTTTCCAAAAAAATGAAAACAAAATATTAAAACATGCGTGAGTTACTGGGAAAAAGAGGTTTTTTTAATAAAAGTTAATTAACCGTCAAGGTGTCATAATCCCCAAAAGGCATGGACTCCTCAGGGACCTTTTCACAGCAAACGGCTTAATCCAGAGATCCTATATCAAATACTTTCAATTTGAGATTTCATGTCCGTCAAGAGTGCCTTTTTGTAATCACTCTTCAGCAATTGCTCCTTAGTTTCTTTTTATTTATTTGCACATTGCTTTTCTCCGTTTTACCCTTTATTGTTGACCACCGGCCTAAAACGTACGCGCCTAAAACGGGACTGTAACACTATCGCTTTACCGCGAAGCTCAATTTTCCTTACTGTGAATGCTAGGGATTCCATTATTTCATTGGCTGGCAGCATTTTGAGTTGACATATCCCTCTGAGAAGGCGTGACATGTTTATAAATCTTTAGAAGGCGAAAACTTGCACTCGTTTTTCAAGAGATTCCCTCCTCTTTAAATGAATTAATAGGGTACATAGAATCGACAGTTTTCCTTGAAATTTGGCCAGAACATTCAGTGATAGATACGGAACAAAATCGTGTCGGCAAATTCTCTTATTTCAAATACTTTTCTCGTGGCTGTCTCTTATGCAACATGTTATGCGAATTTTTCGATAGTGGAACTTGACAGATGTATAAAAAGATAACCAATAGAAATGAAAGAAAATGCTGACACGCTTTGAGAGATTGATGCTTTGCGATTAACACTGCACAGTTATTTTGCATCAATAATCGCATTTGATACCTGATTAATTTGTCGCAATTTCAGTGGGTTGTTTTGGCGTTAACGGCTTCTGCCGCCTTCGCAATGCAGTTGGCGAAAAAGAATATTATTTTATCGAATTGTACATTTTATAACCTTTCTATTGATATATAGTTTGTAGGGGTGTCCTTCAAAACAGCGCACATACAATTTTTTTTCTGGAGGACACCCACAAAGGTTTGAAGTAACCTTAATTGAACCAGAACAAGAAAGCTCAACACAGAATGGCAAGCTGGGCCTCCATGATTACAAGATAGTGAAAAAATGTGTGGTTTGTGAATCATTAAGTGAAAATTACACCAGGTGAGTGGATTTTGAAAGTCACTTGCCTGGATGGCGAGTGCTGTCAAAGTTTAGTTTCCAGCACTGAAAATGCCATCAATTCATCAAGTTAAAACAAAGAAATCATAACCATAACAATGTTTAGATATGACTTGTGTCTTAGTATACATTTTTTCTCCTTACTAGGTTCAGTCTTGACCGTGAATAATTCATTAAACCCTCAGAGCAGTGTTTAATCACATTTCCAACACATCGAATATTGTCAAAAATAATTAAAATCAAAAATATATGATAGGGAAGGGAGTCGCCAACAACAACAATGTTCTTAACCAGATGACTCTATAACAACTTTTTAACAACAGAAGAAACATATGAACTGTTTTTTGTTCAACTTTTACAGTACATTTACTGAAACCGGGGCTACCCAGACAATGAAGACCAATCATATGGCAGAACTCAAACAATAGATTCCAACATTTTCAAACTCAGCGAATCAGATCTCCGGTACAAAATCAATGAAATCTCTACTCGTTCATTGTGAATCTGATTGGTTTTCATTGTCTGGATGGCCCTGGTTTCAGTGAACATACTGTAACCCATAACAAACATTTTCTGAATTCAATTTATGGTGACATGTGTAAAAAACATTTTCAAGGCCATCATCTGTCAGCTAAATTCTCAAATGATGTGATATGTACATGTCACTACACTACAGTGTATATTGATGATAGGGACATTCATGTAAAGGCAGAGCCCCAAAATAAAAAGGCGGTGAAGGATTTGAAAAGCGATTACAAAGCATTACGTAGGTTTAGGAGAAAACATAGACTTAAGTTTGGAAAGAAAGTGAATCAGCATTTTGGATTCATTTATCAATATTACAATTTAGTTCAGAATGTTTCCTATCTACAACAACGGAACAAATTACATAAGGCCTTTCATGTTTTACAAATTATAAAGAAGTCAGCACATCATTCATAATTCACTTGCGCATTTCCAGAAGCTCATGTACGAATGTACAGAAAGAAATAGACTGCAAATCATGCTCTTCATCTTAACTTGCAGACTTACTTAACATGTTTAGTTATTAAGACAGTGGTGGGAACAAGCTCACTCCTCGATCACCAGACTAATCAAGGTTGTCAAAAAGCAATCTACTCACCTTGAAAGACCAGCCGGTTACTTGTCAATTCTACAGCAGGATACTTGTCAACACAAACAAAACAACTTTTAGCCAAAAAATATGACCAGTGGAGAAAACAAATGGCACTTTTCATTGTTGTAGGTATCAAACCTGGACATCTGTAAGCTCAAGCGTTAAAAACAACTTTTCCTTGCTTTGGGCCCATCGAATTATTGGTTTCAAAGCCGCCGCCATCTTGAAACTCCCGGTTTCTCCCATGAGGCAATGCAACATAGGTACAATAAGCCTCTTCCCCAGGGTTCCTCAGAGTTATCGCACGAAATTATTTTAAGCGCCCCCCCCCCCCCCGCCCTAACCGATTTATGCGCGCGCTCGCGCGCGTTGCTAAGGAGGTGAAATTTCACTTCCGGTTACTTACGTCAGTCTGAGCGCGGAAAAAAAAAAGCAACTTAATAACTTCCAAATTCGCTGATATTTTAGATGCTTTTCTTTGTGTTTCATAAAATGCAAAGTAAAACTAGTGAGACAATCTCAGATAGTGCCGAGCGCAATTGATAGCTCTGATACAGTAGTCCCATAAGTACTCACCCCTGCTCGGTTCACTTCCGGTTTGTGTCTACCTTGGTAGTCTGCTACGGCTTTTCCCCTTTGCAGTGTGTATGTTTCAAGGTTGTATTTTCATTCAAGGTCCAAACATTACGCACAAATTAATTACTACTGGTGCTTTAAGTTGATTTTCGTTCATTTTAAATTCAAAAATACGCTGAAGCAGCAAACGTGACAATTTAGCTCTTCACGCCAACTTTGTAACTTGATACTTTTGTTTTCCTCGCAAAGCCATGTAATATGAAACCCCTGTTTTCTCCAAAACATACGGAAGATGTCCTTGTTTTTTGGAGATAAATGAAAGAAAGTTAAATATCTAATGCAGTGATGAAGAAACGGAACAGAGACGATGTTTTACTAAAAATGCAAATTTTTACCGATGAACAAGAACTAATTTAATTATCAGATAGTCACGAAATACCACTTTCTTTTTCTGTTGTCACCTTTGTTGTTAACAATAAAACAATTCAAAATTAACACACAACGATATTGATGGCTGAGAAGCTTTTCAACGAAAAGTATTGAAGATAAACAGCGCTACTTGGTCGATATGAATGAGTCTCCTCAAAGACTGATTAAATTAATTTGCGCTTTCATTAGGTGCCACGGCGTCTGCAGCAATATTTGAGCATTTTCCTGGTCTCTTTTGTTACAAATTCACAATTTGCGGAGTATTAACGCCACTAACTTGAGAACTTTTTGGTGTCTCTTACAGACACAATTAAGGCAAGAAATAAACAAGTCGTTAAGGAGAAGCAATATATTTGAACTCTGACAAGCACACTATTGTAGATTGAAAACAGCAGATGATATTTGTTGAACCGACCTGTTTGTAACTCTAAAAGCTACGCAGCCACAGTAACGTTTCACTTTTGCAATAAAAAGGGACAATTGGCGCTACCTGAAAAATAACTGCCGTCCTTGGTCACTTGACACGATATATAAAATACCGCGTGTAAAGATAGTGTATAACACTAACAATGCTAGAACGCATGCGTCTTACATGTTGAGCTCTACCATAAGGAAAACCACTCAACATCTGTGCGTGATTCCGTATGCAATGTATCCTTCACCTAATATAGAAGCCACGAACCCTAACTAATCTACGCATGCGTTTAGGGCAAATTAGTTTTGTTCTAAGGAGAATGGTACCACAAGGAGAGCAAGGGGTTACCTGAAACAAATATATAGCTTTGCGATGTTCAAAGTTAAGCGACGGCGATGGAATGTGTTTTACGTAGAGTACACATGTACCTTTCCCACCCTACTCCCACTACTTCCTTGCCTCTAGACTAATTAATTAATTGAAATTAATTAATTAAACAAACATTAAAGTTTACACCTTAGCGCCATAGGCCATAGGGCCATAGCCCCTTAGTTCCTTAGCGGCAGGCAACCCCCATAACCATCCCAATAGTGCACTCTGCACTAAAAACTAACTCCGTGTGGCTTTGTTTGATCTTACCGAAGTGCGCTGGTAGTGTAAATTGCGCACGCGCTGATAGGGTAACTTCCAATATATATCGGGACACTTCCGGTTTCTTTAAATGCTAAAGGAAACGGCGACATGAGAGCTATGAATTGTCGACGAACGACAGACTACTCCAGCGAAATAGAGAAAGCGGCACCAGTGGCAAGATGGACCGACAACGAATTTCGGAACTGAGAATGCAGTGATTGTTTTAAACGTCTGAGTCGAAGTGAAGACGCATTTCCAGAGTTTTAAATGTGTTTTCCTCTCTCACGCGCGATGTCGACGGGTCGCGAAACCCAGGCTTTCCTATATATACTAAAACATCCACGTCGAATAAATCGAGTCCGTCATTGCTGAGTATTTTTTCTCACTCTCAGCTGAGTGAGCAGTGCCCTAAAACGCCTAAAAACACGCTTAAGGAAACAGAAAAAAGATCTTCGACCGTCTGCTTCATACTTTTATTAGTGGGTCACCAGTAAAAGAATATGAAGCTGTATTATCAACAAATGGCATTATGGAAGGAAAAGAGAGACAGGGGAAAGCTGGCAAGGTCTTCTCGTCTTCAGCAGAAGATAAGGGTTACGCCAAATTCAAAGGAAGATTATACATAGGAGAGATTATCTGATTGAGGCCGTTGAGATTTTGAGTT